>NC_089837.1:80344965-80694671 GCF_035609145.1 Eleutherodactylus coqui | reverse complement strand
ACCACGCTGAGGCAAGAAGGCATCAAGAAGCTGAAAGACGAGCTGCTCTTAGAGCAGTAGAGACGGCTGGGCAGTCTCAGGCTCATCAAACTTTAGATTATGACCGTCAAACGTCTCTTAGAGCTACAGAGACATTGGAGCAATCTCAGGTCTGCCGAACCCTAGATAACAACCGTCACGCGTCTCTCAGAGCTAGAGATACATTGGAGCAATGCTCAAGGGCAAACATTTAAGGTAGCAGGTGTACATTTAGAACAAACATGTTATTCTCATGAGCAACTGCATGTGGCGGCTCACGTGTGTACAGCCCACAAAACCTTTATATCCTAGCAAAAAAAGACAAGAATAAAAACTAACAGAACTGTGCTAACAGTAGATCGCAGTTAAATTCCCTTCACTGTTTCAACTTTTAATGTTTCAATATACAGCAAAACTCAGATTGGATTAAAAAAATACAGATTCCACGCGGACGAAGTCGCAGGTAACAAGCTAGTATCACAAAAATGCAAGAACAAGCCAGTCAAAAAAGGACACCTACCATTCGGAACATGCCCAGTCCTCCTATGCCCCTTTTAAATCTGCTTCACAGTAAAATATTTAGTAACGGGAGGACAAACCTGGCTTTCCTGAAACAAAAATAAACAAAAGGAAAGGGCTATAAGGTCCTGATAATTAAAAGGAAGAAAACCATATCTATAACATAATGTAACACAGCAAAACGAGGCTGAGATGTAATTCCTCCATGTAAAAACCGATAACGACCAAAATCAATTGCCACAAGTGCTCCGGGCCGCTTTAATCCAAAATATTTAAATGTAAACATAGAATAACAAGGTGACACAAAAGCTTAACCACCATCATAAATTTTGAAGATAAGCAGTTAATAGCATACATAACCCCTTTGTTATCCATATGAAACAAAACCCACTTATTGGCAAAATAATGGTCACATAAAACCAAAAAAAACAACAATAGGGAATAATTCCAAGAGGACCAGATTAGAAGCCACACCACCGAACACCCATGAACTATGCCACTGATCAACACACTAATGACCATTCCAAAATGCATCGAAGCCAGTACTACCCGCTGCATGAAAAGCTGTAGATCAACTGACGAGACAACATGAGGATACATTCTAAGCGAAGCCAAATATTCAAGACCTTGTCACCCAATACCCTGAACCACATTCAAAAGAAAACCCATAGTTAACCTATCAGTTAAAGGGGTTGTCCCGCGCCGAAACGGGTTTTTTTTTTATTAAAAAACCCCCCCGGTCGGCGCGAGACAACCCCGATGCAGGGGTTAAAAAAACCACCCGCACAGCGCTTACCTGAATCCCGGCGGTCCGGCGTCTTCATACTCACCTGCTGAAGATGGCCGCCGGGATCCTCTGTCTTCATGGACCGCAGGGCTTCTGTGCGGTCCATTGCCGATTCCAGCCTCCTGATTGGCTGGAATCGGCACGTGACGGGGCGGAGCTACACGGAGCTACACGGAGCCCCATTCAGAAAAGAAGAAGACCCGTACTGCGCAAGCGCGGCTAATTTGGCCATCGGAGGGCGAAAATTAGTCGGCACCATGGAGACGAGGACGCCAGCAACGGAGCAGGTAAGTTTAAAACTTTTTATAACTTCTGTATGGCTCATAATTAATGCACAATGTACATTACAAAGTGCATTATTATGGCCATGCAGAAGTGTATAGACCCACTTGCTGCCTCGGGACAACCCCTTTAACAACTTCTCTATCGGTTTGTTTGGGAACCTGCTTAACCAAGGAAGCATGTTCTCCAACTTTACCGGTGTCAATGCTTTTTGCCACAAATTATTTTGCAGAAGACTGACGGATGAGCTTGCTTTTTTAAAACATCAGGACATAGGGTGACCACCTCTGCAAAAGAAACACTCATGTTTCTATTTGTAACTAACGGGCCACTTGAATTGTGTTAAGAGTTGAGCGAGCACACTCGTCCAAGCTTGATGCTCGTTCGAGCATTAGGGTACTCGAGGTGCTCGTTACTCGAGATAAGCACCAGGCGGTACTCGAGTCAATTCCATTTCCTTCCCGGCATGTTTAGCACCATTTTCGAGCCAATAGACATGCAGGGAAGGCATTACTACTTCCTCCTGTGACGTGCCAGCCCTATCCCACTCCCCAGCAGTTAAAGGGGTTGTCCGGCCATAAACATTAGGTCTCATTACTTCTGTTTGCCCAATACAATGCACTTTGTAATATACATTGTGCATTGTAAATTAGGCAAACAGAAGTTATTCACTTACCTCTTGGACTGCCCCCCCCCCCCTGTGCTGCTCCTCGGTTGCCATGGGTTCCGACAAGTCTTTTCTCCTCTTCTTGTCGGAACGACGGGGACAAGCTTCTCCAGCACAGCTCTGCGCATGTGCAGAAGAACTTCAGCTGCTGGAAGCTCAGTTCTGCCTGCAGGGGAGGCGTGGCTGCTGGCTCTTCATCTCCAAGGTAAGAATGAGTGGAGGGGCGGGCTCTCGCGGGGGGGGGGGTGGGGTGGAGAGGGAGAGATGGATGGATGTGTGCAAGGGGGGGGGGGTGCAGTGATGTGTGTTTGTGCTAGTGGTGTCTGGAGACCCGGCTGTCAGAAGTCCCGGGGGAAGGGGGGGTGGGGGTGGAGAGATGGACGGATGGATGGATGGATGTGTGCAAGGGGGGGGGTGCAGTGATGTGTGTGTGTGTTCGTGGTGTCTGGAGACCCGGCTGTCAGAAGTCCCGGGGGAAGGGGGGGGGGTGGAGAGGGGGAGATGGATGGATGGATGTGTGCAGGGGGGGGGGGGGGGGTGCAGTGATGTGTGTGTGTGTGTGTGTGTGTGTGCAGGGACCCGGCTGACAGAAGTCGGGGGGGGGGGGTCATTGTGAGAGGGGTCGCTGTGGGAGGGGCACTATGAGGGCATGTGTGTGTGGGGAACTGTTTTGTTTTACTTTACTTTAGCAGGGTGAGGGAGGGGCAGTAGGTAGCCTTGCAGTGGGGGGCTGCAGGAGAGTTCTCTCTCGGCTCTCCCCAGCCCCTCTCTATTCACTATACACTGTGCTGCTGTTTACAGTCATGGTAGGATTTTATCGTGAACCATGAGAGTATAACAGTCTCCCCTGGCCACAACCCCTCTGATTATAGTATGCAGCAGGGGGCGGGGCCTTGGCGGGGAGAGACTGTAGATCAGTTCAATAAAGGTGGGCGTGTTGTGGGCGGGGCTAGGACGTGAGCTGAGGGAAATCCTGCCTTTTCATGTCTCTTACTACCATTGAGAGTGCGCACACAGAAGAGGGAGAGCGCAGAGCATGTGAGAAGGCAGCACAGAGGCGCCATCTTTGAAAGCTGCAGTGAAGATCAGAATCTAAGGTAAGAAACTGACATTGCAGCTGATCTGCCGGCCGGTTTGAGCCCCTGTATGCTGTTTGTTACTATCCTTACTGAAAGGAAAGCAGCAGCATTATAAAAATTTTTACCCTGTGTGGCCGGACAACCCCTTTAATGGCTGGCGAGATCAAGTGAACACTAAGTACTTAAAGCGGTCCCGCCCGGGGCTCGCCTCAGACACACACTGGGAGAGATTAGAGAAAGTGCTGCTGCTGATATAAGGAAAGTGTTAGCATAGGATCCTGTCTTCAATTACCCCAACGGTCCCTCTTAGGGCTACATCTGACCATGTGCATTACTGTTGTGGCTGGCTGGGAACAGTAGTGCACAATTTTTTTTTTTCATCTCGGGCTGCGCAGGCCATTTCAGCTATAGCGTTCTCAGTCTGCAGTCTATTATACAGAGTATAGGGAAAGTGCTGCCTCTGATATAGGGAAAGTGTTAGCAGAGGTCCTGTCTTCAAGAACCCCAATGGTCCTTCTTAGGACTACATCTGACAGTATGCATTTTACTTGGGGCCTGCTGGGAGTAGTAGTACTAGTAGTGCTTCCACTTTTGTATAACGCAGCTAGGCCTGTTTGTAGCCTTTCAGTAATGCTTTTTTCTGGCTGCAGTGCCGTACAAAACCGCTCTCACCGTGAAAGTGCCCTCCAATTATTCCTAGCCTGCTGTGAACTACCTCATCTATACCGTTCTCTGTCTGCAGTGAATTAGACGCAGAGTGTTGGGGCTACAGCCACTTCTATAGGGAAAGTAATATACACTGTACAGTCCGTATCCTCAGTGCAAAAACCCCAAGGCCCCTTCGTTGATCTACATCTGACCGTGTGCATTTTACTTGGGGCCTGCTGGGAGTAGTAGTGCTTCTATTTTTGTATAACGCAGCTAGGCCTGTTTGCAGCCTTTCCGTAATATTTTTTTCTGTCTGCAGTGCCGTACTATACCGCTCTCATCGTGAAAGTGCACCCCAATTATTCCTAGCCTGCTGCAAACTACCTAATTTATACAGTTTTCTGTCTGCAGTGAATTAGATGCAGAGTGTTGGGGCAACAGCCTCTTCTACAGGGAAAGTAATATACACTATACAGTCTGTATCCTCAGTGCAAAAACCCCAACGCTCCTCCTTAGGGCTACATCTGACTGTGTGCATCTTACTTGGGGCCTGCTGGGAGTAGTAGTATTAGTAGTGCATCAATTTTAGTATAACGCAGCTAGGCCTGTTTGCAGCCTTTCAGTAATATTCTTTTCTGTCTGCAGTGCCGTACTATACCGCTCTCATCGTGAAAGTGCACTCCAATTATTCCTAGCCTGCTGCGAACTACCTCATTTATACCGTTCTCTGTCTGCAGTGAATTAGACGCAGAGTGTTGGGGCAACAGCCACTTCTACAGGGAAAGTAATATACACTATACAGTCCGTATCCTCCGTGCAAAAACCCCAAAGCTCCTTCTTAGGGCTACATCTGACCGTGTGCATTTTATTTGGGGCCTGCTGGGAGTAGTAGTAGTGCTTCTATTTTTGTATAACGCAGCTAGGCCTGTTTGCAGCCTTTCAATAATACTTGTTTCTGGCTGCAGTGCCGTACTATACGGCTCTCACCGTGAAAGTGCCCTCCAAATATTCCAAGCCTGCTGCGAACTACCTCATTTATGCCGTGTCTGTCTGCAGTGAATTAGACGCATAGTGTTGGGGCAACAGACACTTCGATAGGGAAAGTAATATACCCTATGCAGTCCGTATCCTCAGTGAAAAACCCCAAAGCCCCTTCGTTGGGCTACATATGATCTTGTGCATTTTACTTGGGGCTTGCTGGGAGTAGTAGTAGTGCTTCCATCTTTGTATAATGCAGCTAGGCCTGTTTGCAGCCTTTCAGTTATACTTTTTCAGGCTGCAGTGCCGTACAATACTGCTCTCACCAGGAAAGTGCACTCAAATAATTCCTAGCCTGCTGCGAACTACCTCATTTATACCGTGTCTGTCTTCAGTGAATTAGACAGAGTGTTGGGGCAACAGTCACTTCTACAGGGAAAGTAATATACACTATACAGTCAGTATCCTCAGTGAAAAACCCCAAAGCCCCTTCGTTGGGCTACATATGATCTTGTGCATTTTACTTGGGGCTTGCTGGGAGTAGTAGTAGTGCTTCCATCTTTGTATAACGCAGCTAGGCCTGTTTGCAGCCTTTCAGTTATACTTTTTCTGGCTGCAGTGCTGTACAATACCGCTCTCACCAGAAAAGTGCACTCAAACAATTCCTAGCCTGCTGCAAACTACCTCATTTATACCGTTCACTGTCTGCAGTTATTTAGACAGCGGTCTGACCGCTAAACAGTACTGTAATATTACCGGGGCCACTGCAAAGTATTTCAGCTCTGCCACTGTGCAGCGCGTCTCACAATACCATTTCCGTTGATGGGGTTGAGATAGCTGCAGTTAACAGCACTATCCACTGGCTTTAGAGTCTTCTCCCACTCCACACAGCCTCTATTATCTACAAGTCTCTGCGAGCTGTAAATTACCCCTAGGTATCAGCGCAAGACAGCGGGTTACTTTTTTCAAGTCACAGCATAGAGCCTCCGCTATCTACACGTGTGCGGTGAATTAAGGCCCAGTTGTCAATTATTTATTTGAGCCCGGCTCTATTCTTAATCTGCCATGATGAGGAGTACGGGTAAGGGTCGAGGACGTGGACGCGGACACGGATGTCCAAGTGTGCGTGTGGGCACAGGCCGAGTTCCTGGTCCAGGTGAATCACAGCCGGCTGCTGCAGGATTAGGAGAGAGGCAAATTTCTGGGGTCCCCAGCTTCATATCACAATTTATAGGTCCACATGGTAGACCTTTATTACAAACAGAGCAGTGTGAGCAGGTCCTGTCGTGGATGGCAGAAAATGCATCCAGCAATGTATCGACCACCCAATCTTCTGGCTGCCGCCCCTCCTTCCTCCCAGCCTCCTCACACCATGAAAATGACATATTCTGAGCAGGCAGACTCCCAGGAACTGTTTTCGGGTCCCTGCCATGAGTGGGAAAAACTGGTTCCTCTCTCACCTGAGGAGTTTGTCGTGACCGATGCCCAACCTTTGGAAAGTTCCCGGAGTCTGGGTGATGAGGCTGGGGACTTCCAGCAACTGTCTCAAGAGCTTTCAGTGGGTGAGGATGATAATGATGATGAGACGCAGTTGTCTGTCAGTGAGGTAATAGTAAGGGCAGTAAGTCCGAGGGAGGAGCGCACAGAGGATTCGGAGGAAGAGCAGCTGGACGATGGGGTGACGGACCCCACCTGGTTTGCTAAGCCTACTGAGGACAGGGCTTCAGAGGGGGAGACAATTGCAGCAGCAGGACAGGTTGGAAGAGGCAGTGAAGTGGGCAGGGGTAGAGGCAGGGCCAGAGCAAAGAATCCCCCAACTGTTTCCCAAAGCACCCCCTCACGGCAAGCCTCTGTTCAAAGGTGTGGATGTTTTTCAGTGAGAGCGTGGACGACTAACGAACAGTGGTGTGCAACCTGTATCGCACCAAGATCAGCTGGGGAGCCACCAGTACCAGCCTCACCACCACCACCAGCATGCACAGGCATATGATGGCCAAGCACCCCACAAGCTGGGACGAAGGCCGTTCATCGCCTCTGGGTCACACCATTGCCTCTTCCCCTGTGCCCCAACCTGCCACACAGATCCAATACCCCTCTCAGGACACAGGCACGAGCGCCTCCCAGCCTGCACCCACACCCTCAGCTCCACTGTCCTCAACCCCATCCAGCAATGTCTCTCAGCGCAGCATTCAGCTGTCGCTAACACAAGCATTGGAGCGAAGGCGCAAATACGCCGCTATACACCTGCACGCACAAGCGTTTAATGTGCACATTGCCAAATTAATGAGCCTGGAGATGCTGTCATACAGGCTTGTGGAAAAGGAGGCTTCCAAAAACATGATGGCGGCGGCAGTCCCGCGCTACTCGGTTCCCGGTTGCCACTATTTTTCCCGGTGTGCCATCCCAGCCCTCCACCAGCATGTCTCCCACAACATTATACGTGCCCTCACCAACACGGTTACTTGGAAAGTCCACTTAACCACGGACACGTGGACAAGTACTGGCGGGCAGGGCCACTATATCTCCCTGACGGCACATTGGGTGAATTTGGTGGAGTCTGGGACCGAGTCGGAGCCTGGGACCGCTCACATCCTACCCACACCCAGAATAGCGGGTCCTACCTCGGTGCTGGTATCTGCAGCGGTTTATGTCACCTCCTGTAAACCCTCCCCTTCCTCCTCCTCCTACGCAACCTCTACCTCTCAATTAAGAAGTGTGAGCAGCACGTCGCCAGCAGTCGGTATCACACGTGGCGCGGCAACACAGCGGTGGGCAAGCATCAGGAGGTCGTGCTGAAACTACTCAGCTTAGGTGACAAGAGGCACATGGCCCCCGAACTGTTACAGCAGGGTCTAACAGAGCAGACCGACCTCTGGCTTTCGCCGCTGAGCCTCCAACCGAGCATGGTCGTGTGTGACAACGGCCGTAACCTGATGGCGGCTCTGCAGCTCGGTAGCCTCACACACGTGCCATGCCTGGCCCACGTCATCAATCTGGGGGTTCAGAGGTTTCTGAAAAACTACCCCCTCTTGTCTAACCTGCTCAGCAAGGTGCGCACATTTCCGCAAGTCCACCAAGGACGCTGCCACCCTGAGGACCCTGCAACATCGGTTTAATCTGCCAGAGCACCGACTGCTGTGCGACGTGCCCATTCGCTGGAATTCTATGCTGCACATGTTGGCCAGGCTGTATGAGCAGCATAGAGCAATAGTGGAATACCAACTCCAACATGGGCGGCGTTGTGGTAGTCAGCCTCCCCAATTCTTTACCGAGGAGTGGGCCTGGATGGCAGATATCTGCCAGGTCCTTGGAAACTTTGAGGAGCCTACCCAGATGGTGAGCAGCGATGCTGCAATCATTAGCACTACCATCCCGCTGCTATGTCTGCTGAGAAGTTCGCTGCAAAGCATAAAGGCCGATGCTTTGCGGTTGGAACAGGAGACGGGGGATGAGAGTATGTCGCTTGATAGCAAGAGCACCCTCATGTCTATATCTCAGCGCATTTTGGAGGGGGAGGAGCAGGAGGAGGAGGGGGAAGAGACAGCTGGGCCCACTGCAGAGGGTACCCATGCTGCTTGCCTCTCATCTGCTCAGCATGCATGGGCTGTGGAGGAGGAGGAGGAGGATCCTGAAAGTCATCTTCCTAGTGAGGACAGCCATGTCTTGCATACTGGTACCCTGGCACACATGGCTGGCTTCATGTTAGGCTGCCTTTCTCGTGACCCTCGCATTAGATGCATTCTAGCCAACATGGATTACTGGGTGTACGCCCTTCTCGACCCACGGTATAAGGAGAACCTTTCCATTTTTCTTATTACCAAAGAGGAAAGGGGTACGAGAGTGATGCAATACCACAGGGCCCTGGTGGAAATAGTGATACTAAACTTCCCATCTGACCGCGCTAGTGGCAGAAGGCGCAGTTCCGAGGGCCAAGTAGCAGGGGAGGCACGGAGATCAGGCAGCATGTCCAGCGCAGGCAGGGGAACACTCTCCAAAGCCTTTACCAGCTTTATGGCTCCCCGGCAAGACTGTGTCACCACTCCCCAGTCAAGGCTGAGTCGGAGGGAGCACTGTAAAAAGATGGTGAGGGAGTACATAGCCGATCATACCACCGTCCTCCGTGATGCCTCTGCTCCGTACAACTATTAGGTGTCAAAGCTGGACACGTGGCACGAACTTGCGCTGTATGCCCTGGAGGTGCTGGCTTGTCCTGCCGCTAGCGTTTTTTCAGAGAGGGTGTTTAGTGCAGCGGGGGGAATCATCCGAAAGTTCGACTCGAGCAACGAGCACCCAAGCATTTTGGTGCTCGCTCATCTCTACACAAAGCACATGACAATGCAGCCCGTAGTCAGGCAGTACTAGATCAGGAAAAAGCAAAGCAGGTGAGTATTCTGTTTTCTTTTACTTTTTAGCCTCACCCGGCCACTTTGTAAGCTGGAGTCTGAAGGGAATGCCTGTAGCAGCCGCAGTTGTGGGCCGCCCCAGGGTATGACCGGCCCACAAGGATTTTTCCCAGTGGACTGAGTGGCCAATCTGCCTATGGTGTCACGGCACCGTTGGTAGGTTCTTACAGCACACCAGGTTGGGAATCACTACTCTAATGTATAGATACCACTTTTGTTTTCTCAGTAGTGAAGCCTGTTGGCCCCTGTGAGAAGAGCTCCTGATATTGTGCCCTCATGACTGCTCTTCATGCTTGGGTTCCGGCAGTATGAACCACACAAGTGGTTGATGTGCACAACAAGGGCTCTTTTTCCATGGGTTTTGATACTAGGCTCCAACAAGCTTTTGACAGTGCTGAACTGGCAACAGGAAGTGTTGTCATCTTCACTTACAAAATACAAGGGCCTATGTCTGGATCTTGTAGGGTTTTCCCCATATTGTCCGCCAGATAGTTGATGACATTGGGCTGTATCTGTAGTAAATAAATATGGCCTCTCAGTATCTCTGAATCCCTACTGTCCATCTTTTCCCTCAGGTTCCAGCTCTGGCTTCATGTCTATGCGAGGAGGTAACTGCAGGAAGATGGGCCCTCCAGTGAAGGGCCCCACTCATTCTTCTAATACCTTTGTCCGTTGGAATGACTTGATCCAGAACCATCACTAATATCCATGGAATGCTGAAAAATTATATTCCAAACTGTACAGAGCAAATGACTGGAGCAGGGGGCATTTTGGCCGGTATATAGGAAGATTCTTATCTAACTCTCCTCCAGAAGAAGACATCGTCTGGGGGTTCTTTAGATTGGCTGGTTGGAAGGGCTCTTGTTCTACATAGTCCCAAGAAAAACTGCCTTCACACCACTCTATTGTATTGCTGGTTCTTTAGTCAAAGAATCCTCTTGGCCAGATTAAATCTGTCAGAGACAAACTGATGTGACCTCGGCTCCACCAATCCATGGACATAGTCTGGAGACCATTGACCAACCCATCCGTCAGCATAAACTGTTTATGATGTCCTAATAATTAATGACTATTCCTTTCATTTTTATTTTATTAAAACAGATCTGCATTATAACCCCATTATTGAGACTTTGCCCATTTATTGAGACTCCTCCCCTTATTGTGGCTCATCCCCCTCAGTTTATATGCAGTAGTCACCAGACAATCCACTTCTTCTCTTTGGTAATTTAGTTATTTGTAGTTTATAATCATGTTATAATCTCTTCTTGTATTGACTCCCTGCTGTTCTTTATGGCTGTAGACAGCAGTCAATCTAAACAAGCAGAGCTGCAGCGTAAAGCACGGAGGAGAAACAAGGCATTAGCCTGGACCTCTGGTAAGACAGAAATTAATTGTTCTCATTACCTCAAACTCAACTATAAAATGTGCATAAGCTGAAGCCATTGGTGTGCCTTAAAGAAAAAAAGCATACAACAGGAATAATGCACAGCAGTTCTTGCAATGGAGGATTGGAATCTTTATACAGGTATTAGTATATCTTGACTCCACCAGGAATTTCAGGTGGAGTCAACATTGACAGGGGGAGACGCCCCCCGCAGCTGATTGGCTGCAGACACTGTTTGCCTTCAGGTCGAGCAAGCTCAGTAAAGTTAAGGAGAAAAGCGATGCAGCGCCCATCGGTCCAGCAAGGACACAAAAGTAAGGATCAAAAGGCATTTAGCGGTGGCCGCCGCTGCACAGCTCTAAAAGCAAGTGGCTTTATCGCCGGCAGCGGCGTCGGCTGTCGGCCACAAGGCGGAACCCACCTTTCACTGGTTTTCCGGGAGTGGCCGTGAGGGAGAAGAAATGCATCCGCCACTACTCAGCTCACAGCCGTGGCCGTCAACTCATGCGTGAAGCAGCAGTGGCGGCAGGGAAGAAGAGCTGAGTGGTCGCATGCTTACCATGCTTGGGAGACATGGCAGCCGGTACGGACCTTAAACGCTTCAGCTTGTGCATACTTTTGGCCCTGTGCTCCACCCTTCAGCTGACGGTTACTACTATTCTTAGACTTCCATTATTACATGTAGATGTTGACATGTTATAGCAGTAACATGCCATTATTTATAGGTAATAATGTAAGACTTAGGGCTCATGTCCACGGGCAAAATAAGAATTAAAATCCGCAGCGGATTTTAACTCTTCTCCTGCCCGCGGATCCGCACCCCATAGGGATGCATTGACCACCCGCGGGGTAGATAAATACCCGCGGATCGTCAATAAAAGGGATTTTTTTAAAAATGGAGCATGAAAAAATCTGGACCATGCTCCATTTTCGTGCGGATCTCCCGCGGGGTCGGCTCCCGCAGGCTTCTATTGAAGCCTATGGGAGCCGTCCGGATCCGCGGGAGACCTAAAATAGGAATTTAAAAGAATTTACCCATCCGGAGCGGACCGGGAAGGTCTTCTATTCCTCACGGCCGGATCTTTCTTGCTTCGGCTCGGCGGATGTGCCCGGCGCATGCGCGCGGCACGCCGGCGACGTTCCGAGTTCATCCGCCGACCGAAAAAGCAGATCCGGCCGTGAGGAAGAGGAGACTTTCCCGAACCGCTCCGGGTGGGTAAATTCTTTTAAATTCCTATTTTCAGCGCTCATGTCTGCGGGGCAGGAGGGACCCGCTGCAGATTCTCCATGGAGAATCCGTAGCGGGCCTGATTTTCCCCGTGGACATAAGGCCTTACAACGGTAGTAACCCTCAGCCAAAGGCTGCAGCCCTGGGACAAGTCTATGCACACTGTGCTGGTAGGACTTACGTGCCTTAGCCCAATCGGGAGCTGGCGGTGTGAGAGGGGCGTTCCCCCTGTCAAAACCCTAGCTTCAGGTGAAGTCAAGATACACTAATATTCTTGATACATACAGTCCATGTTATCTCAGTACTTGTTCTAATATATAGGGGGCCAGACATGGCTACACAGTGCACCCTTAGTACTTATGCTAATATATAGGGGACCCAGACATGACTACACAGTGAACCCTTAGTACTTGTCCTAATATATAGTGACCCAGATATGGTTACACAGTGCACCCTTAGTACTTATCCTAATATTTAGGGACCCAGACATGGCTACACAGTGCACCCTCAGTACTTGTCCTGATATAATTTGGTTTTGCAAAAGCTGATGCACACTGCAAAATTAGCTGAGGTGCTCCTTGATACCCCAAATCACATCTCATCTGTAAACGTTAACCCTTATATCTCTGTATCGCCTGAGCTTATGCAGAGTTCTGCAGGTTTAAAACAGTGCAATGCAAAGTACAAGGAATATACATTATTATGCATGTGGGAAATATACTTTATACAACCACCTGACAACTTTACACTGGGGTGTAAAAAAAACTTTGGTTCTGGGACACTACATTAGGGGACCTGACATGACTACACAGTGCAACCTTACTACCTGTCCTAATATATAGGGGACCAGACATGACTGCACAGTGCACCCTTACTACCTGTCCAAATATATAGGGGACCAGACATGACTGCACAGTGCACCCTTACTACTTATCCTAATATATAGGTGACCAGACATGACTACACAGTGTACCCTTACTACTTATCCTAATATATAGGAGACCAGACATGACTGCACAATGCACCCTTAGTACTTGTCCTAATATATAGGGGACCAGACATGCCTACACAGTTCACCCTTTGTACTTCTTATAATATATAGGGGACTCAGACATGACTGCACAGTCACCCTTAGTACCTGTCCTAATATATAGGGGACCAGACATGACTGCACAGTGCACCCTTACTACCTTTCCTAATATATAGGGTGCCTAGGCATGGCTATGCAGTGCACCCTTAGTACTTGTTCTAATATATATGGTACCAGATATGACTGCTCAGTGCACCCTTAGTACTTGTCCTAAAATACAGAGCACCAGATATGACTACGTAGTGCACCCTTAGTACTTGTCCTATTATATAGGGGACCCAGACATAGCTGCACAGTCAATCCTTAGTACTTGTTCTAATATATAGGGGAACCAGGCATGGCTACACAGTGCACCCAAGGTGATTGTCATAAAACATAGGGGACCCAGACAGGGCTTCACACTCCACCGTTTTACTTGTTCTAATATATAGGAGGCCAAGACATGGTTACACAGTGCACCGTTAGCACTTCTTCTAATATGTAGTGACCAGACATGACTACAATATGCACCTTGAGTACTTGTTTTACTATATAGAGAACCCAGACATGACGACACAGTGCACCCTCAGTACTTTTCCTAATATATAGGGACCCAGACATAGCTACACAGTATATCCTCAGTACTTGTTCTAATATATAGGGAACTCAAAAAAGTCTAAACAGTGCACCTTTACTACTTGTCCTAATATATAAGGGATCCAGACATGACTGCACAGTGCACCCGTACTACTTGTCCTAATATATAAGGGACCAGACATGACTATACAGTGCACCCTTAGTACTTGTCCTAATATATAGGGGACCAGACATGGCTACACAGTGCACCCTTACAATTTGTCCTACCCTGTTTCCCTGAAAATAAGACATTCCCTGAAAATAAGACATAGCATGATTTTCCAGAATTTTTGAGGATGCTTGAATTATAAGCCCTACTCCAAAATTAAGCCCTGCTAACAGTTCATTAAAAAAGTCAATTTAAATAGTGTCCAGGCAGCTATACATGTAAAAAAGTTAAACCTTTTTGAACAAAAATTAATATAAGACACTGTCTTATTTTCAGGGAAACACGGTAATATATAGAAGATCCAGACATGACTACACAATTTAACCTTAGTACTTGTCCTCTTACATAGGGGGCCCAGACATGACTATAAAGTGCACCCTGAGTACTTGTCCTAATATATAAGGGACCAAAACATGGCTACACAGTGCACCCTTACTATTTGTCCTAATACATAGGGGCCCCAGGCATGGTTATGCAGTGCACCCTTAGTACTTGTCCTTTGTACTTCTTCTAATATACAGGGGACTCAGATATGACTGCACAGTGCACCTTTACTACATATCCTAATATATAGGGGACCATACATGATTGTACAGTGCACCCTTAGTACTTGTCCTAATATATAGGGGACCAGACATGGCTACACAGTGCACCCTTACAATTTGTCCTACCCTGTTTCCCTGAAAATAAGACATTCCCTGAAAATAAGACATAGCATGATTTTCCAGAATTTTTGAGGATGCTTGAATTATAAGCCCTACTCCAAAATTAAGCCCTGCTAACAGTTCATTAAAAAAGTCAATTTAAATAGTGTCCAGGCAGCTATACATGTAAAAAAATTAAACCTTTTTGAACAAAAATTAATATAAGACACTGTCTTATTTTCAGGGAAACACGGTAATATATAGAAGATCCAGACATGACTACACAATTTAACCTTAGTACTTGTCCTCTTACATAGGGGGCCCAGACATGACTACAAAGTGCACCCTGAGTACTTGTCCTAATATATAAGGGACCAAAACATGGCTACACAGTGCACCCTTACTATTTGTCCTAATACATAGGGGCCCCAGGCATGGTTATGCAGTGCACCCTTAGTACTTGTCCTTTGTACTTCTTCTAATATACAGGGGACTCAGATATGACTGCACAGTGCACCTTTACTACATATCCTAATATATAGGGGACCATACATGATTGTACATTGCACCCTTACTACGTGTTCCAATATATAGGGGACCAGGCTTGACTGCACAGTGCACCCTTACTACCTGTCCTAATATATAGGGTCCCCAGGCATGGCTATGCAGTGCACCCTTAGTACTTGTCCTAATATATAGGAGACCAGAAATGACTGCACAGTGCACCCTTAGTACCTGCCCTAATATATAGGGACCAGACATGACTGCACAGTGCACCCTTACTACCTGTCCTAATATATAGGGGCCCCTGGCATGGCTATGCAGAGCACCCTTAGTACTTGTCCTAATATATAGGGGACCAGACATGACTATACAGTGCACCCTTCGCACTTGTACTAATATATAGGAGACCAGAAATGACTGCACAGTGCACCCTTAGTACTTGCCCTAATATATAGGGGACCAGACATGGCTACACAGTGCCCCCTTAGTACTTGTCGTAATATATAGGGGACCACACATGACTACACAGTGCCCCCTTAGTACTTGTCGTAATATATAGGGGACCAGACATGACTACACAGTGCACCCTTAGTACTTGTCCTAATATATAGGGGACCAGACATGGCTACACAGTGCCCCCTTAGTACTTGTCGTAATATATAGGGGACCAGACATGACTGCACAGTGCCCCCTTAGTACTTGTCGTAATATATAGGGGACCAGACATGGCTACACAGTGCCCCCTTAGTACTTGTCGTAATATATAGGGGACCAGACATGACTACACAGTGCCCCCTTAGTACTTGTCGTAATATATAGGGGACCAGACATGGCTACACAGTGCACCCTTAGTACTTGTCCTAATATATAGGGGACCCAGACATGACTACACAGTGTACCCTTAGTACTTGTTCTAGTATATAGGTGTCCCAGGGTAAAGACTCCAGGGGTTCTTTCTCATGGCTTTTAACCGAGTGATGTGTTGCACTCCTCTCTCCCTCAACATCCCAATAACTGAACCCTGACTGTCTGGCTCCTCCCACATTTCTGGGGATTACTTGCAAAACCGATACAATTTGGTTTTGCAAAAACTGATGCACTCTGCAAAATTTGCTGAGGTTCTGCTTGATACCCAAAATCACATCTCATCTGCAAGCTTTAACCCTTAGGCTGCCTGTCCACAGGCATTATTGCATTGTGTTATCCGCACAAATATTCCAGCCGTGTATAACGCAGTGCACGCCGTGTATAACGCAGTGCGCTTTCCATAGCGTTGCTATGGAAAGCGCAACCTCCTGTCCACAAGCGGAGAATCACAGCGATTCACCGCTCGCGGGATTCAAATCGCCACATGACGCGATTTGCCGAGACTCCTTGTGGCGAGCCTGTCAGATACGCTCATCGCGGACCACTGACAGTTCTCTCCCCTGTTCCCTGGTGGGGGAATATGACTAGCGATATTCCGCAACCCCCGTGGACATGCGGCCTAAGGCAAAGTACAACGAATATACATTATTATGCATGTGGGAAATATACTTTATACAACCACATGACAACTTTGCACTGGGGTTAAAAAAAACTTTGGCTCTGGAATACTACAATAGGAAACCAGACATGACTGCACAGTGCACCCTTACTACCTGTCCTAATATATAGGGGACCAGACATGACTGCACAGAGCACCCTTGGTACTTGTCCTAATATATAGGGGACCAGACATGACTGCACAGTGCACCATTAGTACTTGTCCTAATATATAGGGGACCAGACATGACTGGACAGTGCACCCTTACTACCTGTCCTAATATATAGGGGACCAGACATGACTCCACAGAGCACCCTTAGTACTTGTCCTAATATATAGGGGACCCATACATGACTACACAGTGCACCCTTAGTACTTGTCCTAATATATAGGGACCAGAAATGACTGGATAGTGCACCCTTACTTCCTGTCCTAATATACAGGGGACAAGACATGACTACACAGTACACCCTTACTACTTGTCCTAATATATAGGGGACCAGACATGACTCCACAGTGCACCCTTACTACCTGTCCTAATATATAGGGGACCAGACATGACTGCACAGTGCACCCTTAGTACTTGTCCTAATACCTAGGGGACCAGACATGACTACACAGTGCACCCTTAGTACTTGTCCTAATACCTAGGGGACCAGACATGACTGCACAGTGCACCCTTACAACCTGTCCTAATATATAGGGGACCAGACATGACTCCACAGAGCACCCTTAGTACTTGTCCTAATATATAGGGGACCCATACATGACTACACAGTGCACCCTTAGTACTTGTCCTAATATATAGGGACCAGAAATGACTGGATAGTGCACCCTTACTTCCTGTCCTAATATACAGGGGACAAGACATGACTACACAGTACACCCTTACTACTTGTCCTAATATATAGGGGACCAGACATGACTCCACAGTGCACCCTTACTACCTGTCCTAATATATAGGGGACCAGACATGACTGCACAGTGCACCCTTAGTACTTGTCCTAATACCTAGGGGACCAGACATGACTACACAGTGCACCCTTAGTACTTGTCCTAATACCTAGGGGACCAGACATGACTGCACAGTGCACCCTTACAACCTGTCCTAATATATAGGGGACCAGACATGACTGCACAGTGCACCCTTAGTACTTGTCCTAATACCTAGGGGACCAGACATGACTACACAGTGCACCCTTAGTACTTGTCCTAATACCTAGGGGACCAGACATGACTGCACAGTGCACCCTTACAATTTGTCCTAATATATAGAAGATCCAGACATGACTACACAGTTTAACCTTGGTACTTGTCCTCATACATAGTGGGCCAAGACATGACTACAAAGTGCACCCTGAGTACTTGTCCTAATATATAAGGGACCAAAACATGGCTATACAGTGCACCCTTACTATTTGTCCTAATACATAGGGGCCCCAGGCATGGTTATGCAGTGCACCCTTAGTACTTGTCCTTTGTACTTCTAATATACAGGGGACTCAGATATGACTGCACAGTGCACCCTTACTACATATCCTAATATATAGGGGACCATACATGATTGTACAGTGCACCCTTACTACCTGTCCTAATATATATGGTCCCCTGGCATGGCTATGCAGTGCACCCTTAGTACTTGTCCTAATATATAGGAGACCAGATATGACTGCACAGTGCACCCTTAGTACTTGTCCTTTAATACAGAGCACCAGATATGACTACGTAGTGCACCCTTAGTACTTGTCCTATTATATAGGGGACCCCGACATGGCTACACAGTACACCCTTAGTACCTGTCCTAATATATAGAGGCACAGACATAGCTGCACAGTCAATCCTTAGTACTTGTTCTAATATATAGGGGAACCAGGCATGGCTACACAGTGCACCCATAGTGCTTGTCATAAAACATAGGGGACTCAGACAGGGCTTCACACTGCACCGTTTTACTTGTTCTACTATATAGGAGGCCAAGACATGGTTACACAGTGCACCGTTAGCACTTCCTCTAATATGTAGTGACCAGACATGACTACAATATGCACCTTGAGTACTTGTGTTACTATATAGAGGACACAGACATGACGACACAGTGCACCCTCAGTACTTTTCCTAATATATAGGGACCCAGACATAGCTACACAGTATATCCTCAGTACTTGTTCTAATATATAGGGAACCCAAAAAAGGCTAAACAGTGCAGTCTTAGAACATGTCCTAAAATATAGGGAACCCACACATGGCTATACAATGCAACCTTAATACTTGTCCTAATATATAGAGGGCCTAGACAAGGCTACAGTGGACCCATAGTACTTATCCTAATATAAAGGGGACAGAAGCATGACTACACACTGTACCCTAAGTATTTGTCCTAATATATAGGGGACCCAAACATGGCTATTCATGGTTATGCAAAGTTTGCTGAGGTGCTCCTTGATACCCAAAATCACATCTCATCTGTCAACTTTAACCCTTATATCTCTGTATCGCCCGAGCTTATCCAGAATTCTGCAGTTCTAAAACAGTGCAATGCAAAGTACAAGGAATATACATTTTTATGCATGTGGGAAATAAACTTTATACAACCACGTGACAACTTTGCACTGGGGTGTAAAAAAACTTTGGTTCTGGAATACTACAATAGGGAACCAGACTTGACTGCACAGTGCACCATTAGTACTTATCCTAATAAATAGGGAACCAGACATGACTGCGCAGTGCACCCTTACTACCTGTCCTAATATATAGGGGACCAGACATGACTGCACAGTGCATCCTTAGTACTTGTCCTAATATATAGGGACCCAGACATGACTGCACAGAGCACCCTTATTACCTGTCCTAATATATAGGGGACCCAGACATGACTGCACAGTGCACCCTTACTACTTGTCCTAATATATAGGGGACCCAGACATGACTGCACAGTGCACCCTTAGTACTTGTCCTAATATATAGGGGACCCAGACATGACTACACAGTGCACCCTTACTACCTGTCCTAATATATAGGGGACCAGACATGACTGCACAGTGCATCCTTAGTACTTGTCCTAATATATAGGGACCCAGACATGACTGCACAGAGCACCCTTATTACCTGTCCTAATATATAGGGGACCCAGACATGACTGCACAGTGCACCCTTAGTACTTGTCCTAATATATAGGGGACCCAGACATGACTACACAGTGCACCCTTAGTACTTGTCCTAATATATAGGGGACCAGACATGACTACACAGTGCATCCTTAGTACTTGTCCTAATATATAGGGACCCAGACATGACTGCACAGAGCACCCTTATTACCTGTCCTAATATATAGGGGACCCAGACATGACTGCACAGTGCACCCTTAGTACTTGTCCTAATATATAGGGGACCCAGACATGACTACACAGTGCACCCTTAGTACTTGTCCTAATATATAGGGGACAAGACATGACTACACAGTGCACCCTTAGTACTTGCCCTAATATATAGGGGACCAGACATGACTGGACAGTGCACCCTTACTACCTGTCCTAATATAAAGGGGACCAGACATGACTGCACCCTTACTACTTGTCCTAGTATATAGGGTCCCCAGGCATAGCCACACAGTGCACCCTTAGTACTTGTCCTAATACCTAGGGGGCCAGACATGACTGCACAGTGCACCCTTACAATTTGTCCTAATATATAGAGGAACCAGACATGCCTACACAGTTTAACCTTAGTACTTGTCCTCATACATAGGGGGCGCAGACATGACTGCAAAGTGCACCCTGAGTACTTGTCCTAATATATAAATGAGCTGGAATATGGTTTTCTCCAGCAGGCTTCAGGGTATTCTGCAGCTTCCTAATTGTGTAGAAGCAGTATGCGCACACTGACGAAGTCAAACACGAGGTATCAGTCTCATGTCAAAAATGGCTCTTCTGGGAGAAACATTCAGACAGGCCCTTTTATTGAAAAGCATAACACCTGCCCTTTATGGGCGTTTAACAGATTACATCAGTAATAGAGATGAGCGAACACCAAAATGTTCGGGTGTTCGTTATTCGAAACGAACTTCCCGCGATGTTCGAGGGTTCGTTTCGAATAACGAACCCCATTGAAGTCAATGGGCGACCAGAGCATTTTTGTATTTCGCCGATGCTCGCTAAGGTTTTCATGTGTGAAAATCTGGGCAATTCAAGAAAGTGATGGGAATGACACAGAAACGGATAGGGCAGGCGAGGGGCTACATGTTGGGCTGCATCTCAAGTTCACAGGTCCCACTATTAAGCCACAATACCGGCAAGAGTGGGCCCCCCCCTCCCAACAACTTTTACTTCTGAAAAGCCCTCATTAGCATGGCATACCTTTGCTAAGCACCACACTAGCTACAACAAAGCACAATCACTGCCTGGATGACATTCCGCTGCCACTTCTCCTGGGTTACATGCTGACCAACCGCCCCCCCTCCCCCCCACAGCGCACACCAAAGTGTCCCTGCGCAGCCTTCAGCTGCCCTCATGCCACACCACCCTCATGTCTATTTAGAAGTGCGTCTGCCATGAGGAGGAACCGCAGGCACACACTGCAGAGGGTTGGCACGGCTAGGCAGCGACCCTCTTTAAAAGGGGCGGGGCGATAGCCCACAATGCTGTACAGAAGCAATGAGAAATAGAATCCTGTGCCACCGCCATCAGGAGCTGCACACGTGGGCATAGCAATGGGGAACCTATGTGCCACACACTATTCATTCTGTCAAGGTGTCTGCATGCCCCAGTCAGACTGGTAATATGTACCTTAACAGTAACCGCGTTGGTGGTAATGTGGTGGTGACTGCGGACCTAGTAGCACGGTTGTATTTTGTTGGTTTTCGGAATGCGGCCAGGATTAAGTGGGCCGTGGCGGGGGGATGGTGTGGGGGCTCTCTTGTTGTGTCGGTAAAGGTGAAATTCTTGGACTGCCACCAGACGAACAATGCAAAGGCATTTGCCAAGAATGTTTTCCCTGTTGGAGGAGGAGGGGGATGTTTTTGAGGCACTACGTGTCCTCTCCACGTGTCCGTGGTTATATGCACCTTAACAGTAACCGCGTTGGTGGGAAATGGCCTCGCCGCCATCATGTCTATGGGAAGCCTCTGTTTCCACACCCCAGAGACATACCATTAGCAGCGGTATAGGCAGAGCCCAGAATTCGTAACATTTCAGCCGTAGCATTAGGACAGGCCCCACTAACATATCACTAGCAGCATTATAGGAGGAGCGCAGTCTTCGTTCCATGTCAGCAATAGTAGCACTCAAGACAGGCCCCAGTAACAATTCCGAAGCAGCAGTATAGCGGGAGCGCAGTCTTCGTTCCATGTCAGCAATAGTAGCACTGAAGACAGGCCCCAGTAACAATTCCGAAGCAGCAGTATAGCGGGAGCGCAGTCTTCGTTCCATGTCAGCAATAGTAGCACTCAAGACAGGCCCCAGTAACAATTCCGAAGCAGCAGTATAGCGGGAGCGCAGTCTTCGTTCCATGTCAGCAATAGTAGCACTCAAGACAGGCCCCAGTAACAATTCCGAAGCAGCAGTATAGCAGGAGCGCAGTCTTCGTTCCATGTCAGCAATAGTAGCACTCAAGACAGGCCCCAGTAACAATTCTGAAGCAGCAGTATAGTGGGAGCGCAGTCTTAGTTCCATTTCAGTAGCCTTAGTATAGCCAAGGCCCAAGTTACATTTATGTAGCTAAAGTGTAGGCCAACCCCACACACCTTTCTGTACCATGAGTGCAGGCGAAGAACATACAAATTGCTATGATTACACTGTAGGTGAGGGCCCCAAAAAATTGGTGTACCAACAGTACTAATGTACCTCAGTAAAAATTGGCCATGCCCAACCAAGATGGCAGGTGAATCGCTTTGGTTAATGTGGCTTAAGTGGTAACTAGGCCTGGAGGCAGCCCAGTGTAACGAAAAATTGGTTCAAGTTAAAGTTCCAACGCTTTTAAGCGCATTGAAACTTATAAAAATTGTTCAGAAAAATTATTTGAGTGAGCCTTGTGGCCCTAAGAAAAATTGCCCGTTCAGCGTGATTACGTGAGGTTTCAGGAGGAGGAGCAGGAGGAGGAGGAGGAATATTAGACACAGATTGATGAAGCAGAAATGTCCCCGTTTTGGATGGTGAGAGAGAACGTAGCTTCCATCCGCGGGTGCAGCCTACGTATTGCTTACGTATCGCTGCTGTCCGCTGGTGGAGAACAGAAGTCTGGGGAAATCCAGCCTTTGTTCATCTTGATGAGTGTTAGCCTGTCGGCACTGTCGGTTGACAAGCGGCTACGCTTATCTGTGATGATTCCCCCAGCCGCACTAAACACCCTCTCCGACAGGACGCTAGCCGCAGGACAAGCAAGCACCTCCAGGGCATACAGCGCTAGTTCAGGCCACGTGTCCAGCTTCGACACCCAGTAGTTGTAGGGGGCAGAGGCGTCACCGAGGATGGTAGTGCGATCGGCTACGTACTCCCTCACCATCCTTTTACAGTGCTCCCGCCGACTCAGCCTTGACTGGGGAGCGGTGACACAGTCTTGCTGGGGAGCCATAAAGCTGGCCAGGCCCTTAAAGACTGTTGCACTGCCTGGGATGTACATGCTGCTCGATCTCCGCACCTCCCCTGCTACCTTGCCCTCGGTACTGCGCCTTCTGCCACTAGCGCTGTCGGCTGGGAATTTTACCATCAGCTTGTCCGCAAGGGTCCTGTGGTATAGCACACCCCACACCCCACACACCTCGAACCCCTTTCCTCTTCGGGAATGAGAGTGGGCAGGTTCTCCTTATAGCGTGGGTCGAGCAGTGTGTACACCCAGTAATCCGTTGTGGCCAGAATGCGTGCAACGCGAGGGTCACGAGAAAGGCATCCTAACATGAAGTCAGCCATGTGTGCCAGGGTACCAGTACGCAACACATGGCTGTCTTCACTAGGAAGATCACTTTCAGGATCCTCCTCCTCCTCCTCCTCCTCCTCCTCATGCCATACACGCTGAAAGGATGACAGGCAATCAGCCGGTGTACCGTCAGCAGCGGGCCAAGCTGTCTCTTCCCCCTCCTCCTCATCCTCCTCATGCTCCTCCTCCTGTACGCGCTGAGAAATAGACAGGAGGGTGCCCTGACTATCCAGCGGCATACTGTCTTCCACCGCCCCCGTTTCCGAGCGCAAAGCAGCTGCCTTTATGGTTTGCAGGGAATTTCTCAAGATGCATAGCAGAGGAATGGTGATGCTAATGATTGTAGCATCGCCGCTCACCACCTGGGTAGACTCCTCAAAATTACCAAGGACATGGCAGATGTCTGCCAACCAGGCCCACTCTTCTGAAAGGAATTGAGGAGGCTGACTCCCACTGCGCCGCCCATGTTGGAGTTGGTATTCGACTATAGCTCTACGCTGTTCATAGAGCCTGGCCAACATGTGGAGCGTAGAGTTCCACCGTGTGGGCACGTCGCACAGCAGTCGGTGCACTGGCAGCTTAAAGTGATGTTGCAGGGTGCGCAGGGTGGCAGCGTCCGTGTGGGACTTGCGGAAATGTGCGCAGAGCCGGCGCGCCTTTACGAGCAGGTCTGACAAGCGTGGGTAGCTTTTCAGAAAGCGCTGAACCACCAAATTAAAGACGTGGGCCAGGCATGGCACGTGCGTGAGGCTGCCCAGCTGCAGAGCCGCCACCAGGTTACGGCCGTTGTCACACACGACCATGCCCGGTTGGAGGCTCAGCGGCGCAAGCCAGCGGTCGGTCTGCTGTGTCAGACCCTGCAGCAGTTCGTGGGCCGTGTGCCTCTTATCGCCTAAGCTGAGTAGTTTCAGCACGGCCTGCTGACGCTTGCCCACCGCTGTGCTGCCACACCGCGCGACACCGACTGCTGGCGACATGCTGCTGCTAACACATCTTGATTGCGAGACAGAGGAGGAGGAGGAGGAGGGTGCTTTAGTGGAGGAAGCATACACCTCCGCAGATACCACCACCGCAATTCTGGAGGTGGGTAGGACGTGAGCGGTCCCAGGCTCTGACTCTGTCCCAGCCTCCACTAAATTCACCCAATGTGCCGTCAGGGAGATGTAGTGGCCCTGCCCGCCTGTGCTTGTCCACGTGTCCGTTGTTAAGTGGACCGTGGCAGTAACCGCGTTGGTGAGGGCGCGTACAATGTTGCGGGAGATGTGGTCGTGCAGGGCTGGGACGGCACATCGGGAAAAGTAGTGGCGACTAGGAACTGAGTAGCGCGGGGCCGCCGCCTCCATGATACTTTTGAAGGACTCAGTTTCCACAACCCTATACGGCAGCATCTCAAGGCTGATGAATTTTGCTATGCGGACGGTTAACGTTTGAGCGTGCGGGTGCGTGGCGGCGTACTTGCGCTTGCTCTCCAACAGTTGCGCAAGCGACGGCTGGACGGTGCGCTGAACTACACTGCTGGATGGGGCCGAGGACAGCGGAGATGAGGGTGTGGGTGCAGGCCATGAGGCGGTAGTGCCCGTGTCCTGAGAGGGGGGGTTGGATCTCAGTGGCAGGTTGGGGCACAGGGGGAGAGGCAGGGGTGCAAACCGGAGGCGCTGAACGGCCTTCGTCCCACCTTGTGGGGTGCTTGGCCATCATATGTCTGCGCATGGTGGTGGTGGTGAGGCTGTTGGTGTTGGCTCCCCGGCTGAGCTTTGCGAGACAAAGGTTGTACACCACTGTTCGTCGGTCGTCAGGCTTCTCTGTGAAAAACTGCCAGACCTTAGAGCACCTCGGCCTCTGCAGGGTGGCATGGCGAGAGGGGGCGCTTTGGGAAACGCTTGGTGGATTATTCGGTCTGGCCCTGCCTCTACCCCTGGCCACCGCACTGCCTCTTGCAACCTGCCCTGCTGATGCCCTTGACTCCCCCTCTGAAGACCTGTCCTCCTGAGTAAGCGTTGCACACCAGGTGGGGTCAGTCACCTCATCGTCCTGCTGCTCTTCCTCCGAATCCTCTGTGCGCTGCTCCCTCGGACTTACTGCCCTTACTACTACCTCACTGCAAGACAACTGTGTCTGATCGTCATCGTCCTCCTCACCCACAGAAAGTTGTTGAGACAGTTGGCGGAAGTCCCCAGCCTCTTCCCCCGGACCCCGGGAACTTTCGAATGGTTGGGCATCAGTGATGATAAACTCCTCTGGTGGGAGAGGAACCACTGCTGCCCAATCTAAGCAGGGGCCCGAGAACAGTTCCTGGGAGTGTTCCCGCTCCTGAGCAGGTGTCATTGTAGTGGAGTGAGGAGGCTGGGAGGAAGGAGGAGCAGCAGACAGAGGATTCGGATTTGCAGCAGTGGACGGCGCAGAACTGCGGGTTGACGATAGGTTGCTCGAAGCACTTTCTGCCATCCAGGACAGGACCTGCTCACACTGCTCATTTTCTAATAACCGTCTCCCGCGTGGACCCATTAATTGGGCGATGAATGTGGGGACGCCAGAAACGTGCCTCTCTCCTAATCGCGCAGCAGTCGGCTGCGACACACCTGGATCAGGAGCTCGGCCTGTGCCCACACCCTGACTTGGCCCTCCGCGTCCTCGGCCGCGTCCACGTCCTCTAGGCCTACCCCTACCCCTCAGCATGCTGTATTAACAGTGATTTGATTTCACAGGCAGGAAATAAATTGGCGCAAGACTGCAGGCCAAATATAATTTTTTCCCTTTTTTGAAAACGAAAGGCCCCACTGCCTCTAGTGAATGAATAATCTAAGTTTAATAACTGTGCTGTGGCCCTGCTGTGTCACAGAACGTGAGGGTAGCAGAGTTATTAACTCTGGCAGAGCAGGTATTTTTTTTCCCAATTAAGGAAAGCAAATGGCGAAGCCAGCAGTAAACCGTAGCTGGGTGCGTCTGATTTTTAAACGTTGCACACGCAGCCGACACGTGTCCACCGCCCTTAGGACGGACAGAGGCAGGACAAATAGAATTATTTTCAGTTTTTTTCCACCAAAAGGCAGCACTGCGTATATTCAATGAACATGAGAAGTTTAATAACTGTGCTGTGGCCCTGCTAATGTGTCACAGAACGTGAGGGTAGCAGAGTTATTATAACTCTGGCAGAGCAGGTATTTTTTTTCCCAATTAAGTAAAGCAAATGGCGAAGCCAGCAGTAAACCGTAGCTGGGTGCGTCTGATTTTTAAACGTTGCACGCGCAGCCGACACGTGTCCACCGCCCTTAGCAAGGACAGAGGCAGGACAAATAGAATTATTTTCAGTTTTTTTCCACCAAAAGGCAGCACTGCGTATATTCAATGAACATGAGAAGTTTAATAACTGTGCTGTGGCCCTGCTAATGTGGCACAGAACGTGAGGGTAGCAGAGTTATTATAACTCTGGCAGAGCAGGTATTTTTTTTCCCAATTAAGGAAAGCAAATGGCGAAGCCAGCAGTAAACCGTAGCTGGGTGCGTCTGATTTTTAAACGTTGCACACGCAGCCGACACGTGTCCACCGCCCTTAGGACGGACAGAGGCAGGACAAATAGAATTATTTTCAGTTTTTTTCCACCAAAAGGCAGCACTGCGTATATTCAATGAACATGAGAAGTTTAATAACTGTGCTGTGGCCCTGCTAATGTGGCACAGAACTTGAGGGTAGCAGAGTTATTATAACTCTGGCAGAGCAGGTATTTTTTTTCCAAATTAAGGAAAGCAAATGGCGAAGCCAGGAGTAAAACGTAGCTGGGTGCGTCTGATTTTTAAACGTTGCACACGCAGCCGACACGTGTCCACCGCCCTTAGGACGGACAGAGGCAGGACAAATAGAATTATTTTCACTTGTTTTACAAGCAAAAGGCCGCACTGCGTATATTCAATGAATAATAACTGTGTTGTGGCCCTGCCTACACAAATCTTTCCCTGCAGTATCAATGGAGGGTGCAATGCTCTGCAGAGGCGATTTTGAGAAGAAAAAAAATATGCAGCACAGCTAACAGCAGCCAGCACAGTACTGCACACGGTTAAATATGGCCCTAGAAAGGAGCGTTGAGGTTCTTGAAGGCTACACTCACTCCTAACACTCTCCCTGCCTATGCAACACTTCTGTCCCTAATGCCGGGTGCAACGCTCTGCAGAGCCGATTTTGAGAAAAAAAAAATTGCCACTGCTAACAGCAGCCAACACACAGCTATCAGTGGCCCTAATAAGGACCTTTGGGGGTCTTGAAGCCTACACTAACTACCAATTCTTTCCCTACAGCAGCTCCGGTACAAACAGCACTGTCCCTCATCTAACTCACACAAGGCATCTGAGGCGAGCCGCGGGAGGGGCCGACTTTTATATTAGGCGGACACCTGATCTCCCCAGCCACTCACTGCAGGGGGGTGGTATAGGGCTTGAACGACGCAGGGGGAAGTTGTAATGCCTTCCCTGTCTTTCAATTGGCCAGAAAAGCGCGCTAACGTCTCAGGGAAGGAAGTGAAAGTAACCCGAACACCGCATGGTGTTCGTTACGAATAACGAACATCCCGAACACCCTATTATCCGCACGGATATCAAGTTCGGACGAACACGTTCGCTCATCTCTAATCAGTAACATATATATATATTCTTATTCGCTGGGTTATATAGAATTCCCCGCCTCCCTCAAGCCCGGTATAATGTGGACTTTGTCTCTTTAGCATGCAGACAACCTTATGGAATTTCTGTGTAGTTGACAAATCATTGTTTAAATAGATTCTGTGTGGGGGGTGGAAGGGGCTAGGAAAACACTCAGTATTGAACACAGGTATGCATAAAACACTATGACCCTTAACTCTTAGAGGCTTCTTGTGCAACTTTATGTACTCAGCTAACATTACATCACACATCTTTCACCATGCCATTGTCCGGCAAATACCATGATGAGATTGTGTGGCCATCAACCCAGGCATGACTCAGGCATGACTGCACAGTGCACCCTTACTACCTGTCCTAATATATAGGGGACCATACATGATTGTACAGTTCACCCTTACTACGTGTTCCAATATATAGGGGACCAGACTTGACTGCACAGTGCACCCTTACTACCTGTCCTAATATATAGGGGACCATACATGATTGTACAGTGCACCCTTACTACGTGTTCCAATATATAGGGGACCAGACTTGACTGCACAGTGCACCCTTACTACCTGTCCTAATATATAGGGTCCCCAGGCATGGCTATGCAGCGCACCCTTACTACGTGTTCCAATATATAGGGGACCAGACTTGACTGCACAGTGCACCCTTACTACCTGTCCTAATATATAGGGGACCATACATGATTGTACAGTTCACCCTTACTACGTGTTCCAATATATAGGGGACCAGACTTGACTGCACAGTGCACCCTTACTACCTGTCCTAATATATAGGGGACCATACATGATTGTACAGTGCACCCTTACTACGTGTTCCAATATATAGGGGACCAGACTTGACTGCACAGTGCACCCTTACTACCTGTCCTAATATATAGGGTCCCCAGGCATGGCTATGCAGCGCACCCTTAGTACTTTTCCTAATATATAGGGGACCAAATATGACTGCACAGTGCACCCTTAGTACTTGTAGTAAAATACAGAGCACCAGATATGACTACACAGTACACCCTTAGTACTTGTCCTAATATATAGGGGACCCAGACATGGCTACACAGTGTACCCTTAGTACCTGTCCTAATATATAGGGTCCACAGACATAGCTGCACAGTCAGTCCTTAGTACTTCTTTTAATATATAGGGGAACCAGACATGGCTACACAGTGTACCCATGGTGATTGTCATAAAACATAGGGGACGCAGACAGGGCTTCACACTGCACCGTTTTACTTGTTCTAATATATAGGAGGCCAAGACATGGTTATACAGTACACCGTTAGCACTTCTTCTACTATATAGTGACCAGACATGACTACAATATGCACCCTGAGTACTTGTTTTACTATATAGAGGACTATATAGAGCTTATCCAGAGTTCTGCAGTTCTAAAACTGTGCAATGCAAAGTACAACGAATATACATTATTATGCATGTGGGAAACATACTTTATAGAACCACGCGACAACTTTGCACTGCGGTGTAAAAAACTTTAGTTCTGGCATACTACAATAGGGAACCAGAAATGACTACACAGTGCAGCCTTAGTACTTGTCCTAATATATAGAGCCCCAGACATGGGTACACAGTCACTCTTAGTACTTGTCCTATATATAGGGGACCAGACATGGCTACACAGTGCGCCCTTAGTACTTGTCCTAATATATAGGGGACCCTGACACAACTACACAGAAAACCCTAAGTACTTGTCCCAATATAAGGTGACTGGATTTTCCCAGGATGAAAGCGGCACAAAGGGGGGTCGTTAGAGGATGGGGCTTATCACAACATATGATTTTACCTCCAGCATTATAAAATGTACAGGGCCATTTAAAAAAAGAGAGGGAGCAAATTCTGTGGCATTTCTGCATCCAAAAGACAGTCAGAGTCTGTAGCATTGGTGCGGAGTTTGACTGGAAATCAGGCGCATATCCACAGTTTATTTGAAACTATGCGGTGCTTCTCCTTGAACTGGATACTATTTTCTCCAGCAGGTTTCGGGGTATTCTGTAGCTTCCTAATTGTGTAGTATGGCATGCGCACGCCTTATAACAACCAGTCAGACACAAGATGTAAGTCTCAGGTCTAAACTGGATCTGCGCGGTACATTGCTCAGACCCTCATTTTATTGAAACACATAATACCTGCCCTTTATGGGCATCAGTAACCTATATAGGTTTTAATTCGTTGGGCCATATAAAATCCCCCGCCCCTCCTCACACCCCTCTCAAGTCCAGTATATGAGCCAGTCTTTGTCTCCTCAAGAAGTGGTCCGGCAAAAGTAGCTTCTTTGTCTCAGAAGTTGAGGGTGGGGGAGGGCTGGGAAAACGCCCAATGTGTATACAGTTCTTCAGTCTTGCAGTATAGCAATGTGACTTTAACCCTTAAGATGCTGTAGAGGAGCTTTACATTAGGCTAACATTATAGAACAAATCTTTCACCATGCCATTGTCCAGCAATTACCATAAGGAAATCATGCGGCCATTAGCCTCTACAGAGTTAAATCACTACAGCTGCGTAATACAACTAGTTTATACAAATCAATAGACATTTTACGCTAATTAATCATCATGTCTACTACACCCTCACCTCCTCCACAGGTTTCCCACTGTCAGTGTTTCTAACCAGCTCCGCTGGAGGAGGTGAGGGGGAGCACTGCATAGTATGAAATCAGCTGCAGGTATGCTGCTGATTTCCAGTCAAAATCCACATCAATGGTACAGATTTTGACAGTTTTTCTGGATGCAGAAATGCAACAGAATTTTCTGTTAAAATTTCTGCTGAAGACATTCTGCAGCATTTCCGCCACATGTATGCATACCGTAAGTCAGCTAGAGGTATCCTGCCATGTGCAAAGTGGCCCCGGTAGTAAGTGTCCTCCACAGTGGCCTCAGTAGTAATAGTGGCCCTCACAGTGACCTCAAAGCTCTGTCCTAGGCCCAGTGTTGAACATTTTTATAAATGATCTGGAGGAGGGAATTGATGGGAAGCTGATCAAATTTGCTGACAACACACAGCTACGCAGCTATGCATACGTAGCCATGTGAAGAGCCAAGCAAAACAGGCAGGCATGTGCAGTGTGATGCGGTCCCTGACGGAAGTGCGCATGGCTGGAAAATGTGTGAGATGCTGGTGGTCTCCCACAGCGTTGTAGGCTTACAGTTGTGGCATTGAGCCCTTAGTCACCAATACAGCGGCTCAGTTCTAGTATACCTCTATTAAAGAAGTCAGATGGTCAAATGCCAGCTCGCTGATAGTGATTACCGTTCAATTACCTACAGTGATCGCTGGTGACGATCACTTTCGGTTTTCATCTCTAGCTGGCCCAGACCACCATTAGGGCTTTTTCCAGCCACCATTCGTCTCTGCTGAATTCGGAACAGACATGTTTGGCTACATGGTTTCCAAACACAGCCGCACACTGATAACAATTCCCTCCTTCTGCTCTTTAAACCATTAAGGACATGGCCTATTTTGGATATAAGGATGCAATGATTTTTTTTGGGTTTCTCATCTCCACTTTTCAAAAGCCATAATTTTTATTTTTCCATCAACATGGTGGTATGAGGGCTTGTTTTCTGCGTGGCAAACTGATCACACAGATTGCCCCTCGTTCTCTTTTCCCCCACTCCCCATCACACAGGATGCCTCTCGTTCTCCTCCCCCATTCCCCATCACACAGAACACCCCTCGTTCTATTCCCCCCACTCTCTATCATATTGGATGCCCCTCGCTCTCCTCCCCCCACTCCCCATCACACGGTGCCCCTCTTTCTCCTCCCCCAACTACTCATCATACAGAAAACCCCTCATTTCCCCCCTCCACAGACCCCATCACACAGGACACCCCTCGTCCTCCTCTTCAGACTCCCCATCATACCAAACACTCCTTGTTCTGCCCCCCATCACACAGGACATTCTGCTCACTGACTGCAGAGTTACTTTCAGTAAGGTCTCTGCACGGGCTGGCAGCTTCTCCTGCACACCAGCAGGAGGGAAGGAGAGAAGAGGTGAGCAGGCGGGGTAAGAGAAGTAGAGGCAATGGCATTGCGGCCTTGGCATACATGCGTTGGGGCCCATGCCGTCTGAACGTGTGCACAACAACATTAGATTTGGCAGGTGCACGTAAAAACGCCTACGAAAGTGTGAAAAAGCCCTGACTGTGATGCATATTAATACACTATCACACTGAAATGCCCTTTACAAATTTTTCAAATTAGTTGTTAATACCCACACAGTTTTGCCTGCGAAATTACTTGATCGTTAAGGATTTTTACCTCAAATTTCCCTTTTTGCATAGCATAGGGTAAAATGCACTTCAAATCTGATACTAAGGCCCATTAACACATGTAGGTTTTACCATGGAGATTCACTGCTAATTCTCTGTGTAAATGATCCACCGCACAAGGGCATTCATGCCATAAAGGCTGACTATGTTGATGCTATAGGGCCCATGGTGAGAGGGGCCCAGTGAAGTTCAGTTTTCCCTCCTTTTCTATTGGGTTACTGGAACCAGTGCGGGACTTGCCCCTCCAGAGGAACGGAACTGCCCAAAAACTAGTTGTTGGGAAATGACTATGGGGACATGGAAAGGAAATGGAGAAGAAAACAAACATCAGACTCTTCTGTCCCAGATGCCAAAATCCAGCACTTTAATAAGTGACCCATTTTTTTTTTTGCTCTGGGGCCATATCTCTTCTATGTATGCCTCTGCGACACCCTTACAAAATCATCCTCCAATCTTGTAATTCTCATAATGTACAAGTTAAAAAACTACAGGGCCGTGTCAGGGTTTAAGTTTAAAGTGGGTAAATTCAGTTTGCATCGTCATTAAAATCTCCAGCTGGTATAATGGGCAGTTGTGCATCGACTATCATGTTTTCACTGATCCTCTTTAATCTCAGAGTAACAGCCACCTTAAGGCTTCGTTCACACAAGCACATATTGGCCGTCGTTTTCACGGCTCGCCAATATATGCTTCCATCTGGGGCGCTGAAACTCGTGAATGGGCACACAAATCTAAAGTTTGTGCACCCGTTCACATGACATGGGATCCGGTGCATATGCACCGAGCTCACCATGCCACCGCCCATTTCCCCTGCCTCTGCATTGCAAGGTCACCTCTCGTCTCCTCTACACTCGTTCTTTGCAATGGAAGGGGGCGGGGCGGGGGTGAAGCTAAGCAGCGACCTGCCCCACCTCCTCCCATTGATAGCTATGGACAAGGGGCAGGAAGAGGGCCACAGATTAGCTCCACCTACGCCCTGCTCCTTGTCCATAGCCATCACTGGGAGGGGCGGACAGGATCAGTGCTTAGCCCCGCCTCCTTCCATTGTACAGAACGAGCGGGGAGGAGATGAGAGGTGAGCCTGCATAGGGGGAGGAGAGCAGAGGGAAGGAGTTTAGCAGTCATGCTGCCAAACTCCATCCCACCTACGGCCGCTGCTATGGGCTCCCATAGGAGCGCATGCAGTGGCCGACGTATTTCGGCCCAAAAGATAGTTCCAAGAATATCTTTTGGGCCAGACGTAAAAACGCCCGGCGCTATATTGGTCTTGCTGGGCATTTTTACATCTCAGTAATACGCTCATGTGATCTGATGCATTGGAATCCAATGTATCAGATAACAGCGCATATTGGCCGGCCGTGAAAAAGGCCTGCCGATAAGCGCTTGTGTGAAAAAAGCCTAAGTTTGAGATGCTTCTGATAAGCCTTTTGATGTTCGGCATTAGTGATTTTAGACTTTTTGTAATTCTCATTAGCCGCTCTATCCTCTCTAATGCATTTTCAATCATTTGAAGCCATTTATTTGCCATATGTCGTGACGTTTTGCAAAATAAATTTTTCGTACTATAATTTTCTCAAATGTTCACTATTTGCTGTATACTTGTAGAACTGACTAAGACAAATCATATGATACCTCACAAGGTTTGGCAGCATGCCGGAGTCTAGAACCACACAAATTTTAGGTGTGCGGCACAGCAATTTTAGTCCCTTAACCCCTTGAGTGGCACGCTCGGAAATTTTCCGGGACGAGCTCCACTGCTCATAGCGACATAGCCCGGAAGATTTCCGGGCAATGTATCACTATGGGAGCTGCAGAGCACAATGCCACAAGCTGTACAGACCCACAGAGAACAAAGCAAGGGCTTTGAAAAACCAGCAGAATATATTGCCGATTTGCCGGCAATCTCCTGCTTTGTTTACAGGTTGCCATAGAGACCATCGGCTTGTCAGAAGCAAGCAGATGGTCTCTGTGGCAGGGAGAGCTTGGTGCTTAGCTGTCAGAGGACAGCTAGGTACCAGCTCTTACAGCAGAGATCAGAGAAAACCTCCGATCTCTGCTGTGTTAACCCTTTACATGCGGCAGTCTATGTGACTGTAGCATGTAAAGGGCTGTCACTGCAGCATGTAAAGGGCTGTCACCATCGGACCCCCGGAATGTGATCAGGGGTCCTGATTGGTCCCTGTGGAAGTCCCCTAAAGGGACAAAAAAAAAAAAAAAAATTATAAAAAAAAATTATAAAAACACTTGTCTCCCTTTACTTTGTAAAAAATCAAAAATACAATCACACATGTGGTATCCATGTGTCGTAATGACCCAGAGAAGGAAGTTAATACATTATTTAACCCCTTAATGACATGGCCCCTTTTTTTCTTTTTTCCCCATTTCTTTTTTTCCTCCACCCTGTTTAAAAAATCACAACTTGTCCTGCAAAAAACAAGCCCTCATATGGCCATGTCAATGGAAAAATGAAAAAGTTATGGCTCTTGAGACGCAACTGGAAAATTAGTTGAAATTCAATGATTAGACCATTTTAAAAAACCTGCCCTGGTGGGCACGACAGGGTGGTAGCAAACCCACCACTCAAGGGGTTAAGGAGGCGATGTTATTGCATCACCAGAACTCGTCATACCGCGGTCCGACTCTTGTTACTGGGTACCTTGGCCGTTCCTCTTTACAATGAGATATTTAACACTATCGTCATACATCTAGAAATTAGTTTACTTTTAAAACTGTCATGTTTCTGTATCGCTCACCGTCCCAAGTATGGCTCCTGAACTATACACACATTCTACGTCAAGTCTGCTCTCTGCTGTTATACTAGAGGCAGCTTAGCAGAGTTGTAGCGTTCAGCTGGTTGAAGACCTGCCCAGTTCAGGTGATACTATGGATACTTTTTAAGAATTAGGTTGCCTTCAGTGCACTTTCAGCACGGTTGCTACATGTGGATATACAATAAAAAAGAGCTACAGTATGCAGATGTTCTCTAAACCTTATTACACAGTTTTAAGCTAAAACTTGTAGTTACATGGGAGTGGAGGGGCTCACGTTGCTATTGTATTGCTGCTCTTCTTCAGAAGGAATGAGCATCGCTGCTGCTCCAGGAAAAGCCTGACTCCTTGATGATGTGGGTGCTGATGTGATTAGTGCTTTGTGATTAGCATGTCACCTGCTCTGGTAACAGCTGGAGAAGTGTCACATAAGCGCCGGATAGTGCCATTTGTGGAGAGGCCATGTGGTGTGCTGTGAGACACTACTAGGAGGGAGTGCTGAGGAGACACTGCTGCCACAACTGCAGAATGGATGGCCCATATAAGAACTAGAGATACTGAAGAGTGTCCCAGGATGTGTGCAGGGGCAGAGGATGTCTACCACCAGAGCTGCGGCTTGTCAACGGTGGAATCTGCTTATATGCTTCCCCCACCCCCCCCCTCCCATTGCAAACAGCCAGAGGGGAGGAGAGCCGCAGAGAGCTGGCAAGGGGGAGGGAAGAGGAAGACGGCTCATATGGTAGCGTATATCGTCCGGCCGTGACAACGTTGTCCGATATACGCTCATGGGAATAAGCCCTTAAGTTGTTAAAGGAGATGTCCCGAGGCAGCAAGTGGGTCTATACACTTCTGCATGGCCATAATAATGCACTTTGTAATGTACATTGTGCATTAATTATGAGCCATACAGAAGTTATAAAAAGTTTTATACTTACCTGCTCCGTTGCTAGCGTCCTCGTCTCCATGGAGCCGACTAATTTTTGGCCTCCGATGGCCAAATTAGCCGCGCTTGCGCAGTCCGGGTCTTCAGCTTTCTTCTATGGAGCCGCTCGTGCCAGAGAGCGGCTCCGTGTAGCTCCGCCCCGTCACGTGCCGATTCCAGCCAATCAGGAGGCTGGAATCGGCAGTGGACCGCACAGAAGAGCTGCGGTCCACGAAGGTAGAAGATCCCGGCGGCCATCTTCAGCGGTAAGTATTGAAGTCACCGGACCGCCGGGATTCAGGTAAGCGCTGTGCGGGTGGTTTTTTTAACCCCTGCATCGGGGTTGTCTCGCGCCGAACGGGGGGGGGGGGTTTAAAAAAAAAAAAACCCGTTTCGGCGCGGGACATCTCCTTTAAATGCCTTAAAGGGATTTTCCCACAACTTCAGACCAGCATCACATGAGCTTATGCATATTTGAACGCATGGCGTTTTTGAGGGTTAAACTATGCTTTTTTGTGCGTGCATCGGTGTACTTTTTGCACCCACAAAGCATGCGCATTTCTGTTAAGTCGCCCTGATTTATACGGCTTTTCAGTCTACTGAGTACCAAATGTGTTCTTTTTTCAGTGGAATTACACAGTGTTTTACACATCTCCTCATCTTGCTCATGCATTTGCACACTCCCCATTGACTTCTATGGAGATCTTTAGTGTGCAAATGTGTAGGAAAAAAGAGCATGGTGAGGTTTTTTTTTGTGCAACCGAAATGTGTAGAAAAAAAAACAGGCATGTGAACGAATCCAATGTAATGAATTGGTTCTATTCTCTATGTATTGTACACATATATTTTGTGTGTGCCTAAGCCTGTGTGGCGCAGGCTTTAAATTGCTTTACAACCACTTAGTTCTTCCTGGTTGTTGACTAGGACATGTGATCCTTAAGGTCCCCATACACAGTGGACTACAGTTATTATCTAAACCTGCCAATTTTGGTGGGATGACCCGTATATGGGGCCATTTGATCTTCTTCCAACAGATGATGTTGGGGAATCAAGGATCAGGTATGTTGAATGTTAAAGCCTGATCCTTTTGTCCCCCCTGGAGATAAGTTGCCACCAGAATTGTCTGCTGTGGCCAAACCGAGCATTCATGTGTAAGAATAGCAGAATGGCAAAAGAGAAAGAGCTAAGCCAACTCTATAGCCCACTATATGGTAAGCCAGGGCCCGCCACTGAATCCAGCAACCACCAATGGCTATTATGTGATACACGAAGCGTTTTACACATATCGCCATGGGAACGAGCCCTTACAGGTGTATTCCAGGATTGAAAGTTATCCTCTGTTCACAAGATAGGGGTTACATTTCAAATCACTAGGAATCTGAGTACTGGAACGCCCCCAATTCTGAGAACAGGGTCCACTGCATCCAGGAATGAACAGAATGGCAGTTGGTAATGCACCCTGTTGCTTCATTAATTTCAATGGAACCGCTGGAGATAGCAGAGTTCAAGCGCTCAGCTTTTCCTCTGTCAGTCATATTGAAATTAATGAAGTTGTAATGTTCATGCTCAACCATCGCTTCATTCATTTGGAGACCTTGGGACCTGCGTTCTCAGAATTGATGGTACAGATCCAACTACTTAGACACCCAATCAGAAAGTCATTCTCAGTCCTGTGAATAGGGATAACGCTCAAACTTGGCAAACCTCTTTAAAATGGTCATACACATGGAGATGAACTGCCACCAGAGATGCCTGACACAGCAGCTACTCCCTCTACCTATTGATGACACATAAACACTTATCCAAGCCGAGCATACATATGTATGCAAAGCTGGGAGTAATAGCTGTTGGCCAAATAAATATTTGGTTGACCAGTAGTATTGAGTGAACTTTTGAGACGTTCGATTGGCCGGTTTGCCAAGTTCCGGCAAAAAGTTAATTTCAGTCCAAATTAGTTTGAACCAAACCAGAACCTCAGCAGTAATCTGTCAATTAGTCTGACCTTCAGTTTTCAGCCCTTATTTTTCCTCTTCTTCTGCTTTATGACCAGCCCCCCATACCATTTTCCTTGCCACCCGGCTAGACCATCATGATGATTTCTTGCAATCATAACTTGTCTCTACAAAATTTGACACTCAGACAACTTTGACTTCTCTACTTCCCACCACCTGGCTTTATTTTTCAAACTTGCACATAATGTCCTCATCCATGCCACAGTTAGTAGTAATGCCCTCCATACTTAGAAGCCTGAGAGCATGTTTGGTAATGTTGTTTGTGTTTGTCCCCCCTTCAGATTTTATCCAAGATTTGGCTCCTATGATCAGCACAACACATCAGAGAGTCAGTACAGCTTGAAGAGGAGAAGAGAACACCAGCTCCAGCTGCAGTACAGAGAGTGAACCTGATATGACAAAGCAAGAACGGCTCACCACTGTCGCCAGTCTCTCCTCTGCAACCTCTATAACCTAATAATTCTGGAGGTTATGGACATCACAGAGTGACTTCCTCGGGGACATCCTCTATGAGTATAAGAGTTTTTTAAGGGACTTTACGAGTAATAAGGCATGGTGGCAGTGGAGGTTGGGAGTGGAGTAATGTGGTTGATTGGAAGGCTCCAACAGGAACGCCATCAGTGGTGTTCTGTAAGCCTAGCGGGGCTTCTAAATTACAAGCCCATGTGACACATTTACGGGAGACCACCAGACCAGAAGGTCTGGTAACGTCACCTGTCAGATGCTGTTCCCACACGGAATCCAACCCTGCCTGCGGCCGGTAAACCCTGCATACCTGTATTCTCCCATCTGCGACGTTTCCACTTCTGGGTTTGCTGTACTGTGCATAGTCCTCACTGCTCGCTGTTGGACATGTGCAGTACAGTTTTTTATATCCCCTGCTTTCTCATGGGATCTGCGGCATCTTCGTAGTATCAGCTGCGGGTGTACCGTGGATCAGACAGCTTCCATTGACTGCAATGGAAGCCGTCTGTGGGGGGAACTTCAACAATATGGAGCAAACTGTGATTTGTTTTCCAAACCAAAAGGTCTGCAGAACAAATCCGTATGCTTTAATTAATTTGCGTACTCCCATGTTTCCTTAAGGGCGGCTTGATTTGCTGATCTCTTGTTCAGGTGCCGCACGCGTATTCCGCAAATCAAACCCGCCCGCGGACATTGGACCTTAGGCCTCTTTCCCACGGCGTATATCGGCCTGCCATTTTCACGGTCGGCTGATATATGCTGTGATCGGATGCATTCTATTTCAATGCATCAGATCACATGGCCATATTCCCGTGACATAAAAGAGCCGGCCGGCCAATATAGCGCCGGGCATTTTCATGTTAGGCCCAAAAGATAGTCCTGGAACTATCTTTTGGGCCCGAATACATCGGCCACTGCATTAGATCCTATAGGAGCCAATGACAGCAGCTGGAGAAGAGAGTTGGGAGAGAGTTTAGCAGCGTGACTGCTAAACTCTCTCCTTCTCTCTCCTCCGCTCCGGCTGATTGTAATGTGAGGGGGAAGGATGGGGGCAGAGCTAAGCTACCGCACCCGCCCCGTCCCTTGTTTACAGCCAGCAATCGGAGTTGGCAGGATGGGGTAGCACTTAGCTCTGCCCCCTCACCGCCCCCTTCCATTGCAATCAGACAATGGGGAGGAGAGATTTAGCTGAGCCGGAAAGGGGAAGGGAAGAGCGACGGCATGGCAGCCACGGCGTATATGCGCCGGGGCCCATGCCATCTGAACGGGCACACAAACATTAGATTTGTGCGCCTGTTCACGAGCTTTTACACCCCAGACGGTAGTGTATATCGCCTGGCCATGAAAACGGCGGCCGATATATATGCTCATGCGAATGAAGCCTCAGTTTCAGAAAAACCCTTTAAATTGCTGCCCAAGGTTTAGTGAACAAGGCTTAATAGGGTTAATGATCATAATGAGCAATGTGGCTTTACGCCAGATAAATCGGTTGGCAATAATCTGCGGTATCACTAGTTTCTCTGAAATAAGGGTGACCACTCAATTCCTTCACTTGATGCATCAGAAGCATTTAATTGCATAGAGTGGATGTATTTGTAGTTTGTAGGAAACATCACTTCTGCTATATTTATCATAATTAGTAATTTTTAAAAAATATACCTCTTTTTTTGGTCTATTAGTTCATTGGCCGAAATCTGTCTTGTCTTATCCCAACTCCAACACACCCCCAGGATGTTCCCCCCAACGTATACCACCAAATGTATTTTTCCGTTATTGAAGGGTAATAATTCTCTGAAGGGTTTAGGACTATTTAGCGCTCAAAAATCTTGTGAAAATGGCGCAGCTGTTGAAGGTGATCTTTATTATTGTAAAAAGTGCTATCTGGACACTACTGAAATAGTTTAAAACCTTTGTCCATCAACTGTTTAATACCGGAGAAGATTATGGCCTCAATTACAGCCCATATATACATACAGAGGTCAATTAGATTCTTCTTGGTAAATACGCATAGAGGTAAGGTAGATTCTCTTTCGTATATACACACAGAGGTCAGTTAGATTCTCTTCAGTATATATATACATACAGGTGAGGTAGATTCTCCTCAGTATATGTACACAAAGATCAGGTAGATTCTCTTCAGTATATATACATACAAGTGAGGTAGATTCTCCTTAGTATAAAAATTATTTCCCTAGGCTTAATGGTTTCTGAGAAAGGAACTATCTTATGTATTGCGGATTTTTGCACAGTTTTTCACATTTAGAATTGAATATTAAAGTTGCGACCCCTTTACTTTTCCAATTTAGGATGTAAAGAATGGTCGTGCCAAATTTCACGTTTGTGTGGTACAGATGTGTGTTATTAGTTACATTACATACAGTAGGGGGTCACTTACTTTTATACTTAGAATTGAACAATCAGGTTGTGACCCCCTTACTTTTCCTATTTAGGACCTAAACAAAGGTCTTGCCAAATTTCACGTTTGTGCAGCACAGATTTGTGTTATTAGTTACATTACATAGGGGGGTCACTTACTTTTGAGTTTAGAATTGAATTATCAAGTTGCGACCCCCATAGTTTCCTATTTAGGACCTAAGGAAGAGTGGTGCCAAATTTCAAGTTTGTACAACATCGGGAAGTTAGAGAGTTAGATTAGGTATATAGCATAGCGGGGTCACTTACTTTTGCACTTAGCATTGAATAATCAAGTTGCAATCCCTTTACTTTTCCTATTTAGGACCTTAAGAATGCACGTGCCAAATTTCATGTTTGTGCAATACAGATAATAATAATAATAATAATCTTTATTTGTATAGCGCCAACATATTCCGCAGCGCTTACATAGACAGGGGGGAATACAGAAAGACAAAATACAAACATTACAGAACCACGGTTACATATAGTAATCAGTTGATGGAAACAATAGGGGTGAGGGTCCTGCTCCAACGAGCTTACATACTACAAGTAATGGGGTGATACAGAAGGTAAAGGGGCTGGAGATGTGCACTGTATGGCGAAGTGGAGAGTGAGCGATGCTATACACATAGACAATGGTCAGACATTTAGCCGTGTGACGGCAGAAACGGTGTGACTGCAGGAGCGGTTTATGATGGCTAGCAGGGATTGCAGTCAGTAGGTCAGGGAGCATGTTATCAGGCGGAGTACAGAGAGGTTTGTTTAGGGAATGCGGTATGCCTCCCTGAAAATGTGCGTTTTTAGAGCACGCCTGAAGTTCTGCGAGTCCTGGATTGCTCGGGTAGCCTTTGGTAGTGCGTTCCAGAGGACCGGTGCTGCTCTGGAGAAGTCTTGGAGGCGGGAATGAGAAGTTCGAATTAAAGGGACGCTCAGTCTGGTTTCATTAGCAGAGCGGAGAGCCCGGGCTGGTTGATGGATTGAGATGAGGGAGGCGATATAGGGTGGCGCTGTACTGTGGAGGGCTTTGTGGATGAAGGTAGCGAGTTTGAATTGAATTCTGTATTTAACGGGCAGCCAGTGCAGTGACCGGCACAGGGCAGAGGCGTCCGAGTAGCGGCTGGACAGGAAGATGAGCCTGGCTGCCGCATTCAGGATGGACTGGAGAGGGTAGAGTCTGGTGCAGGGGAGGCCGATCAGCAACGAGTTGCAATAATCGAGCCGGGAGTGGATGAGGGCGACAATAAGCGTTTTTAACGTCTCCACAGTGAGAAAAGAGTGGATTCTTGCGATGTTCTTGAGGTGCAGCTGACATGTTCGGGCCAGAGATTGGATGTAGGGGGAAAAGAGAGATCAGAGTCAAATATGACCCCAAGGCAGCGGGCGTGTTGTCTAGGAGTTATGGTGGCGCCACACACTGAGATGGAGATGTCAGGATGAGGTCGGTTAGTGGAGGGTGGAAATACCAGTAAGTCAGTTTTAGAGAGGTTTAGTTTTAGGTAGAGAGAGGACATGGTGTTAGAGACAGCGGACAGACAGTTAGTGATGTTTTGGAGGAAAGGTGCAGAGATGTCACGGGAAGAGGTGTATAGCTGGGCGTCATCAGCGTACAGGTGGTATTTGAGGCCAAAACTCCTGATGGTTTGTCCAATAGGGGCTGTGTAGATAGAGAAGAGAAGAGGGCCAAGGACCGAGCCCTGGGGGACCCCAACAGCAAGGGGAAGAGGAGGGGAGGTAGAGCCAGCAAAGGAGACACTGAAAGAGCGGTCAGATAGGTAAGAGGAGAACCAGGAGAGGGCAGTGTCCTTTAGGCCAATGGAGCGTAGCATACTGAGGAGGAGTTTGTGGTCAACAGTGTCAAACGCTGCAGAAAGGTCGAGGAGGATCAGTAGGGAGTAATCGCCCCTCGATTTGGCTGTCAGTAGGTCATTGGATACCCTAGTAAGGGCAGTTTCTGTCGAGTGTTGAGGTCGGAAGCCAGACTGTAGGGGGTCTAGGAGAGAGTTCTCTGATAAATAGCTTACAAGGCGGGAGTAAACTAGGCGTTCTAGTAGTTTGGAGATGAAGGGGAGGTTTGAGATGGGTCTGTAGTTGGCAGCATCAGTCGCGTCCAGAGTCGGTTTCTTTAGCAGTGGGGATATGATGGCGTGTTTGAAAGAAGAGGGAAAGATGCCAGAGGTCAGAGAGAGGTTGAATATAGTGGTGAGATGGGAGATGACCACTGGGGAGAAGGAACGGAGGAGGTGTGAGGGGAGAGGGTCGCTAGCGCAGGTGGTGGGGCGAGCAGAGAAGAGCAATTTGGAGACTTCTTCCTCTGTCGCTGGTCTGAGTACAGACAGTGAGCAGGAGCTAGATGCAGTGCTGACAGGACTAGGGTCAGGGCTAGTCTGGGATTGGGAAGTTATTTCCTGACGGATGTCGTCTATTTTCTTTTTGAAGTAAGCAGCCAACTCTTCAGCACTGAGATCCGTCACTGGGGGCTGCGGTTTTGGGCTGAGAAGGGAGTGAAAAGTATCAAAGAGCCGTTTAGGGTTGTGCGATAATGAGGAGACTAGAGAGGTGAAGTAGACTTGTTTGGCATGGTGGAGGGCGAGGTTGTAGGTTCTGAGCATGAATTTGTAGTGGAGGAAGTCTGGTGCCGTTTGCGATTTCCTCCACAGCCGTTCAGCACTTCTAGAGCACCGCCGGATGAAGCGTGTATGAGGTGTGAGCCAGGGTTGCCGTGTTCTGCATCGAATGGCTCGGGTTCTGGGGGGCGCTGCTTCATCCAGGGCATGTTTGAGAGCGGTGTTGTAGTGAGCGGCAGCCAGGTTGGGGCAGGAGAGGAGAGAGATGGGGGACAGAGAGGACTGTAGGGATTCAGCAAAGTCCTGGGTGTGAATGGCCTTAAGGTTCCTGTAGGTACTGTAGGTAGGTGGGTCTGGAGAGATGGTAGGGAGCGTGACAGAGAAAGAGAGGAAGTTATGATCCGAGAGTGGGAGAGGGGAGTTAGTGAAGTTGGAAACAGAGCAGAGACGGAAGAAGACCAGATCAAGAGTGTTGCCATCCCTGTGAGTGGGAGAGGCTGTGAGTTGAGAGAGACCAAGGGAGGAGGTGAGCGAAAGAAGCTTAGAGGCAGAAGGGGACATAGGGTCATTAGTGGGGATGTTAAAATCACCTAAGATGAGGGTTGGAATTTCACAGGATAGGAAGTGGGGGAGCCAGGCAGCAAAGTGGTCCAAAAACAGGCGAGGAGCACCTGGGGGGCGATAGATAACTGCTACTCGCATGGACAGCGGGCGGAAAAGCCGTAGCATATGTACCTCAAATGATGGAAAAGTGAGTGAGGGTACAGGGGGGATGACCTGGTAGGTGCATTTCGGGGAAAGAAGAGCACCTACTCCTCCGCCACGCCTGTCATCTGGTCTCGGGGTATGGGAGAACTGCAGGCCATTGTAAGACAATGCAGCAGGGGAGGCCGTGTCAGACTGCTGTATCCACGTTTCTGTTAGAGCTAGCAGGTTTAAAGATTTAGCAGTAACAGATGTGTGTTATTAGTTACATTACACAGGGGGTCACTTACTTTTACACTAAGAAATGAATAATCAAGCTGCGACCCCTTTACTTTTCTATTAATGACATATAGAATGGTGACACTAAATTTCACGTTTGTACGACACCAGGAAGTTACATATCATAAGGGGTCACTTACTTTTGCACTTAGCATTGAACAATAATCAAGTTTTGACCCTGTCACCTTTCCTGTTTGGTACCTAAATAAAATTTGTGCCAAATTTCAAGTTTTTGCACAACCCTGGGAAGTTACATAACATAGGGGGTCTATTACTTTTGCACTCAGCATTAAATAATCAAGTTGTTTGTGTGCAGGCAACCTTAGTCAGTGAGTGAGTGAGTCTGTGAGTGAGTTAGTCTGTGAGTGAATCAGTCTGTGAGGGCTTTCGCCTTTATATATATAGATTCTGTATTATTAGCATATATGAGTGATTGTCATGGATCTATCAGTGTTATAATCACCAGACATGACCACACAATTACAGTCTATTGAAATAATGATGTTGTTGCCCCTTTACAAGGGGGCTGGCAGGGAAATTAGAGGCCATTTTAGCTATACAGAATATGATTGGTTGCTCAGACTCTTCTGGTTCCTAACAGCTGCAGCTTGTGATGTCACGGAATGTTGTGGCTGTTGACCCCTCCCCCTTTCATTATGCACATTATGACATCACAGACATTATGGCGTCACAGAGGTTATATAAGGAGCTGCAGCGCCAACATTCTGTAGAGAGTTGCAGTTGGCGTTAGAGGTAAGTCCGCTATATGTGGAGCTCCTGTATTGTACTTCATTATCTCCTATCTTGGGTCCTCTTCTTCAGCTGGGATCATTTCTTACCTTTCCCTCCTTTTCCAGTAAATCCATCTGTGTTGTAAATGTATAATGTGACATTATGTGGTGCGGGTACAAGTTGTTATATCGATGTAGCAAGTGTTAGCATGTAAACCAGCCTGCCAGAATGCTTGTAGGGAATGTGTTATCCATTATAAGCATTAGCTAAGTCCTGGTGCTTCTAGTTTAGGTGACATGGAGTCCTGGGAGCCTCTTTTACTTTTCACCCGCTTCCATGTTCCTGCGTTGTCCCCGTCACAGTCAGCACACAGCAAGTTTAGCTCTTTATAGAAAACTGTGAGCGCACTCGCACAAAGATTAATGGGTTAATATTTATACCTATTATTAGTATTGATATCTGTCAGATATTAGACATGGAGTTTACAGTTTTTTACTATGTTGCTGGTGTTACAGCGGTCGGTGGGCTGTCCACCATACTTGGGGTCTGGTCGGTGGGCTGTCCACCATACTTGGGGTCTGGTCGGTGGGCTGTCCACCATACTTGGGGTCTGGTCGGTGGGCTGTCCACCATACTTGGGGTCTGGGTTCGGTTCAGTGGAGGGTTTTATCTTTCTTCTGACCAACATCCAGTAATTACATGAGATAAGTACGGCGTGTGATACTCATTTACCAGCTGCAGACAGTGGAGCCTATGATGCCTGCTGTCGGGGTTCAGTTCCAGGTGCAGATTATAATTGTATCTATTTCATGTTGTTATTTGTTACTTTGTTGCATATACAGTATTTACTAATACAACATGTCTAGAATGCAGGATTGTACCAGATTGCTTATTTTTCTAGCCCCTATTGCCTGATTATAACATCCCTCACTGTATTACTGTGCTAATGTGGATTCAGATTCTATTAGGTTGCATTCACATTTGGTAGATTTAATCTAGTTCTGCATGGGCAATCGTGATTTTGCCATGAGAAAATCGTGGCAAAATCCCTAACAGCTGTAGCTTGTGATGTCACAGAACGTTGTGGCTATTGGCCCCTCTATCTTTCATTATGCACATTATGACATCACAGACATTTTGACATCACAGAGGTTATATAAGGAGCTGCAGCGCCAACATTCTGTAGAGAGTTGCAGTTGGCGTTAGAGGTAAGTCCACTATATGTGGAGCTCCTGTATTGTACTTCATTATCTCCTATCTTGGGTCCTCTTCTTCAGCTGTGATCATTTCTTTCCTTTTCCTCCTTTCCCAGTAAATCCATCTGTGTTGTAAATGTACAATGTGACATTATGTGGTGCGGGTACAAGTTGTTATATCGATGTAGCAACTGTTAGCATGTCATCCACCGCCAGTATGCTTGTAGGGAATGTCTTATCCACTATAAGCATTAGCTAAGTTCTGGTGCTTCTAGTTTAGGTGACATGAAGTCTGGGGAGCCTCTTTTTTTTCTCACCCACTTCCACGTTCCTACGATGTCCCCGTCACAGTCAGTGCACAGCAAGTTTACCTTTTTACAGAATGCTGTGTGTGCGCTCCCACAGAGATGAAGGGATTAATATACCTATTTTTAGCATTGCTATCGGTCACATATTAGACATGGATTCTACAGTTTTTCACTATGTTGCTGGTGGTACAGCGGTCAGTGGGCTGTCCACCATACATAGGGGCTGGTCGGTGGGCTGTCTACCATACTTGGGGTCTAGTCGGTGGGCTGTCCACCATACTTGGGGTCTGGTCGGTGGGTTGTCCACCATACTTGGGGTCTGGTCGGTGGGCTGTCCACCATACTTGGGGTCTGAGTTCAGTTCAGTGGAGGGCTTTGTCTTTCTGCTGACAAACATCCAGTAACTACATGAGATAGGTACGGAGTGTGATACTCATTTACCAGCTGCAATGTTTTCACTCATGCGATGTTGCAAAGGAAAAAAAAAATCGTAGCATGTCCTGTCTATCTGCGTTTTACAGGTTTTTTTCATCTCCTATGCTTCCGCATGGAGCCTCCTTTTTTCAGATTGCAAAGATTAAAAGTGTGATTTTCAGGGCTATAAAGGTCCTCAATGTCTGGGAGGGGCATACACTGAAATCATAAGAGCCTGTAATTAATTATTATATAATAGTAATATTTATAATGTACAGTCCTATAAACCTGATATGTATCTATTATCTCGCTATCCATCATCCAACCATCCAACATCTCCACATCCATCCTCCACAATTACCTTCTATAGAGATGACAATGTTGCACCATGTACAAGGTTTTGGAGGCTGGGGAAAGAATTTAGTGACTATTTTATGTATATGAAATTTGATTTCATCTTGTCCCTAATTGCTGCTTGTGATGTCACCAAAAGTTGTTGGCTCCACCCCCACATAGTGAGACAGCATGTATATGGTATAAGGAGCTGCAGAGCCAACATTGCATTGAGGGTTGTAGTTGGTGGCAGGTATGTCCACAACATCAGGATCGCATTTGTGTCCTTCTTTATTTTCTAGCATGTCCGTAGCTTTCCTTGAGGTGGCGGTAGAGGTTGGAGATGGTTTCATTATAGAATAATGGCTGACCCTCATACCTAGATTTTAATTATCTTATTTATTCTTTAACAGTATTGAGAGAGAGAGAGATATATAGAGAGAGAACGAGCTATTTACTGAGAAAGATCTAAATCAAGCATATCCAGTTATGATGTAAGTATCTTGTTATATGGCCCTTGGGTGATATTTAGATAAATAGATGGACACCATGAAAACAAGTGTAACGAGGTGCAACCAACCTATAGCATAAACCAGGATAATGCCAACAAATACAGAGTCCATGTGGAAGAATCTGTTGTGCCCTCAAATATCACAAACATATAACACATTCTATTATAGTCATACTAAATTACCCTAAAATAAAAGTATGTGTGAACGTGATCTGCAAGGATGGATTCAGAACCAAATTGGTTCAGAGTTCCTTCCACATGGAAGAGCGGCCCAAAGAATGCCACATAAAAATTCCCCAGACTGTAACTCTGCTTCCACCGGCTTGTGTTCTTCCAGCAGTGGTTGCAGGGTGTTTGTTCTCTGATGTTTCTTATCTGACACGCCAATGTCCATCTATTCATCTATCATTATCAGAAGTGCTGCCTGTATCTGGAAAATGATGGCAGGTGCTGATGTTCCTGAAATCTACACCCTGTAGTAGGGAGACAATGTCCTAGATTAACACCATCTTCTTTACTTTCTAATAGGTCCCACGAGGAAGAAGCGTTAACATTCTACGCATTACCGGCCTATTATAACAACTGTGCCGAGGAGTTACCACAAAAAAATCTAAGAATCTTCTTGCAAAAACAGTAAGTATTTCACTGTAGGACCCCCATGATAGTGACTGTTACCACAATACCTGGTGCTATTCTTCACAGACATAACCCCATACTCATCGGATAATCACACATCAGGGACAAGGGGCCATAGATAACACAATGATAAAAGCGGGAATATAGAAGGAAATACAACACAAATATCAGCTATCACCCAGGAGCCCCTATTATCATGTTACTCTTCTTCATTGCCCTCTTGCGAGGGAAGAGAAGCCGATATCACCGACTGGCTATGGCAAGCCAATCATACAAAGCAGACCTTCATACAATCACCGGAAAATGTCAGCTGCAATCTGATTGGTTGTTATTGAAAATTCCTTGTTTATAATTCTTTCCTTTTTTTCTCCCACAGGTGGCGGGAGACCACCAACAACAACAGTGTGGTTTATTACCAGTAAGTATCTCCTAGCATGACGACCCTATTGTTCTAGTGTTATTGGAATTGCTGTTTTTTCTTTCTAAAGGCCCATTTATATGCAACGATTTCGCTCAAAAGACATCTTTTGAGTGATAATCGTTGTGTGCATTTACACGGCAAGATGATCACTCAAAATTCGCTCAAACGGCACTTTGACAGTTTTGAGTGTTCACTTTGCATAAGTGTATAAATGAAGCTCACGCTGTATGCAGAAAACAAGTGGGGCCGCTATCTTTTGCATATATCTGTTGTCTTCTCGGAGTGCTCAGCTGGAATATAGGTGTATGCTCCAAGTGAATTATACAGAAGACAGCTGGAGTGCTGTCTTCTGCATAATTCTGCTGTATTTACGTAGCACTCAACTAGTAGTATATAGCTGAGCACTCCGAGCGGGATATGCAGAACATAACAGGACCGCTGTCTTCAGCATACTCCTGCTGTGCTCTCTGAGCAGGACACCAGCTGAAACAATAGTATCAGTGGTATCCCGCTAAGAACTCAGGGCGCGGCGCTGATAAGGCTTATCATTCTCTTTCAGCTTGTTGTTAATGAAAAATTTACAAATTCCGTTCAGTTTGACCCAATGATTCTTGCTCAAAAGACGGCTTTGATTGATTTTTGATCAAGAATTCTTGGGTTTAAATGGGCCTTAATTCTGGACTTAATAAAAGCACAGCAAGGAGTGACAGTTCATTAGTAACCCCCATCTTCCCCAAAATGGGGGACTTAACTTATTTAAATGATCTTACTATAATAAACCCCATATGGGACCTCTGATGGCAAAATTACAAAGCTACGGCTATCAGAACATGAACATGCAAAAATATCAAAAGTCACTGCTTCCTTAAAGCCTAAAATACACCAATCCTGAAAGGGTTAACCCTACCACCTGGAGATTTTCTTTTTCTATGTACGGTTATATTATCCTCTGGCCCCATTAGCCACCTGAACTAAATGTATGTATATGTTATGTGTTGTTCAACAGAGAAGATGATGAGGAGGAGGATGATCAGATACCTTCCGGCCTCAAGGATTCCATCATTATGGACAAATCCGACAGCATCATTGTGTAAGTATTGAATCATCTCCAATGGGCCTATTGTATAAATATATCATGTATCAAACACCACTATATCTATAATATTTATGTATTGTTTTAATAGCGAAGAGGACAAGGCAGAACAAGACACCAACACTGCCTGTCCTAGTGCCCCCCTCCTGGACGAATCTGCCAACATCGTTCTGTAAGTACCGTATCCTCTACAATGGGTTTATTGTACACACTGTATGTGACACAACATTACACATAGTTCATTGATAATGACTTGTACTATCCAGACTGACAGTCATATACAACATGGCGGTACACACTGGATATCACATAGGACTTATTCACAGGATGACTGGATAGGACTTATGTTAGTATACAGATTATTACTGTGGTTGGGTTGCACTCTTCTGCTGCACATTACAGGACATGGAGCCATGAGTTCAGTCATGGACATCCACACATTATGAGGTGGAGAAGTTACGTAGAGTCTTTGGCCAGTTTTCTGCTAGGAAAAAAAAATAGTTAATTTTACAGCACACTGAATTTGACAGCTGACAGCTGGCATAGACTCCACATTCTGGTGCACAGATTGGCCAGAGATATGCCAAACTTAGTAAGAAATGATTGCCTCTTAATAGATTTAGCGCACTTTGGATTAAGACTGCCATATACAGCGACGTACATTTCCCCAAATGTGTGGGGAACTAGTTCCATGTAGAACTATGTATCACAGACAAGATGGATTGGGATGATTCTCATGGAGGGTTGTCCGTCTTGTGGTGATGGTGCAGGGTGCGAACAGCTCTGATAGACATTTACCCATCCATCAATTACCAAAGTGTTGCTTATATCACCATCTTCTTTACTCTCCAATAGGACCCAGGAGGAAGAAGCGTTAACATTCTACGCATTACCGGCCTATTATAACAACTGTGCCGAGGAGTTACCACAAAAAAATCTTAGAATCTTCTTGCAAAAACAGTAAGTATTTCACTGTAGGACCCCCATGATAGTGACTGTTACCACAATACCTGGTGCTCTTCTTCACAGACATAACCCCACACTCATCGGATAATCACACATCAGGGACAAGGGGCCATAGATAACACAATGATAAAAGCGGGAATATAGAAGGAAATACAACACAAATATCAGCTATCACCCAGGAGCCCCTATTATCATGTTACTCTTCTTCATTGCTCTCTTGCGAGGGAAGAGTAGTCGATATCACCGACTGGCTATGGCAAGCCAATCATAAAAAAGTAGACCTTCATACAATCACCGGAAAATGTCAGCTGCAATCTGATTGGTTGTTATTGAAAATTCCTTGTTTATAATTCTTTCCTTTTCTTCTCCCACAGGTGGCGGGAGACCACCAACAACAACAGCGTGGTTTATTACCAGTAAGTATCTCCTAGCATGATGACCCTATTGCTCTAGTGTTATTGGAATTGCTGTTTTTTCTTTCTAAAGGCCCATTTATATGCAACGATTTCGCTCAAAAGACATCTTTTGAGTGATAATCGTTGTGTGCATTTACACGGCAAGATGATCACTGAAAATTCGCTCAAACGGCACTTTGACAGTTTTGAGTGTTCACTTTGCATAAGTGTATAAATGAAGCTCACGCTGTATGCAGAAAACAAGTGGGGCCGCTATCTTTTGCATATATCTGTTGTCTTCTCGGAGTGCTCAGCTGGAATATAGGTGTATGCTCCAAGTGAATTATACAGAAGACAGCTGGAGTGCTGTCTTCTGCATAATTCTGCTGTATTTACGTAGCGCTCAACTAGTAGTATATAGCTGAGCACTCCGAGCGGGATATGCAGAACATAGCAGGACCGCTGTCTTCAGCATACTCCTGCTGTGCTCTCTGAGCAGGACACCAGCTGAAACAATAGTATCAGTGGTATCCCGCTAAGAACTAAGGGAGCGGCGCTGATAAGGCTCATCGTTCTCTTTCAGCTTGTTGTTAATGAAAAATGTACAAATTCCGTTCAGTTTGACCCAATGATTCTTGCTCAAAAGACGGCTTTGATTGATTTTTGATCAAGAATTCTTGGGTTTAAATGGGCCTTAATTCTGGACTTAATAAAAGGACAGCAAGGAGTGACAGTTCATTAGTAACCCCCATCTCCCCCAAAATGGGGGACTTAACTTATTTAAATGATCTCACTATAATAAACCCCATATGGGACCTCTGATGGCAAAATTACAAAGCTACGGCTATCAGAACGTGAACATGCAAAAATATCAAAAGTCACTGCTTCCTTAAAGCCTAAAATACACCAATCCTGAAAGGGTTAACCCTACCACCTGGAGATTTTCTTTTTCTATGTACGGTTATATTATCCTCTGGCCCCATTAGCCACCAGAACTAAATGTATGTATATGTTATGTGTTGTTCAACAGAGAAGATGATGAGGAGGAGGATGATCAGATACCTTCCGGCCTCGAGGATTCCATCATTATGGACAAATCCGACAGCATCATTGTGTAAGTATTGAATCATCTCCAATGGGCCTATTGTATAAATATATCATGTATCAAACACCACTATATCTATAATATTTATGTATTGTTTTAATAGCGAAGAGGACAAGGCAGAACAAGACACCAACACTGCCTGTCCTAGTGCCCCCCTCCTGGACGAATCTGCCAACATCGTTCTGTAAGTACCGTATCCTCTACAATGGGTTTATTGTACACACTGTATATGACACATTACACATAGTTCATTGATAATGACTTGTACTATCCAGACTGACAGTCATATACAACATGGCGGTACACACTGGATATCACATAGGACTTATTCACAGAATGACTGGATAGGACTTATGTTAGTATACAGATTATTATTGTGGTTGGGTTGCACTCTTCTGCTGCACATTACAGGACATGGAGCCATGAGTTCAGTCATGGACATCCACACATTAAAAGGCGGAGAATTTACGTAGAGTCTTTGGCCAGTTTTCTGCTAGGAAAAAAAAATAGTTAATTTTACAGCACACTGAATTTGACAGCTGACAGCTGGCATAGACTCCACATTCTGGTGCACAGATTGGCCAGAGATATGCCAAACTTAGTAAGAAATGATCGCCTCTTCATAGATTTAGCGCACTTTGGATTTAGACTGCCATATACAGCGACGTACATTTCCCCAAATGTGTGGGGAACTAGTTCCATGTAGAACTATGTATCACAGACAAGATGGGTTGGGATGATTCTCATGGAGGGTTGTCCGTCTTGTGGTGATGGTTGCCGGGTTCGAACAGCTCTGATAGACATTTACCCATCCATCAATTACCAAAGTGTTGCTTATATCACCATCTTCTTTACTCTCCAATAGGACCCAGGAGGAAGAAGCGTTAACATTCTACGCATTACCGGCTTATTATAACAACTGTGCCGAGGAGTTGCCACAAAAAAATCTAAGAATCTTCTTGCAAAAACAGTAAGTATTTCACTGTAGGACCCCCATGATAGTGACTGTTGCCACAATACCTGGTGCTCTTCTTCACAGACATAACCCCACACTCATCGGATAATCACACATCAGGGACAAGGGGCCATAGATAACACAATGATAAAAGCGGGAATGTAGAAGGAAATACAACACAAATATCAGCTATCACCCAGGAGCCCCTATTATCATGTTACTCTTCTTCATTGCTCTCTTGCGAGGGAAGAGAAGCCGATATCACCGACTGGCTTAGGTAAGCCAATCATACAAAGTAGACCTTCATACAGTCACCAGAAAATGTCAGCTACAATCTGATTGGTTGTTAATGAAAATTCCTTGTTCCTAATTCTTTCTTTTTCTTCTCCCATAGGTGGCGGGAGACCACCACCAACAACAGTGTGGTTTATTACCAGTAAGTATCTCCTAGCATGACGACCCTATTGTTCTAGTGTTATAAGGATTGCTCTTTTTTCCTTTTTGAAGGCCCATTCAGACACAATGATTCTCAGTCAAACAACATCTTTTGAGCAATAATCATTGTGTGCATTTACACGGCAAGATGATCCCTCAAAATTTGCTTAAATGGCAGTTTGGTTGACAATTTTGAGCGCTCACTTTACATAAGTGTATAAATAAATGTATGCAGAATACAAGTGAGGCTGCTATCTTCTGCATATAGTTGTTGTCTTCTTGGAGCACTGAGCTGGAATACAGCTGTGCGCTCCGAGAGGAGCATAGAGCAGACAGATGGAGCGCTCTCTTCTTCATACTCCTGCTGTGTTTATAGAGCGCTCAGCTAGTATACCAGCTGAGAGCTCCGAGACGGGGATGCAGAACATAACTGGAACGCTGTCTTCTGCATACTACTGCTGTGTTCTCCAAGTGGGACACCAGCTAAAACAATAGTATCAGCGGTATGCTGAAGGATATCGATGAACAACTCATTAATGAAAAGTGCACAAAGTCTGTGCAGTTAGACCGAACGATTCTTGCTCAAAAGACGGCTTTGAGCGATTTTTGATCGGAAATCATTTGCTTTAAATGGGCCTTAATTCTCCTTCTGATAAAAAGACAGCAAGGAGTGACAGTTGATTAGTAACCCCCATCTACCCCAAAATGGGTTACTTAACTTATTTAAATTATCCCACTATAATAAACCCCATATGGGACCTCTGATGGCAAAATTACAAAGTTATGGCTATCAGAAGATGGAGATGCAAAAATATCAAAAGTCACTGCTTCCTTAAAGCCTAAAATACACCAGTCCTAAAAGGGTTAACCCTACCACCTGGAGATTTTCTTTTTCTATGTATGGTTATATTATCTCCTGGCCCCATTAGCCACCAGAACTAAATGTATATATATATATATATGTCATGTCTTGTTCAACAGAGAAGAAGATGATGAAGACGAGGATGATGAGACACCTTCCATCCTCGAGGATCCAAGCATTATGGACACAACCGACAGCATCACCGTGTAAGTACTGAATCATCTCCAATGGGCTTATTGTATAAATATATCATATATTACACAACACTATATATATAATATTTATGTATTGTTTAATAGCGAAGAGGACAAGGCAGAACAGGAGTCCATCACTGCCTGTCCTAGTGACCCCCTCCTGGACGAATCTACCAACATCGTTCTGTAAGTACCACATCCTCTACAATGGGCTTATTGTACACACCGCATATGAAACAACATTAGATATAGTTCATTGATAATGACTTGTACTATCCAGACTGACAGTCATATACAACATGGCAGTACACACATATCACATAGATGATGAGTCGGGTGTGTGCACAGGACACATTCACAGGATGGCTGGATAGGACTTATGTTAGTATACGAATTAGTATTTTGGTTGGGTTGCGCTCTTGTGCTGCACATTACAAGGCATGGCGCCATTATTTCAGTAATAGACGTTTATCCACACACTACAAGGGCAAGAATTTACTTAGAGTCTTTGGCCAGTTTTCTGCTGAAAAAAAGCTAATTTTACAGCACACTAAATTTGGGCACAAAAATTGTGATTGTTATATATTTTTTCACCTCAATCACCACTTTTGGAGAAAAAAATGAGACTAGCAAAAGGGATGTTTTGAGAGATTTACTATGATTTATGCTAATATCTGGCATAAGTTATGGAACAAATCTGCAGCAGCTGACAGCTGGCTTACACTCCACATTCTGCAATGATAGACATCTACCCATCCATCATTTACCAAAGTGCTGCTGGTATCTGGAAAATGATGGCGGGCACTGATGTTCCTGAATTCTACACCTTGTAGTAGGGAGACGATGTCCTAGATTATCACCATCTTCTTTACTATCCAATAGGACCCAGGAGGAGAAAGCAGCGGCATACTCAGTTTTCCCGTCATATTATAACAACCGTGCGAATGAGTTGCCGCAAAAAAATCTAAAAATCTTCTTGAAAAAACAGTAAGTATTTCTCTGTTGGACCCCCATGATAGTGACTGTTACCGCAATACCTGGTGCTATTCTTCACAGACATAACCCCACACTCATCGGATAATCACACATCAGGGACAAGGGGCCATAGATAACACAATGATAAAAGCGGAACTGTAGAAGAAATACAACACAAATATCAGCTATCACCCAGGAGCCCCTATTATCATCTTACTCTTCTTCATTGCTCTTTTGCAAGGGGAGAGAAGCGCTATATCACTGACTGGCTATGGCAAGCTAATCATACAAAGTAGACCTTCATACAGTCACCAGAAAATGTCAGCTGCAATCTGATTGGTTGTTACTCAAAATTCCTTGTTCATAATTCTTTCCTTTTCTTCTCCCACAGGTGGCTGGAAACCACCAACAGCAACAGTGTGGTTTATTACCAGTAAGTATATCCTAGCATGATGCCCCTATTGTTCCAGTGTTATTGGAATTGCTCTTTTTTCTTTCTAAAAGTCCCTTTTAGACGCATTGGTTCTCGTTCAAAAGACATTTTTTGAGCGATGATCATTGTGTGCATTTACATGGTAAGATGATCACTCAAAATTCGCTCACACGGTAGTTTAGGTGACGGTTTTGAACGTTCACTTTGCATAAGCGTGTAAATGAAGGCTCACACTGTATGCAGAATACAAGAGGGACAGCTATCTTTTGCATACTCCTGCTGCTTTCATGAAGCGCTCAGCGAGTATATAGCTGAGCGCTCTGAGCAGGGTATGCAGAACATAGCTGGACTGCTCTCTTCTTCATACTCCTGCTGTGTTTTCGGAGAGATCAGCTGGTATACAGCCGAGCACTCCGAGTGGGGTATGCAAAACACAGCTGTAACGCTGTCTTCAGCATACTCCTGCTGTGTTCTCTGAGCGGCACACCAGCTGAAACAATAGTATCAGCGGTATCCCACTGAGAACTCAGCGCGCAGCACTGATAAGGCTCATTGCTCTCTTTCAGCTTGCTGAAAGAGATCAATGCACAACTTGTTAATGAAAAATATACGAAGTCCGTTCAGTTAGATCCAACGATTCTTGCTCCAAAGACGGCTTTCAGCAATTTTTGATCAAGAATCGTTGGGTTTAAATGGGCCTTAATTCTCCTCCTAATAAAAGGACAGAAAGGAGTGACAGTTCATAAGTAACCCCCATCTACCCTAAAATGGGACACTTAACTTATTTAAATGATCCCACTATAATAAACCCCATATGGGACCTCTGATGGTAAAATTACAAAGTTATGGCTATCAGTACATGGAGATGCAAAAATGTCAAAAGTCACTGCTTCCTTAAAGCCTACAATACACCAGTCCTAAAAGGGCTAACCCTACCACCTGGAGATTTTCTTTTTCTATGTACGGTTATATTATCCTCTGGCCCCATTAGTCACCAGAACTAAATGTATATATATATGTTATGTGTCGTTCAACAGAGAAGAAGATGATGAGGAGGAAGATGAGACACCTTCCGTCCTCAAGGACTCCAACATAATGGACACAACTGACAGCATCACTGTGTAAGTACTGAATCATCTCCAATGGGCTTATTGTATAAATATGTCATATATCACACAACACTATATATATAATATTTATGTATTGTTTCATAGCGAAGAGGACAAGGCAGAAAAAGATAACACCACGGCCTCTCCTAGTGACCACCTCCTGGACGAATCTGTCAACTTTGTTCTGTAAGTACTGCTTCCTCTATGATGGGTTTATTGTACACACCGTATATGACACAACATTACACATAGTTCGTTGATAATGACTTGTACTATCCAGACTGACAGTCATATACAACATGGCGGTACACACTGGATATCACATAGATGATGAGTCGGGTCGGTACACCGGACACATTCAAAGGATGGCTGGATAGGACTTATGTTAGTATACAGATTAGTATTGCGGTTGGGTTGTGCTCTTGCGCTGCACAGTACAAGGCATGGCGCCATTAGTTAAGTCATGGATATCTACCCATTACAAGGGCGAGAATTTACTTAGAGACTTTGGCCAGTTTTCTGCTGGGAAAAAAATGGCTACTTTTATAGCACACTAAATATATAAATATATATATTATGTATTATCTAATAGGGAAGAAGACAAAAAGGAAAAGTCCAACTATCAAAGTCCAACTAATCATATTGAAGATGTCAACCTTATCAGCGAATGCCCAATAATTGATAAGGCAGAGAGCATTAAGAGGTAAGTACAGAATTATCTTCCATGGGCATATTGAAGCATTCCATCATAGGTTCATGGTATTTCATGGACGGATACAGAATATAATGTTTTAGTTTTTCTTTTGTGACATTTAGTTTCTCATCTTGTCCATTTTTTTTTCCAGCAGCAGAAAGAAGACCGGAAGATGGGCTAGATTCACCAGGTGAGTACAAATTCATTTATTTTTTATGTCTGACGGTATTTTTTCTGTGAGGTTCATGGAGGCAGGGAAATAAAACTTAGGTTATTACATTTACATTGGGGATTTTGTTTTCTTGCTCTATTATGAGAGCAGGAAAACAGAATCCTCGGCCAAACGGTTCCTTTTTATAATAGAACCTTATGGCATTGAGCTGACGCCATTGACTATAATGGGGTCTGTTCAGTTGCTGAAACCCCGCAGCATTTTACCGGACATGCAACATTTTTGGTCCAGCGTTTCATGTGTGATTTGTGCCAGCGACTCCAAACAGAAACTGGCACTGATGTGAACAAACCTTTATAGCTTTATTTTCTCCCTATATTTGTCTGTGTATAGATTAGAGGTAATGGTGATTCTATGGTTACTGGATACCTGAATTGTACACAGTGTATACTACTATATACAGGAGTTACATGTTGTGTGGGTATATGAACATATAATGACCAATAGTGATGAGTGAACTTTTAAAAATTCGGTTTGGCTGGTTCACTAAATTTCAGCATAAAGTTTGGTTCATTCCAGATTAGTTTAAACTGAACCGGAACTTCACCAATACCCCTAAAACTAGTGTATAACAGTGGTGGTGGTTCAGCTGAGACAAACCGCCCGAGATTCGGGTTCATGCTGAACTGAACTTTTAGTGACATTTAACCCAAAACAGGGTTGGACTGTTTCAGTTTGCTCATCACTAATGCGCAGATTTATGTTCAGTAGCTAAAACCACAACTTGCTGAAACAAAAATAGGTACATCTAGTCCATGTAGGAAATGATAATCAAGCACCACCTGAACCCCCAAGTCTCACACTTGTTTTCTTCTTTATTTAGAGCTTTCCGAGGACTTTTCACCTGCTGCCGCCCAAATAAATGCCATGACAATGGCTAGAAGCTTTCACCTCCCCAATCCCCCTTCCCTTCCCCCATAACCCTCTACTCCCTCCACTCCAATAACCCTCTCCCCAAACCCCTTCCCCACTCCATAACTCTTTCCTCTCCCCACACCCATCAGATAATCACTTTTGAGAAACCATGACCGCATGTAACGGAGTCATCTCCACTGCTGTCACCCCCTTCAAACCCCATCCCACCTAATTAACCACAGACTCCTATTTCTTTGGATTAATTTGGCCACAGCAGGCATGTTAATTAACAAAGATAACATTAAACATATGAAACATTTTAACCCAATGGGAAAGCTAGGGAGAGATCCTTGGAGTCACAAAAAATCTGTCGCCTCACCAACATGGGAAATAGTTGTAACTTCCGCCAGTCGCATACTAACCAACTTGGTTGACACTATTTCTCAAACCACGTCTCCCGCCACAAGCCAACTGACTCAGGAGATCCAGCACTCATCAACTAGCCTCTAGTTGCTGACCTCCTGACACCGAGGCCAGTTAGCCATACCCTGGCTGGCCACTTCCGCCATCTTTGCAGGGCACTGCCTGTCAAAGCCAAGAGGCGACAGACCCACTTACTAATCAATCAAGAGGGGGAAGGTAGCTATCCAGCCCCTGCCTTCCCCCCACCATACTTTTATGCTGACTCCAAGGACCCTCCCCCCATTGCTGCTATGACAAGGTTTCTCAAAAAATCCCTCCAACCCTTTCCCTTACCACTTGCCAGGTTAACTCTTCCCTTCCTGTTAACCCTGTCATGTGTGCCTTCCACTTATCACCCTGCGAACTTCAGTTCCAGCATTCCTTATACTTGAATAAACATTCATTCATTCAACACTTGGTATCATTAGTTTCTGTTTCCTCCTTATTTAGATACTTTAGAAAAGTAATTTCCTCCTGCATCTACAGGATGCCGGATGAACATGGATGAAAACTTTTCCCTCCCCAAACTTTCTCCTCCTCCCTCCCCCCACCCACATAACTCTCTCCACTCCACAATCCCCCTCCTATCCTCAAAGAATAAAAAAATGGATGGACTTGTACAGGACTCTCCACTGGGTTGGCGACATTAGTGCCCAAGGAAGGAGTCAACCAGGCCCTTGGTCATGACCAGCTTCAGATGTACATGGGCCCTTGGGCAACAAAGTCAAAGTGCACCCTGCAGCATCCCTTAAGGTGATCCCGGACACATGGCATACGCTGAGGATCTGGGAGGGCAAAATGCTGGCTTGCCATAGTGGCACTTACGACACTCCCACCTGGAGGGATGCACATAGCCAGGGCCAGAGTACCGCTGGGCCTCTTCTGGACACCCTTAGAATAGGGATGCCCAATAGATGGTGGAACAGGATAAGAATTTGTCGCGAGTGGTGCCACCATTCTGGTACACACTGGAATGAAGTCCGGTGCAGAATAAAATGAGCCACAGACAGATATGAAATACCTCAGGTCACTGGGAATGGTGAGGGCCTGAAATAAACTTTATCTGGCAAACTTGGAGAAATGACAGTGCAGGAAATTAGTAGATTTGAACAGTAGTACCTCCACATGGCGATCCAAACTTCAGAACACCTGTGTGTGACAGACAAAATGGGTGTACCTCTACGCGGTGATCCACTAGCTGCGGAAGGCCGCATAGGAAGGGATAACAGGGCCGCATAGGAAGGGATAACATAGACAGTACTTCTGCATTGGGCCTTGCCAAGCACTCAATCATGGTTGCTCTCGCTCTGCTTAGGTGGGGGGCTCATTCCTTCCTCCTTACATGCACATCCAAGTTGGGGAAAACCTCTACTGCTCCTCCATGCTTTACTAAATGAGGGCTAAAGGTACCACCATGTAGCTGTACGCCCTGATTACCACTCGAGAAGACATGGACTTGTTTTCCTGCTCTCAAACACTCACTTATATAACCTCTCTCATATCAAAAAAGGACATAAAGACCGTGCCCTGGCCAGGCATAAAGTATGGGGGAAGACCCATATCAAATAGGCTCAAAGCAATCCCCAAGTGGAGGAGTTTCCTGCGGCTGCAGACTCATTTTATTCTCGCCGGAGTTCATTCTGGTGTGTACCGGAATGGTGGCGTCACCCGTGACAAACTCCACACTTGTTTTGTTCTACCATTGGTTTGTCATCCCCATCCTAGGGGTGTCAGGAAGAGGCCAAGCAATGCCCTGGCCTTGGCTGCGAGCATCCTTCCAGGAGCATGGTAAGTGCCACCGTGACAAGCCAGCATCTTGCCCTCCCAGCTCCTCAGCGTATGCCATGTGTTTGCAGTCTCCCTAGGAATGTTGCATGCAGAGTGTGTATTAGAATGTGTGCAGAGTGTATAAAGAGGTGTACAGAGTGTGTATATAGGTGTGCAGAGTGTGTAGCATGTGTATTAGAATGTGTGCAGCGTGTATATACAGGTGTGCAGAGTGTGTATACAGGTGTGCAGAGAGTGTTTGCAGAGCGTATGTACAAAGGGCAGGTAGTCAGGTAGTGCTAGTGCTGCAGGTTGCATGATAGCATGGCGATAACAGACAGAGGCGGAGACAGCAATTTTGTTTTTAATAGAAGATAGCTTTACTGAACACCAACTGCTTAAATGTGGGATTACAGAACATACATGCATAAGCAAACATAGACTCTTCTAGAAATAAAGACACAACGGCTGGAGGATAATTAGACTACTTTATTAAGCTTTAAGCAAACATTTGAATATAAACTATTTCATGACCTTAAAACTTGTTAGCCATATTAAAGAGTCCAACCATATGGCCCTTTTACATGGGTCTCCCCAGCGCATCTTTCCTGTGCTTTTATACAGGAATGAGCACTGCTAGTGAATGGAGCTAAAGCGGTCCGGCGATCGCTTCGGCTCACCCATTCCAGTCACAGCAAACAGGCAGTTGTTTATAAGTGAACGACTACTTGTTTAGATGGGCCAAATCTGAACAATAATCGTACAGATTCCCACTGAGGACGAGCATGCAGAATGTACCAAGATGATGACCATCTACTTACACATTTGATTATAGACTCACTCAAACTTGCTCTCACAGCCACAGTAGCTTCCCCGATGCAAAAGGAATGACTAGAAAAAGAAAAACTGGAAATGAATACTACGTTTAGCAAGAACAGGACTTCTTCAGACGCCCGTGATTTTGTCCCGTTTTGTGGCTGTGAAAATCACATCCGCAAAATAGGTTGATTTGAAACCATTCAATGGTTTCATTTTGAGTAGCGGTATTCTCGGTTGTTAATAATATGCATGAGAAAATTCAGTCTTTTTTTTCCAAAGTAGCGCAGAGTTTTAATAGTAAAAAAAAACTGAAAAAAACCCCCACTGATTAATGCGCTAATATGCTCCATAGCGGGAAGCGTATTAGCGCATGCGCCCGTCTATTTAGGCTATGAAACTGAAATTAAGTTAGTGGCGAATCGTCCAAATGCAATGGAAAAAGCTTCCTTCTAGAGATGAGCGAGTATACTCGCTAAGGCACATTACTCGAGTATCTCCCCGCTCGTCTCTAAAGATTCGGGGGCCAGCGCGAGTGACAGGTAAGTTGCGGCAGGGAGAGGGGGAAGCGGAGGGGAGAGGGGAGAGAGGGAGAGAGAAATATCCCCTCCGTTACTCCCCGCTCTCCCCCGCCGGCCCCCGAATCTTTAGAGACGAGCGGGGAGATACTCGGCTAAGACACTACTCGCCCGAGTAATGTGCCTTAGCGAGTATACTCGCTCATCTCTACTTCCTACCTAAATCAGGCCTTACAGCACAATAAGCACACACTGAGCATAACCTACTCTGCAGAACAGCACCAATATGCAACTAACAGCCTTTGCCTCGAACATCCATTTTAGGACTTAAGGCCACAGGCGGGTCGAATTCCATGTACAGGAGGCCGCAGCGGAATCCAGCCCGCGGCTGAGGACTCTGCATACCTGTGCAGGCAGGAGGCGGCATCCGCGCGGACCTCTCTTCTGCCGGGACATCGGTACTGCGGATGGTCCGCACTGCTCACCGTCGAACATTCGCAATACAGGTTTTGTTTTTTTAATCTCTTCATTTTCAGCTGAATCCGCGGCCCGTCCGCAGTGTCAGCTGCAGGTAGACCACAGATAGGACTGCTTCTATTGACTTCAATGGAAGCTGATCGTGTGGGAACTACGCTAAAAGGAAGCATGCTGCGATTTGTATTCCGGACCAAAAGGTCAGCAAAACAAATCTGCATGCTTTAATTACAGTGCAGAAGCCCATGTTTCTCTATTGGCAGCTTGAATTGCGGATCTTGCACAATTTAAATCCACCTGTGGACATTGGGCCTTAAAGCCTCGTTCACAAGGGCTACAAAGTCGCACGATTTTGTTGTGTTGCTACAATGCTACAAATCGCATCTATGAGAAGCCCATGCTTTCCTATGGGTTACTTCACACATACAATATTTTGTAGCATGCAACAACTCGACACAAAAACTTTGCAAGTTTGATGACATGCACGTGACTCGTGAGGTTTTGTAGCCCATGTTTCCCTATGGTGCCTTCCTCTCTGATGCAGCGCATCACACAAAAACACAGTTTTCGTGCTGTGCGATACAACTTTGACAGTAGGAAATCCTCCTACAAAGTCTAAACTAAGCCCTAGCTGCCGGGAAAAATGAAAAAACACATATACATCACCTCAGACGTGCTGTCAGCCCAGCCGCAGCTTCTCCCCGGGTCCCCGGTACTATCTTCTTCTTCTCTTCTGGCCAGGGATTGAAAAATCGATGATTGGCTGTGATTGGTTAAACGAGCGCTAGCTGTGATTGGCTAAGCGTCAGCCAATCAAAGCTAGCGCTTCCAAGAGGCGGAGATTTTTCAATTCCCGGCCAGAAGAGAAGAAGTAGATCAGTGCCAGGGACCAGGGGAGAAGCTGCAGCTGGGCTAGCAGCGCCACTGAGGTGATGTATGTGGTTTTTTTTTTCCTCTTCAGCTACGGCTTATTTTCGGGGAAGGGCTTATATTTCAGACATCCCCCGAAAATCCTTGCATGTGATGCTACAAAGTCACACGACGTTGTAGCACTACAAAGTTGTGGTCTTACTGCGAGAAACTGCAGCGATGTGGCACAGACCAGCAATGTGATATTGCTGCGATTTTCTCGTGTCACCCATGTGAACGAGGCCTTAAACTTAATTAAAACAGACACACAATTATTAAAAACAGTAACATGCACGAATTGTAAGCCTGACGAATGACTCAGGGAATGAGGCAAAAGTATGGAAAGCCCCCCAAAACATCAAACAAAAAGCTGATGAAAAAAAGAAGCTTCGAAAGCAGAGTCACAATCTGACACACATATCCATACTAATATTACACATGTGAAAGTAACTCTGTCTGTATGTCTGTTTGTTACCTTTTCATGGCTAAACTGCTGAAGTGCTTGTGATGAGATTTGGCAGGGGGTTAGCTTGCATCTTGAGGATGGCCACAGGCTACATTTTATTCAGTTCTCAAGGGAGCGCAACGAGATAGATTTATTTGGTGATGTGCAGGCGCACCTCTGCTTTGCCATTGGCGTGCGCCGTGTGGCAAGTTCGAGGGGCACAAAGTGTACATCATAAGTTATGCCTACACAAACGGGCAGATACGTGAGGAAAGATGTCGTTGCCGCACGTATGCAATTATTAAGCTAACAGGGCTACCCGGCGTTGCCCGGGATTAGAATTTTTTTTTTTTTTATAAATCCAAGTTTTATTAATTTTTAACAGGGGATACATAACAAAGTATACATTGGCAGTTCAGTACCGATAATTCCCTGGCCCCCAGAGCGGCAGGGTTTGCGGCGTATAGCCAATGAGCCTGAACCGACATTTGAACGTACATAAAACCAAGTCTCAACAAACGTATAGACATACATAGACATACCACAGAGGGGGGGGGGAGGGGTGGAGCGGGGGAGGGGGAGGGGGGGTGGAATTTAAGTGTGATCTGTGCTGGCGTTCACACTCTTTACTGAGGGCTTCTCGAAGGGTACCTGAACCGAGACTTCCTGCTTCCGTCTCACCCCACGCGAGGGACTAGTAAGGGTGCTCTGAGCGTATTCTGCGCCATGGGCCCCAAGTTTCGAGGAATTTCTCATGGGAACCGTTTGACCAGCTGGAGAGTTCCTCCAAGTTGTAGGTCCGGTCCATTCTATCCCTCCACTGAGAGAAGAGGGGAGGAGACTTCTGCAGCCACAGGGGGGGATAAGTGCCTTGGCTCCATCAATTGCGTGAGCTAATAGTCTGTGCCTCAGGGGGTTAAAGTCCCCAGAGGGCCTCCACAAGAACATCACCTCCGGAGTCAAAATAAAATTGGGTAAGATTCTTTTTAGCGCGGCGGCTATCTCTTGCCAGAAGGTCGACAGGAGGGGACAGGACCACCAAATATGGAGGTATGAGCCTGCGCCATTCTCGCACCTCCAACATTTGTTGTCAGAAGCAAGCTTGTGGTCGGTCAACCACTGCGGGGTCCTATACCAACGGACTAGCAGCTTATAGTGGGCTTCTTGGTTGATAATGCACGAGGAGAGTCCATATGCGAGCTTTAGGATTAATTGCGTGTCCGAGGAGGATAATGAAATATTTAGCTCCTTCTCCCAAGAGGAGATAAACGCGGGTTTAGAAGGAGGGGATGGTGGGAAGCAAAGCTTGCGTAGGCAAGCGATTCTTCCAGCGGACGGACTGTTGGACCCCACTGCCTTCTCGAAAGCTGTGAGGGGTCTTGTGGATGTGAAGGTTTTTTTGAAGTCTTTAATTACTCCTTCAATTTGGGCTCATTGGAGAAAAGGTAGAGGCTGGTCGGGCAGTAGAGTCCCCACTATTTCCCCTGGGTTTAAGTGGAACAGAGACTGAAGCTCTCCTATGTTCTTGCTGCTTAGTTTTTGCCAAAGGCTGGCCGAGCAAGGGTCCGGCGGAAGGCCCAACAAGGCGGGGAGAGAACATAATGGGGAAATTGGGGAGGGGGGAGGCGCTAGTACTTCGACTCGAGAGTCCCAGGCTTCGCTGGGGCCCCTCAGGAGCATGTTGTATTCCCTGTTTCTGTAGGCAGCTTTTTTGGGGAACCACAAGGTCTCCAACAATGATGGGCCATACATGGCTGTGATCATCTGGAACAGGAATGGGTCTCCTGCTGGCATAGACAATCTCAACCAGTAGCTAATGTGGGATGCAACGTAGAAGTCAGAGATGTTCGGCAGCCCCATCCCTCCCTCTTCTCTTCTCTTTATCAACAGGCTGTACGGCAGTCTGGAACCCCTTTGTCTCCAAATGTACTTAATGAACAACTTGCGGAGGGTATTAAAAAAGTGTGCTGGTAGGTGGATCGGGAGAGACCGGATTTGATATAAGATAATTGGGAATATATAAGATTTAATTATGTTTCTCCTCCCAAACCAGGAAATATAGGGGAGATCATAATTGTGCAGAAGAGTTTTGATTTTAGAAATTAGAGGTGGGAAGTTGGCTGTGAAAAGATCCTCTAACTTCCTTGTCAGCTTTACTCCCAGAAAATCTATTGCAGTGTTGGACCAGGAGAACGGGGAGCCCGATATCAGATTCGTGCAGCGAACCCTTGGGATCGAAACGTTAAGGACCGTCGATTTATTGAAGTTTATTTTAAAGTTTGAGAGATTCCCAAACTGCTCCAGGCATGTGGTGAGTCTGGTAAGGCCCGTTTCCGGGTTCGTGAAAAGGAAGATGATATCGTCTGCAAAAGCGGCTGCAGACAAAGCCTGATCTCCTATTGTGAGACCCCGTATCTCCTGGTCCATTCTGATAGACTGAAGCAAGGGTTCTAAGGCTAGGATGAACAGGGTAGGGGATAGGGGGCAGCCTTGGCGTGTGCCATTTTTTTATTTCGAAAGGAGGGGAGAGGATGTTGTTTATTTTCAGTCTGGCAAACGGTTCGGCATACAGGGAAAAAAGGGCCGCTACAAAGGAGGGGGGGGGGGGGGAGTTAAAGTGGAGAAGGACCGATTTCATATATTGCCAATCAACTCTATCGAATGCCTTTTCGGCATCGCTGCTTACTAAGGCGAGTGGAATTCTATTTGCGTGGGCATACTGCATTGCATGGAGGATACGGATGCAATTATCCCTCCCCTCCCTCCCCTTCACAAATCCGGCCTGCTCCCTCTCCACCAGGATAGGGATATGGGCTTCCATGCGCTTCGCAAGGAGTTTGGCCCATAATTTGGCGTCCAAGTTGATTAGGGAAATGGGACGGTAGCTGCCGCACATCTCCGAGTCTTTGTTTTCTTTCAGAATTAACGTAATGTGGGCCTCCTTAGTTTGTCTCGGGAGGGCACCACCTACTAGGAGAGCATTGAACAATTCTGTGAGGCGCGGTACTAGCGTGGGATGGAGAGATTTGTAGTAAATGAGGGGCAGGCCGTCTGGGCCAGGGCTTTTGCCCGGGGGGGAAGAGTTCAGGACATCCTCCACCTCCGTCTCCGTAACTGGGGCCAGGAGATGGTTGGCTATTTCCGGGTCTAACTTGGGGAGAGAAAGCTTTTTTAGGAAGTCCTTTATTTGTTTATCAGATTCGTCTAACTCATTCTGATCCTGTTGTGGGCGTAGGTTGTAGAGTTGGGAGTAGAAGTATTGAAATTCAGCTGCGATATCTTGGGAGGAAGTGGCGCGAGTACCCAGGTGTGTTTTTATTGAATCAATTTGATTCTTAGTGCGGGCTTTCTTGATCATGGCCGTCATATACTTGCTACCTCTGTTACCTTGGGCAAATGCTATATGTTTAAGGTATAAACACTTTTTATTGAATCTTGTTTCTAAGCAAAGGTTCAATTCCTTTCTTGTGTCTGAAAGTTTGGAGAGGTTTTCTTTAGTGGCGGAGAGTTTGGTGGTGTATTCCAACTTAGCTATACGTTTTAGGAGGTCATCTATTTCTTTTTGTTGATTTTTCTTTTTCCTAGCTCCAAGAGCTATCAAGGCGCCTCTGATAAACGCTTTATGCGTTTCCCATACCACTGGAACCGATTGATCACCGCCCCCGTTGAGCTCAAAAAATTCTTTTAGTTGCTTAGAGATCTCAGATTTATCATCCTCGGAGTCAAGGAGAGAGGTATTCAACCTCCATCTCCACTCTCGGGGGGAATTGCATAGGGGTCTGATGTCAACGTGCGACGGTGCGTGGTCGGACACAGTGGTGGTAGCGATAGAGGAGTCTAACAACATTGGGAGAAGGGTAGAGGTTATGAGGAAGTAGTCCAACCTCTGGAAAGAGGCGTGGACATGTGAGAAGTAGGTAAAGTCCTTAGTAGAGGGCGAGCATTGACGCCAAGCGTCGATCAAGCCCATCTTCGAGAGGCTTCTCTGTAGGCGTCTCAGCTTTGGGTGAGATATTTGGGAGCGCCCGACTGACGAGTCCATCAGGGGGTTTAATGTCAAGTTCAGGTCCCCTCCCAAAATGATAGGACCCACCGCGAATTCTCTGAGAGTCTCCAACTGCCCCACCAACCAAGCCACTTGATTAGAGTTGGGGGTGTAAAGGTTAGCGAGGGTAATCTGAAAGTTGTTTAGACGTCCTCTCAGAAAGATGGCCCTGCCCTCCCCGTCCGTGTGTTGAGCCTCGCATTTGAATGTGGTGGACCTATGAAACAGTATGGAGACTCCTTTTGAGGCAGATGTCGGGTGGGGGTTGTGGAAGCCCTGGGGGAACTGTCTACCCGGTAAAGAGAGGCACTTACCCTCCTTGTAGTGGGTCTCTTGCAGGAAGGCGATCTTGGTGCCGTACTTTCTCAAGAGTTGTGCTACGTTGTGTCTTTTGAAAGGCGAATTGAGACCTCTCACGTTGAACGAAGAGAGACGGAAGCGGTCGCCCGCAGCCGGTAGCGGAGGAGGCATCGTGAGTCCAGGGAGTGCGCAGCTGTTGCTAAGGGATTCAAAGTGCACAGTAAGACACCAAGCAGAATATCGCTAGGGGGGGGGGGGGGGGGCGGCGGTAGGAGGGAGTTGGGAGCGAAACACTAAGGAGAGGTGTAAGACACAAAGGGAAGAAAACACTGCAATGAATAACACAAAATTAGAAATGAAAAGACCAGTTTGTCCTAGGACGGTCAGTGGGGGTGATGTGCAGAGCGGTGCCCACCCCAAATATGGGTACTGGGGCTCACGGCTAACCAGATGGGAACCGCGGTGCACAGGACCTGCCCTGGACGACTCCTGAGGACCATTTAGGATAAGCCTCTTTAAACCAGCTATGCAAAATGAACTTGCATTAAAGCAGGAGGAGAGAAGGGGAGGGGGGGAGGGGGGGTTGAGCAGAAGAAAGAGAGGGGGTAGGATAAAGAAAACAGCAAAATAACCGTCGGTTGGCACTCTCCGGAGACCGCTGGGGCCCCATCCATGGTGCGCCGACCCCTCCCAGGCAGGAAAGGGTGGCGGGAATGGACCCAAAGTTCAACACGGACCCTTGGTGGACATCAACACGAACAGTCCAGCTACGGGGCAGCGGCCCCAGCCCTGCGAACCGAGGACAGGCCGGATGAAAATTTTTCACCCGCTCAGTGAGCGGGCAGGGACGATTCTTCAGTCTCCTGCAGGGGTGGGATCGCGGCTCTTTTTCTTCTTATTTTTGGGTGATTTCGCCGGGGGTGCCGAACTCCATGCAGATGCAGAAGGCAAATTTGTGAATTTTGGCATTTCTGGTAAAGGAAGCCAGCAAGGCAGGTCTAGCGGCTCCATCTCGAGAAATTGCCAACAAGCCTGGAGGTCCTCCGGGTCACGAATATTCAGTCGCCGGCCTTTATGGGATATGCCTAGACCAAAAGGAAAGAACCAGGCGTATTTAATCCCTCTCTCTCTCAGCACATCAAGTAGTGGACGGAGAAGGTGGCGCTTAGCCAGGGTAGACAGGGCCAGGTCCTGGAAAATCTGTATGGAGGCGTCTGCGTATTTCAGGTCCCTGTAATTTCTGGCCGCTCTCAGGATTGCGAAGGCGTCCTGGAATGAAAGGACTTTACAGACGACATCCCTTGGGGGCTCTGTATTCGCGCGGGGGGGGGGGGGGTCTGAGAGCTCTGTGGACCCTTTCAATTGTGATGGGGGCTGCTCTCTCCGCTCCCAGAAGGAGTGAGAAGATTTCTTTAGTTACCTTGTGGAGACAGTCCGCAGCCCATGACTCCGGGAGCCCCTTGATGCGTACGTTGGAGTGTCTGTTTCTATTTTCTAAGTCCTCCTGCATCAAGAGGGCTCTGTTAATATGGTCATGGTGTTCTCGCAGGGTGCGCTCTACCTCCGTGGCGTGGGTGACAATGGCGGAGGAAGAAGTCTCCAGGTCCTCCACTCTTCTACCCAGGAGCTTGATATCCTCTTTAATCTCTCCCAACTCCGACATGATGGGGCTCAGGGCTTTCATGATGAGGTCTTTCATGAAGCCTCTGGATACAGCCTCCCCATCCTCGCTGTCCGAGGCAGCCCCCTCCTCCCCCTCCTTACTGAGAGCTGCAGCCGATAGCTGGGCCGGCGCCATCTTTGCTGGGAACAGCGGCGAGCGGGGACTCTTCTCCTTCAGATAGCGCTGCATATCCGACTGTCCTCTGCTCACCCGCGGCGTCCCAGAAGGCTCCGGTCCCCTCTCCCTCCCGACTCTCCTCATTCTTGAGCTGCTGGTTGCTTCTAGCGGTCCTGTAACAGTCCTACCGCGGGAGCTAAGTTCTCACACGGCCATTCTCCTCAGCGGCCAGGCTCCGCCCCCCGCCCGGGATTAGTACTTGAAACAAAGACGCATCAACATGGATTGAGATTTTAAAGAAAATCTGTGTTGCCCATAGCAACCAATCACAGTGCAGCTTTTATTTTACCTCAGCTGTGTAAGAAATGTTTTCCTTTTGATATTCGTATTTCCTATCCATTTTTTGGTCTTCTTTTAATATGCTGCACAAGCTTAAGTCAGATCTAACGCATAGCTCTAGCAGAGATTGAGCTGTGAAAATTACTAGAAACCCAGAATCTGATGACCACGCTGAGGCAAGAAGGCATCAAGAAGCTGAAAGACAAGCTGCTCTTAGAGCAGTAGAGACGGCTGGGCAGTCTCAGGCTCATCAAACTTTAGATTATGACCGTCAAACGTCTCTTAGAGCTACAGAGACATTGGAGCAATCTCAGGTCTGCCGAACCCTAGATAACAACCGTCACGCGTCTCTCAGAGCTAGAGATACATTGGAGCAATGCTCAAGGGCAAACATTTAAGGTAGCAGGTGTACATTTAGAACAAACATGTTATTCTCATGAGCAACTGCATGTGGCGGCTCACGTGTGTACAGCCCACAAAACCTTTATATCCTAGCAAAAAAAGACAAGAATAAAAACTAACAGAACTGTGCTAACAGTAGATCGCAGTTAAATTCCCTTCACTGTTTCAACTTTTAATGTTTCAATATACAGCAAAACTCAGATTGGATTAAAAAAATACAGATTCCACGCGGACGAAGTCGCAGGTAACAAGCTAGTATCACAAAAATGCAAGAACAAGCCAGTCAAAAAAGGACACCTACCATTCGGAACATGCCCAGTCCTCCTATGCCCCTTTTAAATCTGCTTCACAGTAAAATATTTAGTAACGGGAGGACAAACCTGGCTTTCCTGAAACAAAAATAAACAAAAGGAAAGGGCTATAAGGTCCTGATAATTAAAAGGAAGAAAACCATATCTATAACATAATGTAACACAGCAAAACGAGGCTGAGATGTAATTCCTCCATGTAAAAACCGATAACGACCAAAATCAATTGCCACAAGTGCTCCGGGCCGCTTTAATCCAAAATATTTAAATGTAAACATAGAATAACAAGGTGACACAAAAGCTTAACCATCATCATAAATTTTGAAGATAAGCAGTTAATAGCATACATAACCCCTTTGTTATCCATATGAAACAAAACCCACTTATTGGCAAAATAATGGTCACATAAAACCAAAAAAAACAACAATAGGGAATAATTCCAAGAGGACCAGATTAGAAGCCACACCACCGAACACCCATGAACTATGCCACTGATCAACACACTAATGACCATCCCAAAATGCATCGAAGCCAGTACTACCCGCTGCATGAAAAGCTGTAGATCAACTGACGAGACAACATGAGGATACATTCTAAGCGAAGCCAAATATTCAAGACCTTGTCACCCAATACCCTGAACCACATTCAAAAGAAAACCCATAGTTAACCTATCAGTTAACAACTTCTCTATCGGTTTGTTTGGGAACCTGCTTAACCAAGGAAGCATGTTCTCCAACTTTACCGGTGTCAATGCTTTTTGCCACAAATTATTTTGCAGAAGACTGACCAGACGAGCTTGCTTTTTTAAAACATCAGGACATAGGGTGACCACCTCTGCAAAAGAAACACTCATGTTTCTATTTGTAACTAACGGGCCACTTGAATTGTGTTAAGAGATGAGCGAGCACACTCGTCCAAGCTTGATGCTCGTTCGAGCATTAGGGTACTCGAGGTGCTCGTTACTCGAGATAAGCACCAGGCGGTACTCGAGTCAATTCCATTTCCTTCCCGGCATGTTTAGCACCATTTTCGAGCCAATAGACATGCAGGGAAGGCATTACTACTTCCTCCTGTGACGTGCCAGCCCTATCCCACTCCCCAGCAGTTAAAGGGGTTGTCCGGCCATAAACATTAGGTCTCATTACTTCTGTTTGCCCAATACAATGCACTTTGTAATATACATTGTGCATTGTAAATTAGGCAAACAGAAGTTATTCACTTACCTCTTGGACTGCCCCCCCCCCCCTGTGCTGCTCCTCGGTTGCCATGGGTTCCGACAAGTCTCTTCTCCTCTTCTTGTCGGAACGACGGGGACAAGCTTCTCCAGCACAGCTCTGCGCATGTGCAGAAGAACTTCAGCTGCTGGAAGCTCAGTTCTGCCTGCAGGGGAGGCGTGGCTGCTGGCTCTTCATCTCCAAGGTAAGAATGAGTGGAGGGGCGGGCTCTCGCGGGGGGGTGGGGTGGAGAGGGAGAGATGGATGGATGGATGTGTGCAAGGGGGGGGGGGTGCAGTGATGTGTGTTTGTGCTAGTGGTGTCTGGAGACACGGCTGTCAGAAGTCCCGGGGGAAGGGGGGGTGGGGGTGGAGAGGGAGAGATGGACGGATGGATGGATGGATGTGTGCAAGGGGGGGGGTGCAGTGATGTGTGTGTGTGTGTTCGTGGTGTCTGGAGACCCGGCTGTCAGAAGTCCCGGGGGAAGGGAGGGGGGTGGAGAGGGGGAGATGGATGGATGGATGTGTGCAGGGTGGGGGGGGGGGGGTGTGCAGTGATGTGTGTGTGTGTGTGTGCAGGGACCCGGCTGACAGAAGTCGGGGGGGGGGGGGGGTCATTGTGAGAGGGGTCGCTGTGGGAGGGGCACTATGAGGGCATGTGTGTGTGGGGAACTGTTTTGTTTTACTTTACTTTAGCAGGGTGAGGGGGGGGGGCAGTAGGTAGCCTTGCAGTGGGGGGCTGCAGGAGAGTTCTCTCTCGGCTCTCCCCAGCCCCTCTCTATTCACTATACACTGTGCTGCTGTTTACAGTCATGGTAGGATTTTATCGTGAACCATGAGAGTATAACAGTCTCCCCTGGCCACAACCCCTCTGATTATAGTATGCAGCAGGGGGCGGGGCCTTGGCGGGGAGAGACTGTAGATCAGTTCAATAAAGGTGGGCGTGTTGTGGGCAGGGCTAGGACGTGAGCTGAGGGAAATCCTGCCTTTTCATGTCTCTTACTACCATTGAGAGTGCGCACACAGAAGAGGGAGAGCGCAGAGCATGTGAGAAGGCAGCACAGAGGCGCCATCTTTGAAAGCTGCAGTGAAGATCAGAATCTAAGGTAAGAAACTGACATTGCAGCTGATCTGCCGGCCGGTTTGAGCCCCTGTATGCTGTTTGTTACTATCCTTACTGAAAGGAAAGCAGCAGCATTATAAAAATTTTTACCCTGTGTGGCCGGACAACCCCTTTAATGGCTGGCGAGATCAAGTGAACACCAAGTACTTAAAGCGGTCCCGCCCGGGGCTCGCCTCAGACACACACTGGGAGAGATTAGAGAAAGTGCTGCTGCTGATATAAGGAAAGTGTTAGCATAGGATCCTGTCTTCAATTACCCCAACGGTCCCTCTTAGGGCTACATCTGACCATGTGCATTACTGTTGTGGCTGGCTGGGAACAGTAGTGCACAATTTTTTTTTTTCATCTCGGGCTGCGCAGGCCATTTCAGCTATAGCGTTCTCAGTCTGCAGTCTATTATACAGAGTATAGGGAAAGTGCTGCCTCTGATATAGGGAAAGTGTTAGCAGAGGTCCTGTCTTCAAGAACCCCAATGGTCCTTCTTAGGACTACATCTGACAGTATGCATTTTACTTGGGGCCTGCTGGGAGTAGTAGTACTAGTAGTGCTTCCACTTTTGTATAACGCAGCTAGGCCTGTTTGTAGCCTTTCAGTAATGCTTTTTTCTGGCTGCAGTGCCGTACAAAACCGCTCTCACCGTGAAAGTGCCCTCCAATTATTCCTAGCCTGCTGTGAACTACCTCATCTATACCGTTCTCTGTCTGCAGTGAATTAGACGCAGAGTGTTGGGGCTACAGCCACTTCTATAGGGAAAGTAATATACACTATACAGTCCGTATCCTCAGTGCAAAAACCCCAAGGCCCCTTCGTTGATCTACATCTGACCGTGTGCATTTTACTTGGGGCCTGCTGGGAGTAGTAGTGCTTCTATTTTTGTATAACGCAGCTAGGCCTGTTTGCAGCCTTTCCGTAATATTTTTTTCTGTCTGCAGTGCCGTACTATACCGCTCTCATCGTGAAAGTGCACCCCAATTATTCCTAGCCTGCTGCAAACTACCTAATTTATACAGTTTTCTGTCTGCAGTGAATTAGACGCAGAGTGTTGGGGCAACAGCCTCTTCTACAGGGAAAGTAATATACACTATACAGTCTGTATCCTCAGTGCAAAAACCCCAACGCTCCTCCTTAGGGCTACATCTGACTGTGTGCATCTTACTTGGGGCCTGCTGGGAGTAGTAGTATTAGTGGTGCATCAATTTTAGTATAACGCAGCTAGGCCTGTTTGCAGCCTTTCAGTAATATGCTTTTCTGTCTGCAGTGCCGTACTATACGGCTCTCACCGTGAAAGTGCCCTCCAAATATTCCAAGCCTGCTGCGAACTACCTCATTTATGCCGTGTCTGTCTGCAGTGAATTAGACGCATAGTGTTGGGGCAACAGACACTTCGATAGGGAAAGTAATATACCCTATGCAGTCCGTATCCTCAGTGAAAAACCCCAAAGCCCCTTCGTTGGGCTACATATGATCTTGTGCATTTTACTTGGGGCTTGCTGGGAGTAGTAGTAGTGCTTCCATCTTTGTATAATGCAGCTAGGCCTGTTTGCAGCCTTTCAGTTATACTTTTTCAGGCTGCAGTGCCGTACAATACCGCTCTCACCAGGAAAGTGCACTCAAATAATTCCTAGCCTGCTGCAAACTACCTCATTTATACCGTGTCTGTCTTCAGTGAATTAGACAGAGTGTTGGGGCAACAGTCACTTCTACAGGGAAAGTAATATACACTATACAGTCCGTATCCTCAGTGAAAAACCCCAAAGCCCCTTCGTTGGGCTACATATGATCTTGTGCATTTTACTTGGGGCTTGCTGGGAGTAGTAGTAGTGCTTCCATCTTTGTATAACGCAGCTAGGCCTGTTTGCAGCCTTTCAGTTATACTTTTTCTGGCTGCAGTACTGTACAATACCGCTCTCACCAGAAAAGTGCACTCAAACAATTCCTAGCCTGCTGCAAACTACCTCATTTATACCGTTCACTGTCTGCAGTTATTTAGACAGCGGTCTGACCGCTAAACAGTACTGTAATATTACCGGGGCCACTGCAAAGTATTTCAGCTCTGCCACTGTGCAGCGCGTCTCACAATACCATTTCCGTTGATGGGGTTGAGATAGCTGCAGTTAACAGCACTATCCACTGGCTTTAGAGTCTTCTCCCACTCCACACAGCCTCTATTATCTACAAGTCTCTGCGAGCTGTAAATTACCCCTAGGTATCAGCGCAAGACAGCGGGTTACTTTTTTCAAGTCACAGCATAGAGCCTCCGCTATCTACACGTGTGCGGTGAATTAAGGCCCAGTTGTCAATTATTTATTTGAGCCCGGCTCTATTCTTAATCTGCCATGATGAGGAGTACGGGTAAGGGTCGAGGACGTGGACGCGGACACGGATGTCCAAGTGTGCGTGTGGGCACAGGCCGAGTTCCTGGTCCAGGTGAATCACAGCCGGCTGCTGCAGGATTAGGAGAGAGGCAAGTTTCTGGGGTCCCCAGCTTCATATCACAATTTATAGGTCCACATGGTAGACCTTTATTACAAACAGAGCAGTGTGAGCAGGTCCTGTCGTGGATGGCAGAAAATGCATCCAGCAATGTATCGACCACCCAATCTTCTGGCTGCCGCCCCTCCTTCCTTCCAGCCTCCTCACACCATGAAAATGACATATTCTGAGCAGGCAGACTCCCAGGAACTGTTTTCGGGTCCCTGCCATGAGTGGGAAAAACTGGTTCCTCTCTCACCTGAGGAGTTTGTCGTGACCGATGCCCAACCTTTGGAAAGTTCCCGGAGTCTGGGTGATGAGGCTGGGGACTTCCAGCAACTGTCTCAAGAGCTTTCAGTGGGTGAGGATGATAATGATGATGAGACGCAGTTGTCTGTCAGTGAGGTAATAGTAAGGGCAGTAAGTCCGAGGGAGGAGCGCACAGAGGATTCGGAGGAAGAGCAGCTGGACGATGGGGTGACGGACCCCACCTGGTTTGCTAAGCCTACTGAGGACAGGGCTTCAGAGGGGGAGACAATTGCAGCAGCAGGACAGGTTGGAAGAGGCAGTGAAGTGGGCAGGGGTAGAGGCAGGGCCAGAGCAAAGAATCCCCCAACTGTTTCCCAAAGCACCCCCTCACGGCAAGCCTCTGTTCAAAGGTGTGGATGTTTTTCAGTGAGAGCGTGGACGACTAACGAATAGTGGTGTGCAACCTGTATCGCACCAAGATCAGCTGGGGAGCCACCAGTACCAGCCTCACCACCACCACCAGCATGCACAGGCATATGATGGCCAAGCACCCCACAAGCTGGGACGAAGGCCGTTCATCGCCTCTGGGTCACACCATTGCCTCTTCCCCTGTGCCCCAACCTGCCACACAGATCCAATACCCCTCTCAGGACACAGGCACGAGCGCCTCCCAGCCTGCACCCACACCCTCAGCTCCACTGTCCTCAACCCCATCCAGCAATGTCTCTCAGCGCAGCATTCAGCTGTCGCTAACACAAGCATTGGAGCGAAGGCGCAAATACGCCGCTATGCACCTGCACGCACAAGCTTTTAATGTGCACATTGCCAAATTAATGAGCCTGGAGATGCTGTCATACAGGCTTGTGGAAAAGGAGGCTTCCAAAAACATGATGGCGGCGGCAGTCCCGCGCTACTCGGTTCCCGGTTGCCACTATTTTTCCCGGTGTGCCATCCCAGCCCTCCACCAGCATGTCTCCCACAACATTATACGTGCCCTCACCAACACGGTTACTTGGAAAGTCCACTTAACCACGGACACGTGGACAAGTACTGGCGGGCAGGGCCACTATATCTCCCTGACACATTGGGTGAATTTGGTGGAGTCTGGGACCGAGTCGGAGCCTGGGACCGCTCACATCCTACCCACACCCAGAATAGCGGGTCCTACCTCGGTGCTGGTATCTGCAGCGGTTTATGTCACCTCCTGTAAACCCTCCCCTTCCTCCTCCTCCTACGCAACCTCTACCTCTCAATTAAGAAGTGTGAGCAGCACGTCGCCAGCAGTCGGTATCACACGTGGCGTGGCAACACAGCGGTGGGCAAGCATCAGGAGGTCGTGCTGAAACTACTCAGCTTAGGTGACAAGAGGCAAATGGCCCCCGAACTGTTACAGCAGGGTCTAACAGAGCAGACCGACCTCTGGCTTTCGCCGCTGAGCCTCCAACCGAGCATGGTCGTGTGTGACAACGGCCGTAACCTGATGGCGGCTCTGCAGCTCGGTAGCCTCACACACGTGCCATGCCTGGCCCACGTCATCAATCTGGGGGTTCAGCGGTTTCTGAAAAACTACCCCCTCTTGTCTGACCTGCTCAGCAAGGTGCGCACATTTCCGCAAGTCCACCAAGGACGCTGCCACCCGAGGACCCTGCAACATCGGTTTAATCTGCCAGAGCACCGACTGCTGTGCGACGTGCCCATTCGCTGGAATTCTACGCTGCACATGTTGGCCAGGCTGTATGAGCAGCATAGAGCAATAGTGGAATACCAACTCCAACATGGGCGGCGTTGTGGTAGTCAGCCTCCCCAATTCTTTACCGAGGAGTGGGCCTGGATGGCAGATATCTGCCAGGTCCTTGGAAACTTTGAGGAGCCTACCCAGATGGTGAGCAGCGATGCTGCAATCATTAGCACTACCATCCCGCTGCTATGCCTGCTGAGAAGTTCGCTGCAAAGCATAAAGGCCGATGCTTTGCGGTTGGAACAGGAGACGGGGGATGAGAGTATGTCGCTTGATAGCAAGAGCACCCTCATGTCTATATCTCAGCGCATTTTGGAGGGGGAGGAGCAGGAGGAGGAGGGGGAAGAGACAGCTGGGCCCACTGCAGAGGGTACCCATGCTGCTTGCCTCTCATCTGCTCAGCATGTATGGGCTGTGGAGGAGGAGGAGGAGGATCCTGAAAGTCATCTTCCTAGTGAGGACAGCCATGTCTTGCATACTGGTACCCTGGCACACATGGCTGACTTCATGTTAGGCTGCCTTTCTCGTGACCCTCGCATTAGATGCATTCTAGCCAACATGGATTACTGGGTGTACGCCCTTCTCGACCCACGGTATAAGGAGAACCTTTCCATTTTTCTTATTACCAAAGAGGAAAGGGGTACGAGAGTGATGCAATACCACAGGGCCCTGGTGGAAATAGTGATACTAAACTTCCCATCTGACAGCGCTAGTGGCAGAAGGCGCAGTTCCGAGGGCCAAGTAGCAGGGGAGGCACGGAGATCAGGCAGCATGTCCAGCGCAGGCAGGGGAACACTCTCCAAAGCCTTTACCAGCTTTATGGCTCCCCGGCAAGACTGTGTCACCACTCCCCAGTCAAGGCTGAGTCGGAGGGAGCACTGTAAAAAGATGGTGAGGGAGTACATAGCCGATCATACCACCGTCCTCCGTGATGCCTCTGCTCCGTACAACTATTAGGTGTCAAAGCTGGACACGTGGCACGAACTTGCGCTGTACGCCCTGGAGGTGCTGGCTTGTCCTGCCGCTAGCGTTTTTTCAGAGAGGGTGTTTAGTGCAGCGGGGGGAATCATCCGAAAGTTCGACTCGAGCAACGAGCACCCAAGCATTTTGGTGCTCGCTCATCTCTACACAAAGCACATGACAATGCAGCCCGTAGTCAGGCAGGACTAGATCAGGAAAAAGCAAAGCAGGTGAGTATTCTGTTTTCTTTTACTTTTTAGCCTCACCCGGCCACTTTGTAAGCTGGAGTCTGAAGGGAATGCCTGTAGCAGCCGCAGTTGTGGGCCGCCCCAGGGTATGACCGGCCCACAAGGATTTTTCCCAGTGGACTGAGTGGCCAATCTGCCTATGGTGTCACGGCACCGTTGGTAGGTTCTTACAGCACACCAGGTTGGGAATCACTACTCTAATGTATAGATACCACTTTTGTTTTCTCAGTAGTGAAGCCTGTTGGCCCCTGCGAGAAGAGCTCCTGATATTGTGCCCTCATGACTGCTCTTCATGCTTGGGTTCCGGCAGTATGAACCACACAAGTGGTTGATGTGCACAACAAGGGCTCTTTTTCCATGGGTTTTGATACTAGGCTCCAACAAGCTTTTGACAGTGCTGAACTGGCAACAGGAAGTGTTGTCATCTTCAATTACAAAATACAAGGGCCTATGTCTGGATCTTGTAGGGTTTTCCCCATATTGTCCGCCAGATAGTTGATGACATTGGGCTGTATCTGTAGTAAATAAATATGGCCTCTCAGTATCTCTGAATCCCTACTGTCCATCTTTTCCCTCAGGTTCCAGCTCTGGCTTCATGTCTATGCGAGGAGGTAACTGCAGGAAGATGGGCCCTCCAGTGAAGGGCCCCACTCATTCTTCTAATACCTTTGTCCGTTGGAATGACTTGATCCAGAACCATCACTAATATCCATGGAATGCTGAAAAATTATATTCCAAACTGTACAGAGCAAATGACTGGAGCAGGGGGCATTTTGGCCGGTATATAGGAAGATTCTTATCTAACTCTCCTCCAGAAGAAGACATCGTCTGGGGGTTCTTTAGATTGGCTGGTTGGAAGGGCTCTTGTTCTACATAGTCCCAAGAAAAACTGCCTTCACACCACTCTATTGTATTGCTGGTTCTTTAGTCAAAGAATCCTCTTGGCCAGATTAAATCTGTCAGAGACAAACTGATGTGACCTCGGCTCCACCAATCCATGGACATAGTCTGGAGACCATTGACCAACCCATCCGTCAGCATAAACTGTTTATGATGTCCTAATAATTAATGACTATTCCTTTCATTTTTATTTTATTAAAACAGATCTGCATTATAACCCCATTATTGAGACTTTGCCCATTTATTGAGACTCCTCCCCTTATTGTGGCTCATCCCCCTCAGTTTATATGCAGTAGTCACCAGACAATCCACTTCTTCTCTTTGGTAATTTAGTTATTTGTAGTTTATAATCATGTTATAATCTCTTCTTGTATTGACTCCCTGCTGTTCTTTATGGCTGTAGACAGCAGTCAATCTAAACAAGCAGAGCTGCAGCGTAAAGCACGGAGGAGAAACAAGGCATTAGCCTGGACCTCTGGTAAGACAGAAATTAATTGTTCTCATTACCTCAAACTCAACTATAAAATGTGCATAAGCTGAAGCCATTGGTGTGCCTTAAAGAAAAAAAGCATACAACAGGAATAATGCACAGCAGTTCTTGCAATGGAGGATTGGAATCTTTATACAGGTATTAGTATATCTTGACTCCACCAGGAATTTCAGGTGGAGTCAACATTGACAGGGGGTGACGCCCCCCGCAGCTGATTGGCTGCAGACACTGTTTGCCTTCAGGTCGAGCAAGCTCAGTAAAGTTAAGGAGAAAAGTGATGCAGCGCCCATCGGTCCAGCAAGGACACAAAAGTAAGGATCAAAAGGCATTTAGCGGTGGCCGCCGCTGCACAGCTCTAAAAGCAAGTGGCTTTATCGCCGGCAGCGGCGTCGGCTGTCGGCCACAAGGCGGAACCCACCTTTCACTGGTTTTCCGGGAGTGGCCGTGAGGGAGAAGAAATGCATCCGCCACTACTCAGCTCACAGCCGTGGCCGTCAACTCATGCGTGAAGCAGCAGTGGCGGCAGGGAAGAAGAGCTGAGTGGTCGCATGCTTACCATGCTTGGGAGACATGGCTGCCGGTACGGACCTTAAACGCTTCAGCTTGTGCATACTTTTGGCCCTGTGCTCCACCCTTCAGCTGACGGTTACTACTATTCTTAGACTTCCATTATTACATGTAGATGTTGACATGTTATAGCAGTAACATGCCATTATTTATAGGTAATAATGTAAGACTTAGGGCTCATGTCCACGGGCAAAATAAGAATTAAAATCCGCAGCGGATTTTAACTCTTCTCCTGCCCGCGGATCCGCACCCCATAGGGATGCATTGACCACCCGCGGGGTAGATAAATACCCGCGGATCGTCAATAAAAGGGATTTTTAAAAAAATGGAGCATGAAAAAATCTGGACCATGCTCCATTTTTGTGCGGATCTCCCGCGGGGTCGGCTCCCGCGGGCTTCTATTGAAGCCTATGGGAGCCGTCCGGATCCGCGGGAGACCTAAAATAGGAATTTAAAAGAATTTACCCATCCGGAGCGGACCGGGAAGGTCTTCTATTCCTCACGGCCGGATCTTTCTTGCTTCGGCTCGGCGGATGTGCCCGGCGCATGCGCGCGGCACGCCGGCGACGTTCCGAGTTCATCCGCCGACCGAAAAAGAAGATCCGGCCGTGAGGAAGAGGAGACTTTCCCAAACCGCTCCGGATGGGTAAATTCTTTTAAATTCCTATTTTCAGCGCTCATGTCTGCGGGGCAGGAGGGACCCGCTGCAGATTCTCCATGGAGAATCCGTAGCGGGCCTGATTTTCCCCGTGGACATGAGGCCTTACAACGGTAGTAACCCTCAGCCAAAGGCTGCAGCCCTGGGACAAGTCTATGCACACTGTGCTGGTAGGACTCACGTGCCTTAGCCCAATCGGGAGCTGGCGGTGTGAGAGGGGCGTTCCCCCTGTCAAAACCCTAGCTTCAGGTGGCGTCAAGATACACTAATATTCTTGATACATACAGTCCATGTTATCTCAGTACTTGTTCTAATATATAGGGGGCCAGACATGGCTACACAGTGCACCCTTAGTACTTATGCTAATATATAGGGGACCCAGACATGACTACACAGTGAACCCTTAGTACTTGTCCTAATATATAGTGACCCAGATATGGTTACACAGTGCACCCTTAGTACTTATCCTAATATTTAGGGACCCAGACATGGCTACACAGTGCACCCTCAGTACTTGTCCTGATATAATTTGGTTTTGCAAAAGCTGATGCACACTGCAAAATTAGCTGAGGTGCTCCTTGATACCCCAAATCACATCTCATCTGTAAACGTTAACCCTTATATCTCTGTATCGCCTGAGCTTATGCAGAGTTCTGCAGGTTTAAAACAGTGCAATGCAAAGTACAAGGAATATACATTATTATGCATGTGGGAAATATACTTTATACAACCACATGACAACTTTACACTGGGGTGTAAAAAAAACTTTGGTTCTGGGACACTACATTAGGGGACCTGACATGACTACACAGTGCAACCTTACTACCTGTCCTAATATATAGGAGACCAGACATGACTGCACAGTGCACCCTTACTACCTGTCCAAATATATAGGGGACCAGACATGACTGCACAGTGCACCCTTACTACTTATCCTAATATATAGGTGACCAGACATGACTACACAGTGTACCCTTTGTACTTCTTATAATATATAGGGGACTCAGACATGACTGCACAGTCACCCTTAGTACCTGTCCTAATATATAGGGGACCAGACATGACTGCACAGTGCACCCTTACTATCTGTCCTAATATATAGGGTGCCTAGGCATGGCTATGCAGTGCACCCTTAGTACTTGTTCTAATATATATGGTACCAGATATGACTGCTCAGTGCACCCTTAGTACTTGTCCTAAAATACAGAGCACCAGATATGACTATGTAGTGCACCCTTAGTACTTGTCCTATTATATAGGGGACCCAGACATAGCTGCACAGTCAATCCTTAGTACTTGTTCTAATATATAGGGGAACCAGGCATGGCTACACAGTGCACCCAAGGTGATTGTCATAAAACATAGGGGACCCAGACAGGGCTTCACTCCACCGTTTTACTTGTTCTAATATATAGGAGGCCAAGACATGGTTACACAGTGCACCGTTAGCACTTCTTCTAATATGTAGTGACCAGACATGACTACAATATGCACCTTGAGTACTTGTTTTACTATATAGAGAACCCAGACATGACGACACAGTGCACCCTCAGTACTTTTCCTAATATATAGGGACCCAGACATAGCTACACAGTATATCCTCAGTACTTGTTCTAATATATAGGGAACTCAAAAAAGTCTAAACAGTGCACCTTTACTACTTGTCCTAATATATAAGGGATCCAGACATGACTGCACAGTGCACCCATACTACTTGTCCTAATATATAAGGGACCAGACATGACTATACAGTGCACCCTTAGTACTTGTCCTAATATATAGGGACCCAGACATGGCTACACAGTGCACCCTTAGTACTTGTCCTAACATATAGGGGACCAGACATGGCTACACAGTGCACCCTTACAATTTGTCCTACCCTGTTTCCCTGAAAATAAGACATTCCCTGAAAATAAGACATAGCATGATTTTCCAGAATTTTTGAGGATGCTTGAATTATAAGCCCTACTCCAAAATTAAGCCCTGCTAACAGTTCATTAAAAAAGTCAATTTAAATAGTGTCCAGGCAGCTATACATGTAAAAAAGTTAAACCTTTTTGAACAAAAATTAATATAAGACACTGTCTTATTTTCAGGGAAACACGGTAATATATAGAAGATCCAGACATGACTACACAATTTAACCTTAGTACTTGTCCTCTTACATAGGGGGCCCAGACATGACTATAAAGTGCACCCTGAGTACTTGTCCTAATATATAAGGGACCAAAACATGGCTACACAGTGCACCCTTACTATTTGTCCTAATACATAGGGGCCCCAGGCATGGTTATGCAGTGCACCCTTAGTACTTGTCCTTTGTACTTCTTCTAATATACAGGGGACTCAGATATGACTGCACAGTGCACCTTTACTACATATCCTAATATATAGGGGACCATACATGATTGTACAGTGCACCCTTAGTACTTGTCCTAATATATAGGGGACCAGACATGGCTACACAGTGCACCCTTACAATTTGTCCTACCCTGTTTCCCTGAAAATAAGACATTCCCTGAAAATAAGACATTGCATGATTTTCCAGAATTTTTGAGGATGCTTGAATTATAAGCCCTACTCCAAAATTAAGCCCTGCTAACAGTTCATTAAAAAAGTCAATTTAAATAGTGTCCAGGCAGCTATACATGTAAAAAAGTTAAACCTTTTTGAACAAAAATTAATATAAGACACTGTCTTATTTTCAGGGAAACACGGTAATATATAGAAGATCCAGACATGACTACACAATTTAACCTTAGTACTTGTCCTCTTACATAGGGGGCCCAGACATGACTACAAAGTGCACCCTGAGTACTTGTCCTAATATATAAGGGACCAAAACATGGCTACACAGTGCACCCTTACTATTTGTCCTAATACATAGGGGCCCCAGGCATGGTTATGCAGTGCACCCTTAGTACTTGTCCTTTGTACTTCTTCTAATATACAGGGGACTCAGATATGACTGCACAGTGCACCTTTACTACATATCCTAATATATAGGGGACCATACATGATTGTACAGTGCACCCTTACTACGTGTTCCAATATATAGGGGACCAGGCTTGACTGCACAGTGCACGCTTACTACCTGTCCTAATATACAGGGGACCAGACATGACTACACAGTACACCCTTACTACTTGTCCTAATATATAGGGGACCAGACATGACTCCACAGTGCACCCTTACTACCTGTCCTAATATATAAGGGACCAGACATGACTGCACAGAGCACCCTTACTGCTTGTCCTAGTATATAGGGTCCCCAGGCAGAGCTACGCAGTGCACCCTTAGTACTTGTCCTAATACCTAGGGGACCAGACATGACTGCACAGTGCACCCTTACTACCTGTCCTAATATATAGGGGACCAGACATGACTGCACAGTGCACCCTTAGTACTTGTCCTAATACCTAGGGGACCAGACATGACTGCACAGTGCACCCTTACAATTTGTCCTAATATATAGAAGATCCAGACATGACTACACAGTTTAACCTTGGTACTTGTCCTCATACATAGTGGGCCAAGACATGACTACAAAGTGCACCCTGAGTACTTGTCCTAATATATAAGGGACCAAAACATGGCTATACAGTGCACCCTTACTATTTGTCCTAATACATAGGGGCCCCAGGCATGGTTATGCAGTGCACCCTTAGTACTTGTCCTTTGTACTTCTAATATACAGGGGACTCAGATATGACTGCACAGTGCACCCTTACTACATATCCTAATATATAGGGGACCATACATGATTGTACAGTGCACCCTTACTACCTGTCCTAATATATATGGTCCCCTGGCATGGCTATGCAGTGCACCCTTAGTACTTGTCCTAATATATAGGAGACCAGATATGACTGCACAGTGCACCCTTAGTACTTGTCCTTAAATACAGAGCACCAGATATGACTACGTAGTGCACCCTTAGTACTTGTCCTATTATATAGGGGACCCCGACATGACTACACAGTACACCCTTAGTACCTGTCCTAATATATAGAGGCACAGACATAGCTGCACAGTCCATCCTTAGTACTTGTTCTAATATATAGGGGAACCAGGCATGGCTACACAGTGCACCCATGGTGATTGTCATAAAACATAGGGGACGCAGACAGGGCTTCACACTGCACCGTTTTACTTGTTCTACTATATAGGAGGCCAAGACATGGTTACACAGTGCACCGTTAGCACTTCCTCTAATATGTAGTGACCAGACATGAGTACAATATGCACCTTGAGTACTTGTGTTACTATATAGAGGACACAGACATGACGACACAGTGCACCCTCAGTACTTTTCCTAATATATAGGGACCCAGACATAGCTACACAGTATATCCTCAGTACTTGTTCTAATATATAGGGAACCCAAAAAAGGCTAAACAGTGCAGTCTTAGAACATGTCCTAAAATATAGGGAACCCACACATGGCTATACAATGCAACCTTAATACTTGTCCTAATATATAGAGGGCCTAGACAAGGCTACAGTGGACCCATAGTACTTATCCTAATATAAAGGGGACAGAAGCATGACTACACAGTGTACCCTAAGTATTTGTCCTAATATATAGGGGACCCAAACATGGCTATTCATGGTTATGCAAAGTTTGCTGAGGTGCTCCTTGATACCCAAAATCACATCTCATCTGTCAACTTTAACCCTTATATCTCTGTATCGCCCGAGCTTATCCAGAATTCTGCAGTTCTAAAACAGTGCAATGCAAAGTACAACTAATATATATTTTTATGCATGTGGGAAATAAACTTTATACAACCACGTGACAACTTTGCACTGGGGTGTAAAAAAACTTTGGTTCTGGAATACTACAATAGGGAACCAGACTTGACTGCACAGTGCACCATTAGTACTTATCCTAATAAATAGGGAACCAGACATGACTGCACAGTGCATCCTTAGTACTTGTCCTAATATATAGGGGACCCAGACATGACTGCACAGTGCACCCTTAGTACTTGTCCTAATATATAGGGGACCCAGACATGACTACACAGTGCACCCTTAGTACTTGTCCTAATATATAGGGGACAAGACATGACTACACAGTGCACCCTTAGTACTTGCCCTAATATATAGGGGACCAGACATGACTGGACAGTGCACCCTTACTACCTGTCCTAATATAAAGGGGACCAGACATGACTGCACCCTTACTACTTGTCCTAGTATATAGGGTCCCCAGGCATAGCCACACAGTGCACCCTTAGTACTTGTCCTAATACCTAGGGGGCCAGACATGACTGCACAGTGCACCCTTACAATTTGTCCTAATATATAGAGGATCCAGACATGGCTACACAGTTTAACCTTAGTACTTGTCCTCATACATAGGGGGCGCAGACATGACTGCAAAGTGCACCCTGAGTACTTGTCCTAATATATAAATGAGCTGGAATATGGTTTTCTCCAGCAGGCTTCAGGGTATTCTGCAGCTTCCTAATTGTGTAGAAGCAGTATGCGCACACTGACCAAGTCAAACACGAGGTATCAGTCTCATGTCAAAAATGGCTCTTCTGGGAGAAACAGTCAGACAGGCCCTTTTATTGAAAAGCATAACACCTGCCCTTTATGGGCGTTTAACAGATTACATCAGTAATAGAGATGAGCGAACACCAAAATGTTCGGGTGTTCGTTATTCGAAATGAACTTCCCGTGATGTTCGAGGGTTCGTTTCGAATAACGAACCCCATTGAAGTCAATGGGCGACCAGAGCATTTTTGTATTTCGCCGATGCTCGCTAAGGTTTTCATGTGTGAAAATCTGGGCAATTCAAGAAAGTGATGGGAATGACACAGAAACGGATAGGGCAGGCGAGGGGCTACATGTTGGGCTGCATCTCAAGTTCACAGGTCCCACTATTAAGCCACAATACCGGCAAGAGTGGGCCCCCCCCCCCCCCTCCCAACAACTTTTACTTCTGAAAAGCCCTCATTAGCATGGCATACCTTTGCTAAGCACCACACTAGCTACAACAAAGCACAATCACTGCCTGGATGACACTCCGCTGCCACTTCTCCTGGGTTACATGCTGACCAACCGCCCCCCCCCCCACAGCGCACACCAAAGTGTCCCTGCGCAGCCTTCAGCTGCCCTCATGCCACACCACCCTCATGTCTATTTAGAAGTGCGTCTGCCATGAGGAGGAACCGCAGGCACACACTGCAGAGGGTTGGCACGGCTAGGCAGCGACCCTCTTTAAAAGGGGCGGGGCGATAGCCCACAATGCTGTACAGAAGCAATGAGAAATAGAATCCTGTGCCACCGCCATCAGGAGCTGCACACGTGGGCATAGCAATGGGGAACCTATGTGCCACACACTATTCATTCTGTCAAGGTGTCTGCATGCCCCAGTCAGACTGGTAATATGTACCTTAACAGTAACCGCGTTGGTGGTAATGTGGTGGTGACTGCGGACCTAGTAGCACGGTTGTATTTTGTTGGTTTTCGGAATGCGGCCAGGATTAAGTGGGCCGTGGCGGGGGGATGGTGTGGGGGCTCTCTTGTTGTGTCGGTAAAGGTGAAATTCTTGGACTGCCACCAGACGAACCAATGCAAAGGCATTTGCCAAGAATGTTTTCCCTGTTGGAGGAGGAGGGGGATGTTTTTGAGGCACTACGTGTCCTCTCCACGTGTCCGTGGTTATATGCACCTTAACAGTAACCGCGTTGGTGGGAAATGGCCTCGCCGCCATCATGTCTTTGGGAAGCCTCTGTTTCCACACCCCAGAGACATACCATTAGCAGCGGTATAGGCAGAGCCCAGAATTCGTAACATTTCAGCCGTAGCATTAGGACAGGCCCCACTAACATATCAGTAGCAGCATTATAGGAGGAGCGCAGTCTTCGTTCCATGTCAGCAATAGTAGCACTCAAGACAGGCCCCAGTAACAATTCCGAAGCAGCAGTATAGCGGGAGCGCAGTCTTCGTTCCATGTCAGCAATAGTAGCACTCAAGACAGGCCCCAGTAACAATTCCGAAGCAGCAGTATATCGGGAGCGCAGTCTTCGTTCCATGTCAGCAATAGTAGCACTCAAGACAGGCCCCAGTAACAATTCCGAAGCAGCAGTATAGCGGGAGCGCAGTCTTCGTTCCATGTCAGCAATAGTAGCACTCAAGACAGGCCCCAGTAACAATTCTGAAGCAGCAGTATAGTGGGAGCGCAGTCTTAGTTCCATTTCAGTAGCCTTAGTATAGCCAAGGCCCAAGTTACATTTATGTAGCTAAAGTGTAGGCCAACCCCACACACCTTTCTGTACCATGAGTGCAGTCGAAGAACATACAAATTGCTATGATTACACTGTAGGTGAGGGCCCCAAAAAATTGGTGTACCAACAGTACTAATGTACCTCAGTAAAAATTGGCCATGCCCAACCAAGATGGCAGGTGAATCGCTTTGGTTAATGTGGCTTAAGTGGTAACTAGGCCTGGAGGCAGCCCAGTGTAACGAAAAATTGGTTCAAGTTAAAGTTCCAACGCTTTTAAGCGCATTGAAACTTATAAAAATTGTTCCAAAAAATTATTTGAGTGAGCCTTGTGGCCCTAAGAAAAATTGCCCGTTCAGCGTGATTACGTGAGGTTTCAGGAGGAGGAGCAGGAGGAGGAGGAGGAATATTAGACACAGATTGATGAAGCAGAAATGTCCCCGTTTTGGATGGTGAGAGAGAACGTAGCTTCCATCCGCGGGTGCAGCCTACGTATTGCTTACGTATCGCTGCTGTCCGCTGGTGGAGAACAGAAGTCTGGGGAAATCCAGCCTTTGTTCATCTTGATGAGTGTTAGCCTGTCGGCACTGTCGGTTGACAAGCGGCTACGCTTATCTGTGATGATTCCCCCAGCCGCACTAAACACCCTCTCCGACAGGACGCTAGCCGCAGGACAAGCAAGCACCTCCAGGGCATACAGCGCTAGTTCAGGCCACGTGTCCAGCTTCGACACCTAGTAGTTGTAGGGGACAGAGGCGTCACCGAGGATGGTCGTGCGATCGGCTACGTACTCCCTCACCATCCTTTTACAGTGCTCCCGCCGACTCAGCCTTGACTGGGGAGCGGTGACACAGTCTTGCTGGGGAGCCATAAAGCTGGCCAGGCTCTTAAAGACTGTTGCACTGCCTGGGATGTACATGCTGCTCGATCTCCGCACCTCCCCTGCTACCTTGCCCTCGGTACTGCGCCTTCTGCCACTAGCGCTGTCGGCTGGGAATTTTACCATCAGCTTGTCCGCAAGGGTCCTGTGGTATAGCAACACTCTCGAACCCCTTTCCTCTTCGGGAATGAGAGTGGGCAGGTTCTCCTTATAGCGTGGGTCGAGCAGTGTGTACACCCAGTAATCCGTTGTGGCCAGAATGCGTGCAACGCGAGGGTCACGAGAAAGGCATCCTAACATGAAGTCAGCCATGTGTGCCAGGGTACCAGTACGCAACACATGGCTGTCTTCACTAGGAAGATCACTTTCAGGATCCTCCTCCTCCTCCTCCTCCTCCTCCTCAGGCCATACACGCTGAAAGGATGACAGGCAATCAGCCGGTGTACCGTCAGCAGCGGGCCAAGCTGTCTCTTCCCCCTCCTCCTCATCCTCCTCATGCTCCTCCTCCTGTACGCGCTGAGAAATAGACAGGAGGGTGCCCTGACTATCCAGCGGCATACTGTCTTCCACCGCCCCCGTTTCCGAGCGCAAAGCAGCTGCCTTTATGGTTTGCAGGGAATTTCTCAAGATGCATAGCAGAGGAATGGTGACGCTAATGATTGTAGCATCGCCGCTCACCACCTGGGTAGACTCCTCAAAATTACCAAGGACATGGCAGATGTCTGCCAACCAAGCCCACTCTTCTGAAAGGAATTGAGGAGGCTGACTCCCACTGCGCCGCCCATGTTGGAGTTGGTATTCGACTATAGCTCTACGCTGTTCATAGAGCCTGGCCAACATGTGGAGCGTAGAGTTCCACCGTGTGGGCACGTCGCACAGCAGTCGGTGCACTGGCAGCTTAAAGTGATGTTGCAGGGTGCGCAGGGTGGCAGCGTCCGTGTGGGACTTGCGGAAATGTGCGCAGAGCCGGCGCGCCTTTACGAGCAGGTCTGACAAGCGTGGGTAGCTTTTCAGAAAGCGCTGAACCACCAAATTAAAGATGTGGGCCAGGCATGGCACGTGCGTGAGGCTGCCGAGCTGCAGAGCCGCCACCAGGTTACGGCCGTTGTCACACACGACCATGCCCGGTTGGAGGCTCAGCGGCGCAAGCCAGCGGTCGGTCTGCTGTGTCAGACCCTGCAGCAGTTCGTGGGCCGTGTGCCTCTTATCGCCTAAGCTGAGTAGTTTCAGCACGGCCTGCTGACGCTTGCCCACCGCTGTGCTGCCACACCGCGCGACACCGACTGCTGGCGACATGCTGCTGCTAACACATCTTGATTGCGAGACAGAGGAGGAGGAGGAGGAGGAGGAGGGTGCTTTAGTGGAGGAAGCATACACCTCCGCAGATACCACCACCGAGCTGGGGCCCGCAATTCTGGGGGTGGGTAGGACGTGAGCGGTCCCAGGCTCTGACTCTGTCCCAGCCTCCACTAAATTCACCCAATGTGCCGTCAGGGAGATGTAGTGGCCCTGCCCGCCTGTGCTTGTCCACGTGTCCGTTGTTAAGTGGACCGTGGCAGTAACCGCGTTGGTGAGGGCGCGTACAATGTTGCGGGAGACGTGGTCGTGCAGGGCTGGGACGGAACATCGGGAAAAGTAGTGGCGACTGGGAACTGAGTAGCGCGGGGCCGCCGCCTCCATGATACTTTTGAAGGACTCAGTTTCCACAACCCTATACGGCAGCATCTCAAGGCTGATGAATTTTGCTATGCGGACGGTTAACGTTTGAGCGTGCGGGTGCGTGGCGGCGTACTTGCGCTTGCACTCCAACAGTTGCGCAAGCGACGGCTGGACGGTGCGCTGAACTACACTGCTGGATGGGGCCGAGGACAGCGGAGATGAGGGTGTGGGTGCAGGCCATGAGGCGGTAGTGCCCGTGTCCTGAGAGGGGGGTTGGATCTCAGTGGCAGGTTGGGGCACAGGGGGAGAGGCAGGGGTGCAAACCGGAGGCGCTGAACGGCCTTCGTCCCACCTTGTGGGGTGCTTGGCCATCATATGTCTGCGCATGGTGGTGGTGGTGAGGCTGTTGGTGTTGGCTCCCCGGCTGAGCTTTGCGCGACAAAGGTTGCACACCACTGTTCGTCGGTCGTCAGGCGTCTCTGTGAAAAACTGCCAGACCTTAGAGCACCTCGGCCTCTGCAGGGTGGCATGGCGAGAGGGGGCGCTTTGGGAAACAGTTGGTGGATTATTCGGTCTGGCCCTGCCTCTACCCCTGGCCACCGCACTGCCTCTTGCAACCTGCCCTGCTGATGCCCTTGACTCCCCCTCTGAAGACCTGTCCTCCTGAGTAAGCGTTGCACACCAGGTGGGGTCAGTCACCTCATCGTCCTGCTGCTCTTCCTCTGAATCCTCTGTGCGCTGCTCCCTCGGACTTACTGCCCTTACTACTACCTCACTGCAAGACAACTGTGTCTGATCGTCATCGTCCTCCTCACCCACAGAAAGTTGTTGAGACAGTTGGCGGAAGTCCCCAGCCTCTTCCCCCGGACCCCGGGAACTTTCGAATGGTTGGGCATCAGTGATGATAAACTCCTCTGGTGGGAGAGGAACCACTGCTGCCCAATCTAAGCAGGGGCCCGAGAACAGTTCCTGGGAGTGTTCCCGCTCCTGAGCAGGTGTCATTGTAGTGGAGTGAGGAGGCTGGGAGGAAGGAGGAGCAGCAGACAGAGGATTCGGATTTGCAGCAGTGGACGGCGCAGAACTGCGGGTTGACGATAGGTTGCTCGAAGCACTTTCTGCCATCCAGGACAGGACCTGCTCACACTGCTCATTTTCTAATAACCGTCTCCCGCGTGGACCCATTAATTGGGCGATGAATGTGGGGATGCCAGAAACGTGCCTCTCTCCTAATCGCGCAGCAGTCGGCTGCGACACACCTGGATCAGGAGCTCGGCCTGTGCCCACACCCTGACTTGGCCCTCCGCGTCCTCGGCCGCGTCCACGTCCTCTAGGCCTACCCCTACCCCTCAGCATGCTGTATTACCAGTGATTTGATTTCACAGGCAGGAAATAAATTGGCGCAAGACTGCAGGCCAAATATAATTTTTTCCCTTTTTTGAAAACGAAAGGCCCCACTGCCTCTAGTGAATGAATAATCTAAGTTTAATAACTGTGCTGTGGCCCTGCTGTGTCACAGAACGTGAGGGTACCAGAGTTATTAACTCTGGCAGAGCAGGTATTTTTTTTCCCAATTAAGGAAAGCAAATGGCGAAGCCAGCAGTAAACCGTAGCTGGGTGCGTCTGATTTTTAAACGTTGCACACGCAGCCGACACGTGTCCACCGCCCTTAGGACGGACAGAGGCAGGAGAAATAGAATTATTTTCAGTTTTTTTCCACCAAAAGGCAGCACTGCGTATATTCAATGAACATGAGAAGTTTAATAACTGTGCTGTGGCCCTGCTAATGTGTCACAGAACGTGAGGGTAGCAGAGTTATTATAACTCTGGCAGAGCAGGTATTTTTTTTCCCAATTAAGGAAAGCAAATGGCGAAGCCAGCAGTAAACCGTAGCTGGGTGCGTCTGATTTTTAAACGTTGCACACGCAGCCGACACGTGTCCACCGCCCTTAGGACGGACAGAGGCAGGACAAATAGAATTATTTTCAGTTTTTTTCCACCAAAAGGCAGCACTGCGTATATTCAATGAACATGAGAAGTTTAATAACTGTGCTGTGGCCCTGCTAATGTGGCACAGAACGTGAGGGTAGCAGAGTTATTATAACTCTGGCAGAGCAGGTATTTTTTTTCCCAATTAAGGAAAGCAAATGGCGAAGCCAGCAGTAAACCGTAGCTGGGTGCGTCTGATTTTTAAACGTTGCACACGCAGCCGACACGTGTCCACCGCCCTTAGGACGGACAGAGGCAGGACAAATAGAATTATTTTCAGTTTTTTTCCACCAAAAGGCAGCACTGCGTATATTCAATGAACATGAGAAGTTTAATAACTGTGCTGTGGCCCTGCTAATGTGTCACAGAACGTGAGGGTAGCAGAGTTATTATAACTCTGGCAGAGCAGGTATTTTTTTTCCAAATTAAGGAAAGCAAATGGCGAAGCCAGGAGTAAAACATAGCTGGGTGCGTCTGATTTTTAAACGTTGCACACGCAGCCGACACGTGTCCACCGCCCTTAGGACGGACAGAGGCAGGACAAATAGAATTATTTTCACTTGTTTTACAAGCAAAAGGCCGCACTGCGTATATTCAATGAATAATAACTGTGTTGTGGCCCTGCCTACACAATTCTTTCCCTGCAGTATCAATGGAGGGTGCAATGCTCTGCAGAGGCGATTTTGAGAAGAAAAAAAATATGCAGCACAGCTAACAGCAGCCAGCACAGTACTGCACACGGTTAAATATGGCCCTAGAAAGGAGCGTTGAGGTTCTTGAAGGCTACACTCACTCCTAACACTCTCCCTGCCTATGCAACACTTCTGTCCCTAATGCCGGGTGCAACGCTCTGCAGAGCCGATTTTGAGAAGAAAAAAAAATTGCCACTGCTAACAGCAGCCAACACACAGCTATCAGTGGCCCTAATAAGGACCTTTGGGGGTCTTGAAGCCTACACTAACTACCAATTCTTTCCCTACAGCAGCTCTGGTACAAACAGCACTGTCCCTCATCTAACTCACACAAGGCATCTGAGGCGAGCCGCGGGAGGGGCCGACTTTTATATTAGGTGGACACCTGATCTCCCCAGCCACTCACTGCAGGGGGGTGGTATAGGGCTTGAACGACGCAGGGGGAAGTTGTAATGCCTTCCCTGTCTTTCAATTGGCCAGAAAAGCGCGCTAACGTCTCAGGGAAGGAAGTGAAAGTAACCCGAACACCGCATGGTGTTCGTTACGAATAACGAACATCCCGAACACCCTATTATCCGCACGGATATCAAGTTCGGACGAACACGTTCGCTCATCTCTAATCAGTAACATATATATATATATTCTTATTCGCTGGGTTATATAGAATTCCCCGCCTCCCTCAAGCCCGGTATAATGTGGACTTTGTCTCCTTAGCATGCAGACAACCTTATGGAATTTCTGTGTAGTTGACAAATCATTGTTTAAATAGATTCTGTGTGGGGGGTGGAAGGGGCTAGGAAAACACTCAGTATTGAACACAGGTATGCATAAAACACTATGACCCTTAACTCTTAGAGGCTTCTTGTGCAACTTTATGTACTCAGCTAACATTACATCACACATCTTTCACCATGCCATTGTCCGGCAAATACCATGATGAGATTGTGTGGCCATCAACCCAGGCATGACTCAGGCATGACTGCACAGTGCACCCTTACTACCTGTCCTAATATATAGGGGACCATACATGATTGTACAGTTCACCCTTACTACGTGTTCCAATATATAGGGGACCAGACTTGACTGCATAGTGCACCCTTACTACCTGTCCTAATATATAGGGGACCATACATGATTGTACAGTGCACCCTTACTACGTGTTCCAATATATAGGGGACCAGACTTGACTGCACAGTGCACCCTTACTACCTGTCCTAATATATAGGGTCCCCAGGCATGGCTATGCAGCGCACCCTTAGTACTTTTCCTAATATATAGGGGACCAAATATGACTGCACAGTGCACCCTTAGTACTTGTAGTAAAATACAGAGCACCAGATATGACTACACAGTACACCCTTAGTACTTGTCCTAATATATAGGGGACCCAGACATGGCTACACAGTGTACCCTTAGTACCTGTCCTAATATATAGGGTCCACAGACATAGCTGCACAGTCAGTCCTTAGTACTTCTTTTAATATATAGGGGAACCAGACATGGCTACACAGTGTACCCATGGTGATTGTCATAAAACATAGGGGACGCAGACAGGGCTTCACACTGCACCGTTTTACTTGTTCTAATATATAGGAGGCCAAGACATGGTTATACAGTACACCGTTAGCACTTCTTCTACTATATAGTGACCAGACATGACTACAATATGCACCCTGAGTACTTGTTTTACTATATAGAGGACTATATAGAGCTTATCCAGAGTTCTGCAGTTCTAAAACTGTGCAGTGCAAAGTACAACGAATATACATTATTATGCATGTGGGAAACATACGTTATAGAACCACGCGACAACTTTGCACTGCGGTGTAAAAAACTTTAGTTCTGGCATACTACAATAGGGAACCAGAAATGACTACACAGTGCAGCCTTAGTACTTGTCCTAATATATAGAGCCCCAGACATGGGTACACAGTCACTCTTAGTACTTGTCCTATATATAGGGGACCAGACATGGCTACACAGTGCGCCCTTAGTACTTGTCCTAATATATAGGGGACCCTGACACAACTACACAGAAAACCCTTAGTACTTGTCCCAATATAAGGTGACTGGATTTTCCCAGGATGAAAGCGGCACAAAAGGGGGTCGTTAGAGGATGGGGCTTATCACAACATATAATTTTACCTCCAGCATTATAAAATGTACAGGGCCATTTAAAAAAAGAGAGGGAGCAAATTCTGTGGCATTTCTGCATCCAAAAGACAGTCAGAGTCTGTAGCATTGGTGCGGAGTTTGACTGGAAATCAGGCGCGTATCCACAGTTTATTTGAAACTATGCGGTGCTTCTCCTTGAACTGGATACTATTTTCTCCAGCAGGTTTCGGGGTATTCTGTAGCTTCCTAATTGTGTAGTATGGCATGCGCACGCCTTATAACAACCAGTCAGACACAAGATGTAAGTCTCAGGTCTAAACTGGATCTGCGCGGTACATTGCTCAGACCCTCATTTTATTGAAACACATAATACCTGCCCTTTATGGGCATCAGTAACCTATATAGGTTTTAATTCGTTGGGCCATATAAAATCCCCCGCCCCTCCTCACACCCCTCTCAAGTCCAGTGTATGAGCCAGTCTTTGTCTCCTCAAGAAGTGGTCCGGCAAAAGTAGCTTCTTTGTCTCAGAAGTTGAGGGTGGGGGAGGGCTGGGAAAACGCCCAATGTGTATACAGTTCTTCAGTCTTGCAGTATAGCAATGTGACTTTAACCCTTAAGATGCTGTAGAGGAGCTTTACATTAGGCTAACATTATAGAACAAATCTTTCACCATGCCATTGTCCAGCAATTACCATAAGGAAATCATGCGGCCATTAGCCTCTACAGAGTTAAATCACTACAGCTGCGTAATACAACTAGTTTATACAAATCAATAGACATTTTACGCTAATTAATCATCATGTCTACTACACCCTCACCTCCTCCACAGGTTTCCCACTGTCAGTGTTTCTAACCAGCTCCGCTGGAGGAGGTGAGGGGGAGCACTGCATAGTATGAAATCAGCTGCAGGTATGCTGCTGATTTCCAGTCAAAATCCACATCAATGGTACAGATTTTGACAGTTTTTCTGGATGCAGAAATGCAACAGAATTTGCTGTTAAAATTTCTGCTGAAGACATTCTGCAGCATTTCCGCCACATGTATGCATACCGTAAGTCAGCTAGAGGTATGCTGCCATGTGCAAAGTGGCCCCGGTAGTAAGTGTCCTCCACAGTGGCCTCAGTAGTAATAGTGACCCTCACAGTGACCTCAAAGCTCTGTCCTAGGCCCAGTGTTGAACATTTTTATAAATGATCTGGAGGAGGGAATTGATGGGAAGCTGATCAAATTTGCTGACAACACACAGCTACGCAGCTATGCATACGTAGCCATGTGAAGAGCCAAGCGAAACAGGCAGGCATGTGCAGTGTCATGCGGTCCCTGACGGAAGTGCGCATGGCTGGAAAATGTGTGAGATGCTGGTGGTCTCCCACAGCGTTGTAGGCTTACAGCTGTGGCATTGAGCCCTTAGTCACCAATACAGCGGCTCAGTTCTAGTATACCTCTATTAAAGAAGTCAGATGGTCAAATGCCAGCTCGCTGATAGTGATTACCGTTCAATTACCTACAGTGATCGCTGGTGACGATCACTTTCGGTTTTCATCTCTAGCTGGCCCAGACCACCATTAGGGCTTTTTCCAGCCACCATTCGTCTCTGCTGAATTCGGAACAGACATGTTTGGCTACATGGTTTCCAAACACAGCCGCACACTGATAACAATTCCCTCCTTCTGCTCTTTAAACCATTAAGGACATGGCCTATTTTGGATATAAGGATGCAATGATTTTTTTGGGGTTTCTCATCTCCACTTTTCAAAAGCCATAATTTTTATTTTTCCATCAACATGGTGGTATGAGGGCTTGTTTTCTGCGTGGCAAACTGATCACACAGATTGCCCCTCGTTCTCTTTTCCCCCACTCCCCATCACACAGGATGCCTCTCGTTCTCCTCCCCCATTCCCCATCACACAGAACACCCCTCGTTCTATTCCCCCCACTCTCTATCATATTGGATGCCCCTCGCTCTCCTCCCCCCACTCCCCATCACACGGTGCCCCTCTTTCTCCTCCCCCAACTACTCATCATACAGAAAACCCCTCATTTCCCCCCTCCACAGACCCCATCACACAGGACACCCCTCGTCCTCCTCTTCAGACTCCCCATCATACCAAACACTCCTTGTTCTGCCCCCCATCACACAGGACATTCTGCTCACTGACCGCAGAGTTACTTTCAGTAAGGTCTCTGCACGGGCTGGCAGCTTCTCCTGCACACCAGCGCTTCCTCCCTCCACTCAGTCTCCTCCCCTGTCTTGTTCTCCTGCACTGAGATAATCAGAGAGGAGGAGTCTGAGCAGAGGTCCAGGAGGAAGCGCTGGTGTGCAGAAGAAGCTGCCAGCCTGCGCAGAGACCTAATTGAAATTAACTCTGCGGTCAGTGAGCATGTGGAATGGAGGCCATCTGGCCACGCCTGGCTTAGGCACCAGATTGTAATTGCGACTCCTATATGTACACAAGTGGTTGCGTCCAGTTCTGGGCAGCCCACTTTAAAAAAGACATCGACAAACTGGAGCAAGTACAGAGAAGTGTTACCAAGATGGTGAGCGGTCTGCAAATCATTTCCTATGAGGAACAGTTAAAGGATCTGAGAATGTTTAGCTTGCAAAAAAGAAGGCTGAGAGGAGATTTAATAGCTGCCTACAAATATCTGAAGGGCTGTCACAGTGCAGAGGGATCAGCCCTATTCTCATTTACACAGGGAAAGACTAGAAGCAATGGGATGAAACTGAAAAGGAGGAGACAGATTAGATATTAGAAAAAAGTTCCTGACAGTGAGGGTGCTAAATGAGTGGAACAGGTTACCATGGGAGGTGGTGAGTTCTCCTTCAATGGAAGTCTTCAAACAGAGGCTGGACAAATATCTGTCTGGGATGATTTAGGGAATCCTGCACTGAGCAGGGGGTTGGACCAGATGACCCTGGATGTCCCTTCCAACTCTACCATTCTATGATTCTCAGTAGTGACCCCCCGCCTCCACAGTGGCCCAAGTAGTAATAGTGACCCCACAGTGGCCCCAGTAGTAATAGTGAACCTCCACAAAAACCATAGTTGTAATTGTGGCCCGACTGTGGCCTCAGTTGTAATTGTGACCTCCACAGTGGCCGTAGTAGTAATAGTGTCCCCCACAGAGGCCCCAGTAGCAATAGTGACGCCTACGGTGGCCTCAGTGCTAATACTATTACTACTAGGGTTGATATAGGGAACTCTATTACCAATAGTGTCCCCTAGATCGACCCCAGTAGTAACAGTGACCCCCACAGTAACCCCAGTAGTAATAGAACCTCCCCTTGAAACCGATATACTTACCCTAGTCCTGGTCTTCAAAGCGCCACTGCTCCTCTTCTCATCACTGCTGTGGGCAGGAGTGTGCGCACCTTCCTCCCTGCTAAAAGTGATTAGCACCCTGGCTGCTAATCACTTTAATGGTGACCTGACGTCCCAAGAGTGAGACAAATGGCTTTCCCGTTGGGGTCCCGGCGGAATGTGGAACACATGGTCCCAAAGCGGGACTGCCCCGACTAAGTTGGGATGTCTGGTCACCTTACCTAATATATGCATGGGCTCGTATGGGAGCCAATGACAGCAGCCGGAGAAAGGAGCGGGGAGGGAGTTAAGCAGCGTGACTGCTAAACTCCCTCCCTCTTCTCTCCTCCCCTCTGACTGTTTGCAATGGGAGGGGGTGGGACAGGGCGTAGCTAAGCTCCGTCCCACTCCGTCTCCTCCCATTACTGGCTGCGGACAAGGGTTGGGGGGTGATTAGCTCCGCCCCCATCCAGCCTACTCCCTTTGCAAACAGCCGGAGGGAAGGAGAGAAGAGGTGAGCAGGCGGGGTAAGAGAAGTAGAGGCAATGGCATTGCGGCCTTGGCATACATGCGTTGGGGCCCATGCCGTCTGAACGTGTGCACAACAACATTAGATTTGGCAGGTGCACGTAAAAACGCCTACGAAAGTGTGAAAAAGCCCTGACTGTGATGCATATTAATACACTATCACACTGAAATGCCCTTTACAAATTTTTCAAATTAGTTGTTAATACTCACACAGTTTTGCCTGCGAAATTACTTGATCGTTAAGGATTTTTACCTCAAATTTCCCTTTTTGCATAGCATAGGGTAAAATGCACTTCAAATCTGATACTAAGGCCCATTAACACATGTAGGTTTTACCATGGAGATTCACTGCTAATTCTCTGTGTAAATGATCCACCGCACAAGGGCATTCATGCCATAAAGGCTGACTATGTTGATGCTATAGGGCCCATGGTGAGAGGGGCCCAGTGAAGTTCAGTTTTCCCTCCTTTTCTATTGGGTTACTGGAACCAGTGCGGGACTTGCCCCTCCAGAGGAACGGAACTGCCCAAAAACTAGTTGTTGGGAAATGACTATGGGGACATGGAAAGGAAATGGAGAAGAAAACAAACATCAGACTCTTCTGTCCCAGATGCCAAAATCCAGCACTTTAATAAGTGACCCATTTTTTTTTTTGCTCTGGGGCCATATCTCTTCTATGTATGCCTCTGCGACACCCTTACAAAATCATCCTCCAATCTTGTAATTCTCATAATGTACAAGTTAAAAAACTACAGGGCCGTGTCAGGGTTTAAGTTTAAAGTGGGTAAATTCAGTTTGCATCGTCATTAAAATCTCCAGCTGGTATAATGGGCAGTTGTGCATCGACTATCATGTTTTCACTGATCCTCTTTAATCTCAGAGTAACAGCCACCTTAAGGCTTCGTTCACACAAGCACATATTGGCCGTCGTTTTCACGGCTCGCCAATATATGCTTCCATCTGGGGCGTTGAAACTCGTGAATGGGCACACAAATCTAAAGTTTGTGCACCCGTTCACATGACATGGGATCCGGTGCATATGCACCGAGCTCACCATGCCACCGCCCATTTCCCCTGGCTCTGCATCGCAAGGTCACCTCTCGTCTCCTCTACACTCGTTCTTTGCAATGGAAGGGGGCGGGGCGGGGCGGGGGTGAAGCTAAGCAGCGACCTGCCCCACCTCCTCCCATTGATAGCTATGGACAAGGGGCAGGAAGAGGGCCACAGATTAGCTCCACCTACGCCCTGCTCCTTGTCCATAGCCATCACTGGGAGGGGCGGACAGGATCAGTGCTTAGCCCCGCCTCCTTCCATTGTACAGAACGAGTGGGGAGGAGATGAGAGGTGAGCCTGCATAGGGGGAGGAGAGCAGAGGGAAGGAGTTTAGCAGTCATGCTGCCAAACTCCATCCCACCTACGGCCGCTGCTATGGGCTCCCATAGGAGCGCATGCAGTGGCTGACGTATTTCGGCCCAAAAGATAGTTCCAAGAATATCTTTTGGGCCAGACGTAAAAACGCCCGGCGCTATATTGGTCTTGCTGGGCATTTTTACATCTCAGTAATACGCTCATGTGATCTGATGCATTGGAATCCAATGTATCACATAACAGCGCATATTGGCCGGCCGTGAAAAAGGCCTGCCGATAAGCGCTTGTGTGAAAAAAGCCTAAGTTTGAGATGCTTCTGATAAGCCTTTTGATGTTCGGCATTAGTGATTTTAGACTTTTTGTAATTCTCATTAGCCGCTCTATCCTCTCTAATGCATTTTCAATCATTTGAAGCCATTTATTAGCCATATGTCGTGACGTTTTGCAAAATAAATTTTTCGTACTATAATTTTCTCAAATGTTCACTATTTGCTGTATACTTGTAGAACTGACTGAGACAAATCATATGATACCTCACAAGGTTTGGCAGCATGCCGGAGTCTAGAACCACACAAATTTTTAGGTGTGCGGCACAGCAATTTTAGTCCCTTAACCCCTTGAGTGGCACGCTCGGAAATTTTCCGGGACGAGCTCCACTGCTCATAGCGACATAGCCCGGAAGATTTCCGGGCAATGTATCACTATGGGAGCTGCAGAGCACAATGCCACAAGCTGTGGCATTGTGCTCTGCCTGCACAGACCCACAGAGAACAAAGCAAGGGCTTTGAAAAACCAGCAGAATATATTGCCGATTTGCCGGCAATCTCCTGCTTTGTTTACAGGTTGCCATAGAGACCATCGGCTTGTCAGAAGCAAGCAGATGGTCTCTGTGGCAGGGAGAGCTTGGTGCTTAGCTGTCAGAGGACAGCTAGGTACCAGCTCTTACAGCAGAGATCAGAGAAAACCTCCAATCTCTGCTGTGTTAACCCTTTACATGCGGCAGTCTATGTGACTGCAGCATGTAAAGGGCTGTCACTGCAGCATGTAAAGGGCTGTCACCATCGGACCCCCGGAATGTGATCAGGGGTCCTGATTGGTCCCTGTGGAAGTCCCCTAAAGGGACAAAAAAAATAAAAAAAAAATTAAAAAAAATTATAAAAAAAAATTATAAAAACACTTGTCTCCCTTTACTTTGTAAAAAATCAAAAATACAATCACACATGTGGTATCCATGTGTCGTAATGACCCAGAGAAGGAAGTTAATACATTATTTAACCCTTTAATGACATGGCCCCTTTTTTTCTTTTTTCCCCATTTCTTTTTTTCCTCCACCCTGTTTAAAAAATCACAACTTGTCCTGCAAAAAACAAGCCCTTATATGGCCATGTCAATGGAAAAATGAAAAAGTTATGGCTCTTGAGACGCAACTGGAAAATTAGTTGAAATTCAATGATTAGACCATTTTAAAAAACCTGCCCTGGTGGGCACGACAGGGTGGTAGCAAACCCGCCACTCAAGGGGTTAAGGAGGCGATGTTATTGCATCACCAGAACTCGTCATACCGCGGTCCGACTCTTGTTACTGGGTACCTTGGCCGTTCCTCTTTACAATGAGATATTTAACACTATCGTCATACATCTAGAAATTAGTTTACTTTTAAAACTGTCATGTTTCTGTATCGCTCACCGGGCCGAGTATGGCTCCTGAACTATACACACATTCTACGTCAAGTCTGCTCTCTGCTGTTATACTAGAGGCAGCTTAGCAGAGTTGTAGCGTTCAGCTGGTTGAAGACCTGCCCAGTTCAGGTGATACTATGGATACTTTTTAAGAATTAGGTTGCTTTCAGTGCACTTTCAGCACGGTTGCTACATGTGGATATACAATGAAAAAGAGCTACAGTATGCAGATGTTCTCTAAACCTTATTACACAGTTTTAAGCTAAAACTTGTAGTTACATGGGAGTGGAGGGGCTCACGTTGCTATTGTATTGCTGCTCTTCTTCAGAAGGAATGAGCATCGCTGCTGCTCCAGGAAAAGCCCGACTCCTTGATGATGTGGGTGCTGATGTGATTAGTGCTTTGTGATTAGCATGTCACCTGCTCTGGTAACAGCTGGAGAAGTGTCACATAAGCGCCGGATAGTGCCATTTGTGGAGAGGCCATGTGGTGTGCTGTGAGACACTACTAGGAGGGAGTGCTGAGGAGACCCTGCTGCCACAACTGCGGAATGGATGGCCCATATGAGAACTAGAGATACTGAAGAGTGTCCCAGGATGTGTGCAGGGGCAGAGGATGTCTACCACCAGAGCTGCGGCTTGTCAACGGTGGAATCTGCTTATATGCTTCCCCCACCCCACCCCCTCCCATTGCAAACAGCCAGAGGGGAGGAGAGCCGCAGAGAGCTGGCAAGGTGGAGGGAAGAGGAAGACGGCTCATATGGTAGCGTATATCGTCCGGCCGTGACAACGTTGTCCGATATACGCTCATGGGAATAAGCCCTTAAGTTGTTAAATGCCTTAAAGGGATTTTCCCACAACTTCAGACCAGCATCACATGAGCTTATGCATATTTGAACGCATGGCGTTTTTGAGGGTTAAACTATGCTTTTTTGTGCGTGCATCGGTGTACTTTTTGCACCCACAAAGCATGCGCATTTCTGTTAAGTCGCCCTGATTTATACGGCTTTTCAGTCTACTGAGTACCAAATGTGTTCTTTTTTCAGTGGAATTACACAGTGTTTTACACATCTCCTCATCTTGCTCATGCATTTGCACACTCCCCATTGACTTCTATGGAGGTCTTTAGTGTGCAAATGTGTAGGAAAAAAGAGCATGGTGAGGTTTTTTTTTGTGCAACCGAAATGTGTAGAAAAAAAACAGGCATGTGAACGAATCCAATGAAATGAATTGGTTCTATTCTCTATGTATTGTACACATATATTTTGTGTGTGCCTAAGCCTGTGTGGCGCAGGCCTTAAATTGCTTTACAACCACTTAGTTCTTCCTGGTTGTTGACTAGGACATGTGATCCTTAAGGTCCCCATACACAGTGGACTACAGTTATTATCTAAACCTGCCAATTTTGGTGGGATGACCCGTATATGGGGCCATTTGATCTTCTCCCAACAGATGATGTTGAGGAATCAAGGATCAGGTATGTTGAATGTTAAAGCCTGATCCTTTTGTCCCCCCTGGAGATAAGTTGCCACCAGAATTGTCTGCTGTGGCCAAACCGAGCATTCATGTGTAAGAATAGCAGAATGGCAAAAGAGAAAGAGCTAAGCCAACTCTATAGCCCACTATATGGTAAGCCAGGGCCCGCCACTGAATCCAGCAACCACCAATGGCTATTATGTGATACACGAAGCGTTTTACACATATCGCCATGGGAACGAGCCCTTACAGGTGTATTTCAGGATTGAAAGTTATCCTCTGTTCACAAGATAGGGGATACATTTCAAATCACTAGGAATCTGAGTACTGAAACGCCCCCAATTCTGAGAACAGGGTCCACTGCATCCAGGAATGAACAGAATGGCAGTTGGTAATGCACCCTGTTGCTTCATTAATTTCAATGGAACCGCTGGAGATAGCAGAGTTCAAGCGCTCAGCTTTTCCTCTGTCAGTCATATTGAAATTAATGAAGTAGTAATGTTCATGCTCAACCATCGCTTCATTCATTTGGAGACCTTGGGACCTGCGTTCTCAGAATTGATGGTACAGATCCAACTACTTAGACACCCAATCAGAAAGTCATTCTCAGTCCTGTGAATAGGGATAACGCTGAAACTTGGCAAACCTCTTTAAAATGGTCATACACATGGAGATGAACTGCCACCAGAGATGCCTGACACAGCAGCTACTCCCTCTACCTATTGATGACACATAAACACTTATCCAAGCCGAGCATACATATGTATGCAAAGCTGGGAGTAATAGCTGTTGGCCAAATAAATATTTGGTTGACCAGTAGTATTGAGTGAACTTTTGAGACGTTCGATTGGCCGGTTTGCCAAGTTCCGGCAAAAAGTTAATTTCAGTCCAAATTAGTTTGAACCAAACCAGAACCTCAGCCGTAATCTGTCAATTAGTCTGACCTTTAGTTTTCAGCCCTTATTTTTCCTCTTCTTCTGCTTTATGACCAGCCCCCCATACCATTTTCCTTGCCACCCGGCTAGACCATCATGATGATTTCTTGCAATCATAACTTGTCTCTACAAAATTTGACACTCAGACAACTTTGACTTCTCTATTTCCCACCACCTGGCTTTATTTTTCAAACTTGCACATAATGTCCTCATCCATGCCACAGTTAGTAGTAATGCCATCCCTACTTAGAGGCCTGAGAGCATGTTTGGTAATGTTGTTTGTGTTTGTCCCCCCTTCAGATTTTATCCAAGATTTGGCTCCTATGATCAGCACAACACATCAGAGAGTCAGTACAGCTTGAAGAGAAGAAGAGAACACCAGCTCCAGCTGCAGTACAGAGAGTGAACCTGATATGACAAAGCAAGAACGGCTCACCACTGTCGCCAGTCTCTCCTCTGCAACCTCTATTACCTAATAAGTCTGGAGGTTATGGACATCACAGAGTGACTTCCTCGGGGACATCCTCTATGAGTATAAGAGTTTTTTAAGGGACTTTACGAGTAATAAGGCATGGTGGCAGTGGAGGTTGGGGGTGGAGTCATGTGGTTGATTGGAAGGCTCCAACAGGAACGCCATCAGTGGTGTTCTGTAAGCCTAGCGGGGCTTCTAAATTACAAGCCCATGTGACACATTTACGGGAGACCACCAGACCAGAAGGTCTGGTAACGTCACCTGTCAGATGCTGTTCCCACACGGAATCCAACCCTGCCTGCGGCCGGTAAACCCTGCATACCTGTATTCTCCCATCTGCGACGTCTCCACTTCTGGGTTTGCTGTACTGTGCATAGTCCTCATGGCTCACTGTTGGACATGTGCAGTACAGTTTTTTTATATATCCCCTGCTTTCTCATGGGATCTGCGGCATCATCGTAGTATCAGCTGCGGGTGTGCCGTGGATCAGACAGCTTCCATTGACTGCAATGGAAGCCGTCTGTAGGGGAACTTCAACAATATGGAGCAAACTGTGATTTGTTTTCCAAACCAAAAGGTCTGCAGAACAAATCCGTATGCTTTAATTAATTTGCGTACTCCCATGTTTCCTTAAGGGCGGCTTGATTTGCTGATCTCTTGTTCAGCTGCCGCACGCGTATTCCGCAAATCATACCCGCCCGCGGACATTGGACCTTAGGCCTCTTTCCCACGGCGTATATCGGCCTGCCATTTTCACGGTCGGCTGATATATGCTGTGATCGGATGCATTCTATTTCAATGCATCAGATCACATGGCCATATTCCCGTGACATAAAAGAGCCGGCCGGCCAATATAGCGCCGGGCATTTTCATGTTAGGCCCAAAAGATAGTCCTGGAACTATCTTTTGGGCCCGAATACATCGGCCACTGCATTAGCTCCTATAGGAGCCAATGACAGCAGCTGGAGAAGAGAGTTGGGAGAGAGTTTAGCAGCGTGACTGCTAAACTCTCTCCTTCTCTCTCCTCCGCTCCGGCTGATTGTAATGTGAGGGGGAAGGATGGGGGCAGAGCTAAGCTACCGCACCCTCCCCGTCCCTTGTTTACAGCCAGCAATCGGAGTTGGCAGGATGGGGTAGCACTTAGCTCTGCCCCCTCACCGCCCCCTTCCATTGCAATCAGACAATGGGGAGGAGAGATTTAGCTGAGCCGGAAAGGGGAAGGGAAGAGCGACGGCATGGCAGCCACGGCGTATATGCGCCGGGGCCCATGCCATCTGAACGGGCACACAAACATTAGATTTGTGCGCCTGTTCACGAGCTTTTACACCCCAGACGGTAGTGTATATCGCCTGGCCATGAAAACGGCGGCCGATATATATGCTCATGCGAATGAAGCCTCAGTTTCAGAAAAACCCTTTAAATTGCTGCCAAAGGTTTAGTGAACAAGGCTTAATAAGGTTAATGATCATAATGAGCAATGTGGCTTTACGCCAGATAAATCGGTTGGCAATAATCTGCGGTATCACTAGTTTCTCTGAAATAAGGGTGACCACTCAATTCCTTCACTTGATGCATCAGAAGCATTTAATTGCATAGAGTGGATGTATTTGTAGTTTGTAGGAAACATCACTTCTGCTATATTTATCATAATTAGTAATTTTTAAAAATATACCTCTTTTTTTGGTCTATTAGTTCATTGGCCGAAATCTGTCTTGTCTTATCCCGACTCCAACACACCCCCAGGATGTTCCCCCCAACGTATACCACCAAATGTATTTTTCCGTTATTGAAGGGTAATAATTCTCTGAAGGGTTTAGGACTATTCAGCGCTCAAAAATCTTGTGAAAATGGCGCAGTTGTTGAAGGTGATCTTTATTATTGTAAAAAGTGCTATCTGGACCCTACTGAAATATTTTAAAACCTTTGTCCATCAACTGTTTAATACCGGAGAAGATTATGGCCTCAATTACGCCCATATATACATACAGAGGTCAATTAGATTCTTCTTGGTAAATACACATACAGGTAAGGTAGATTCTCTTTCGTATATACACACAGAGGTCAGTTAGATTCTTCTCGGTAAATACACATACAGGTAAGGTAGATTCTCTTTCGTTTATACACACACAGATCCCTTAGATTCTCTTCAGTATATATATACATACAGGTGAGGTAGATTCTCCTGAGTATATGTACACAAAGATCAGGTAGATTCTCTTCAGTATATATACATACAAGTGAGGTAGATTCTCCTTAGTATAAAAATTATTTCCCTAGGCTTAATGGTTTCTGAGAAAGGAACTATCTTATGTATTGCGGATTTTTGCACAGTTTTTCACATTTAGAATTGAATATTAAAGTTGCGACCCCTTTACTTTTCCAATTTAGGATGTAAAGAATGGTCGTGCCAAATTTCACGTTTGTGTGGTACAGATGTGTGTTATTAGTTACATTACATACAGTAGGGGGTCACTTACTTTTACACTTAGAATTGAACAATCAGGTTGTGACCCCCTTACTTTTCCTATTTAGGACCTAAACAAAGGTCTTGCCAAATTTCACGTTTGTGCAGCACAGATTTGTGTTATTAGTTACATTACATAGGGGGGTCACTTACTTTTGAGTTTAGAATTGAATTATCAAGTTGCGACCCCCATAGTTTCCTATTTAGGACCTAAGGAAGAGTGGTGCCAAATTTCAAGTTTGTACAACATCGGGAAGTTAGAGAGTTAGATTAGGTATATAGCATAGTGGGGTCACTTACTTTTGCACTTAGCATTGAATAATCAAGTTGCAATCCCTTTACTTTTCCTATTTAGGACCTTAAGAATGCACGTGCCAAATTTCATGTTTGTGCAATACAGATGTGTGTTATTAGTTACATTACACAGGGGGTCACTTACTTTTACACTAAGAAATGAATAATCAAGCTGCGACCCCTTTACTTTTCTATTAATGACATATAGAATGGTGACACTAAATTTCACGTTTGTACGACACCAGGAAGTTACATATCATAAGGGGTCACTTACTTTTGCACTTAGCATTGAACAATAATCAAGTTGAGACCCTTTCACCTTTCCTGTTTGGTACCTAAATAATATTTGTGCCAAATTACAAGTTTTTGCACAACCCTGGGAAGTTACATAACATAGGGGGTCTATTACTTTTGCACTCAGCATTAAATAATCAAGTTGTTTGTGTGCAGGCAACCTTAGTCAGTGAGTGAGTGAGTCTGTGAGTGAGTTAGTCTGTGAGTGAATCAGTCTGTGAGGGCTTTCGCCTTTATATATATAGATTCTGTATTATTAGCATATATGAGTGATTGTCATGGATCTATCAGTGTTATAATCACTAGACATGACCACACAATTACAGTCTATTGAAATAATGATGTTGTTGCCCCTTTACAAGGGGGCTGGCAGGGAAATTAGAGGCCATTTTAGCTATACAGAATATGATTGGTTGCTCAGACTCTTCTGGTTCCTAACAGCTGCAACTTGTGATGTCACGGAATGTTGTGGCTGTTGGCCCCTCCCCCTTTCATTATGCACATTATGACATCACAGACATTATGGCGTCACAGAGGTTATATAAGGAGCTGCAGCACCGACATTCTGTAGAGAGTTGCAGTTGGCGTTAGAGGTAAGTCCACTATATGTGGAGCTCCTGTATTGTACTTCATTATCTTCTATCTTGGGTCCTCTTCTTCAGCTGTGATCATTTCTTTCCTTTCCCTCCTTTTCCAGTAAATCCATCGGTGTTGTAAATGTACAATGTGACATTATGTGGTGCGGGTACAAGTTGTTATATGGATGTAGCAAGTGTTAGCATGTAATCCAGCCCGCCAGAATGCTTGTAGGGAATGTGTTATCCATTATAAGCATTAGCTAAGTCCTGGTGCTTCTAGTTTAGGTGACATGGAGTCCTGGGAGCCTCCTTTACTTTTCACCCGCTTCCATGTTCCTGCGTTGTCCCCGTCACAGTCAGCACACAGCAAGTTTAGCTCTTTATAGAAAACTGTGAGCGCACTCGCACAAAGATTAATGGGTTAATATTTATACCTATTATTAGTATTGATATCTGTCAGATATTAGACATGGAGTTTACAGTTTTTTACTATGTTGCTGGTGTTACAGCGGTCGGTGGGCTGTCCACCATACTTGGGGTCTGGTCGGTGGGCTGTCCACCATACTTGGGGTCTGGTCGGTGGGCTGTCCACCATACTTGGGGTCTGGTCGGTGGGCTGTCCACCATACTTGGGGTCTGGTCGGTGGGCTGTACACCATACTTGGGGTCTGGTCGGTGGGCTGTCCACCATACTTGGGGTCTGGTCGGTGGGCTGCCCACCATACTTGGGGTCTGGGTTCGGTTCAGTGGAGGGTTTTATCTTTCTTCTGACCAACATCCAGTAATTACATGAGATAAGTACGGCGTGTGATACTCATTTGCCAGCTGCAGACAGTGGAGCCTATGATGCCTGCTGTCAGGGTTCAGTTCCAGGTGCAGATTATAATTGTATCTATTTCATGTTATTATTTGTTACTTTGTTGCATATACAGTATTTACTAATACAACATGTCTAGAATGCAGGATTGTACCAGAGTGCTTATTTTTCTAGACCCTATTGCCTGATTATAACATCCCTCACTGTATTACTGTGCTAATGTGGATTCAGATTCTATTAGGTTGCATTCACATTTGGTAGATTTAATCTAGTTCTGCATGGGCAATCGTGATTTTGTCATGAGAAAATCGTGGCAAAATCCCTAACAGCTGTAGCTTGTGATGTCACGGAACGTTGTGGCTATTGGCCCCTCTATCTTTCATTATGCACATTATGACATCACAGACATTTTGACATCACAGAGGTTATATAAGGAGCTGCAGCGCCAACATTCTGTAGAGAGTTGCAGTTGGCGTTGGAGGTAAGTCCACTATATGTGGAGCTCCTGTATTGTACTTCATTATCTCCTATCTTGGGTCCTCTTCTTCAGCTGTGATCACTACTTTCCTTTCCCTTCTTTTCCAGTAAATCCATCTGTGTTATAAATGTACAATGTGACATTATGTGGTGCGGGTACAAGTTGTTATATCGATGTAGCAACTGTTAGCATGTCATCCACCGCCAGAATGCTTGTAGGGAATGTCTTATCCACTATAAGCATTAGCTAAGTTCTGGTGCTTCTAGTTTAGGTGACATGAAGTCTGGGGAGCCTCTTTTTTTTCTCACCCACTTCCACGTTCCTACGATGTCCCCGTCACAGTCAGTGCACAGCAAGTTTACCTTTTTACAGAACGCTGTGTGTGCGCTCCCACAGAGATGAAGGGATTAATATACCTATTTTTAGCATTGCTATCGGTCACATATTAGACATGGATTCTACAGTTTTTCACTATGTTGCTGGTGGTACAGCGGTCAGTGGGCTGTCCACCATACATAGGGGCTGGTCGGTGGGCTGTCTACCATACTTGGGGTCTAGTCGGTGGGCTGTCCACCATACTTGGGGTCTGGTCGGTGGGTTGTCCACCATACTTGGGGTCTGGTCGGTGGGTTGTCCACCATACTTGGGGTCTGAGTTCAGTTCAGTGGAGGGATTTGTCTTTCTGCTGACAAACATCCAGTAACTACATGAGATAGGTACGGAGTGTGATACTCATTTACCAGCTGCAATGTTTTCACTCATGCGATGTTGCAAAGGAAAAAAAAAATCGTAGCATATCCTGTCTATCTGCGTTTTACAGGTTTTTTTCATCTCCTATGCTTCCGCATGGAGCCTCCTTTTTTCAGATTGCAAAGATTAAAAGTGTGATTTTCAGGGCTATAAAGGTCCTCAATGTCTGGGAGGGGCATACACTGAAATCATAAGAGCCTGTAATTAATTATTATATAATAGTAATATTTATAATGTACAGTCCTATAAACCGGATATGTATCTATTATCTCGCTATCCATCATCCAACCATCCAACATCTCCACATCCATCCTCCACAATTACCTTCTATAGAGATGACAATGTTGCCCCATGTACAAGGTTTTGGAGGCTGGGGAAAGAATTTAGAGACTATTTTATGTATATGAAATTTGATTTCATCTTGTCCCTAATTGCTGCTTGTGATGTCACCAAAAGTTGTTGGCTCCACCCCCACATAGTGAGACAGCATGTATATGGTATAAGGAGCTGCAGAGCCAACATTGCATTGAGGGTTGTAGTTGGTGGCAGGTATGTCCACTACATCTGGAGCGCATTTGTGTCCTTCTTTATTTTCTAGCATGTCCGTAGCTTTCCTTGAGGTGGCGGTAGAGGTTGGAGATGGTTTCATTATAGAATAATGGCTGACCCTCATACCTAGATTTTAATTATCTTATTTATTCTTTAACAGTATTGAGAGAGAGAGAGATATAGAGAGAGAACGAGCTATTTACTGAGAAAGATCTAAATCAAGCATATCCAGTTATGATGTAAGTATCTTGTTATATGGCCCTTGGGTGATATTTAGATAAATAGATGGACACCATGAAAACAAGTGTAACGAGGTGCAACCAACCTATAGCATAAACCAGGATAACGGCAACAAATACAGAGTCCATATGGAAGAACCTGTTGTGCCCTCAAATATCACAAACATATAACACATTCTATTATAGTCATACTAAATTACCCTAAAATAAAAGTATGTGTGAGCGTGATCTGCAAGGATGGATTCAGAACCAAATTGGTTCAGAGTGCCTTCCACATGGAAGAGCGGCCCAAAGAATGCCACATAAAAATTCCCCAGACTGTAACTCTGCTTCCACCGGCTTGTGTTCTTCCAGCAGTGGTTGCAGGGTGTTTGTTCTCTGATGTTTCATATCTGACAAGCCAATGTCCATCTATTCATCTATCATTATCAGAAGTGCTGCCTGTATCTGGAAAATGATGGCAGGTGCTGATGTTCCTGAATTCTACACCCTGTAGTAGGGAGACAATGTCCTACATTAACACCATCTTCTTTACTTTCTAATAGGTCCCACGAGGAAGAAGCGTTAACATTCTACGCATTACCGGCCTATTATAACAACTGTGCCGAGGAGTTACCACAAAAAAATCTAAGAATCTTCTTGCAAAAACAGTAAGTATTTCACTGTAGGACCCCCATGATAGTGACTGTTATCACAATACCTGGTGCTATTCTTCACAGACATAACCCCATACTCATCGGATAATCACACATCAGGGACAAGGGGCCATAGATAACACAATGATAAAAGCGGGAATATAGAAGGAAATACAACACAAATATCAGCTATCACCCAGGAGCCCCTATTATCATGTTACTCTTCTTCATTGCCCTCTTGCGAGGGAAGAGAAGCCGATATCACCGACTGGCTATGGCAAGCCAATCATACAAAGTAGACCTTCATACAATCACCGGAAAATGTCAGCTGCAATCTGATTGGTTGTTATTGAAAATTCCTTGTTTATAATTCTTTCCTTTTCTTCTCCCACAGGTGGCGGGAGACCACCAACAACAACAGTGTGGTTTATTACCAGTAAGTATCTCCTAGCATGATGACCCTATTGCTCTAGTGTTATTGGAATTGCTGTTTTTTCTTTCTAAAGGCCCATTTATATGCAACGATTTCGCTCAAAAGACATCTTTTGAGTGATAATCGTTGTGTGCATTTACAAGGCAAGATGATCACTCAAAATTCGCTCAAACGGCAGTTTGACAATTTTGAGTGTTCACTTTGCATAAGTGTGTAAATGAAGCTCACGCTGTATGCAGAAAACAAGTGGGGCCGCTATCTTTTGCATATATCTGTTGTCTTCTCGGAGTGCTCAGCTGGAATATAGGTGTATGCTCCAAGTGAATTATACAGAAGACAGCTGGAGTGCTGTCTTCTGCATAATTCTGCTGTATTTACGTAGCACTCAACTAGTAGTATATAGCTGAGCACTCCGAGCGGGATATGCAGAACATAACAGGACCGCTGTCTTCAGCATACTCCTGCTGTGCTCACTGAGCAGGACACCAGCTGAAACAATAGTATCAGTGGTATCCCGCTAAGAACTCAGGGCGCGGCGCTGATAAGGCTTATCATTCTCTTTCAGCTTGTTGTTAATGAAAAATGTACAAATTCCGTTCAGTTTGACCCAATGATTCTTGCTCAAAAGACGGCTTTGATTGATTTTTGATCAAGAATTCTTGGGTTTAAATGGGCCTTAATTCTGGACTTAATAAAAGCACAGCAAGGAGTGACAGTTCATTAGTAACCCCCATCTCCCCCAAAATGGGGGACTTAACTTATTTAAATGATCTTACTATAATAAACCCCATATGGGACCTCTGATGGCAAAATTACAAAGCTACGGCTATCAGAACATGAACATGCAAAAATATCAAAAGTCACTGCTTCCTTAAAGCCTAAAATACACCAATCCTGAAAGGGTTAACCCTACCACCTGGAGATTTTCTTTTTCTATGTACGGTTATATTATCCTCTGGCCCCATTAGCCACCAGAACTAAATGTATGTATATGTTATGTGTTGTTCAACAGAGAAGATGATGAGGAGGAGGATGATCAGATACCTTCCGGCCTCAAGGATTCCATCATTATGGACAAATCCGACAGCATCATTGTGTAAGTATTGAATCATCTCCAATGGGCCTATTGTATAAATATATCATGTATCAAACACCACTATATCTATAATATTTATGTATTGTTTTAATAGCGAAGAGGACAAGGCAGAACAAGACACCAACACTGCCTGTCCTAGTGCCCCCCTCCTGGACGAATCTGCCAACATCGTTCTGTAAGTACCGTATCCTCTACAATGGGTTTATTGTACACACTGTATATGACACAACATTACACATAGTTCATTGATAATGACTTGTACTATCCAGACTGACAGTCATATACAACATGGCGGTACACACTGGATATCACATAGGACTTATTCACAGGATGACTGGATAGGGCTTATGTTAGTATACGGATTATTACTGTGGTTGGGTTGCACTCTTCTGCTGCACATTACAGGACATGGAGCCATGAGTTCAGTCATGGACATCCACACATTATAAGGTGGAGAAGTTACGTAGAGTCTTTGGCCAGTTTTCTGCTAGGAAAAAAAAATAGTTAATTTTACAGCACACTGAATTTGACAGCTGACAGCTGGCATAGACTCCACATTCTGGTGCACAGATTGGCCAGAGATATGCCAAACTTAGTAAGAAATGATTGCCTCTTAATAGATTTAGCGCACTTTGGATTAAGACTGCCATATACAGCGACATACATTTCCCCAAATGTGTGGGGAACTAGTTCCATGTAGAACTATGTATCACAGACAAGATGGGTTGGGATGATTCTCATGGAGGGTTGTCCGTCTTGTGGTGATGGTTGCCGGGTGCAAACAGCTCTGATAGACATTTACCCATCCATCAATTACCAAAGTGTTGCTTATATCACCATCTTCTTTACTCTCCAATAGGACCCAGGAGGAAGAAGCGTTAACATTCTACGCATTACCGGCCTATTATAACAACTGTGCCGAGGAGTTACCACAAAAAAATCTTAGAATCTTCTTGCAAAAACAGTAAGTATTTCACTGTAGGACCCCCATGATAGTGACTGTTGCCACAATTCCTGGTGCTATTCTTCACAGACATAACTCCACACTCATCAGATAATCACACATCAGGGACAAGGGGCCATAGATAACACAATGATAAAAGTGGGAATATAGAAGGAAATACAACACAAATATCAGCTATCACCCAGGAGCCCCTATTATCATGTTACTCTTCTTCATTGCTCTCTTGCGAGGGAAGAGTAGTCGATATCACCGACTGGCTATGGCAAGCCAATCATAAAAAAGTAGACCTTCATACAATCACCGGAAAATGTCAGCTGCAATCTGATTGGTTGTTATTGAAAATTCCTTGTTTATAATTCTTTCCTTTTCTTCTCCCACAGGTGGCGGGAGACCACCAACAACAACAGTGTGGTTTATTACCAGTAAGTATCTCCTAGCATGATGACCCTATTGCTCTAGTGTTATTGGAATTGCTGTTTTTTCTTTCTAAAGGCCCATTTATATGCAACGATTTCGCTCAAAAGACATCTTTTGAGTGATAATCGTTGTGTGCATTTACAAGGCAAGATGATCACTCAAAATTCGCTCAAACGGCAGTTTGACAATTTTGAGTGTTCACTTTGCATAAGTGTGTAAATGAAGCTCACGCTGTATGCAGAAAACAAGTGGGGCCGCTATCTTTTGCATATATCTGTTGTCTTCTCGGAGTGCTCAGCTGGAATATAGGTGTATGCTCCAAGTGAATTATACAGAAGACAGCTGGAGTGCTGTCTTCTGCATAATTCTGCTGTATTTACGTAGCACTCAACTAGTAGTATATAGCTGAGCACTCCGAGCGGGATATGCAGAACATAACAGGACTGCTGTCTTCAGCATACTCCTGCTGTGCTCACTGAGCAGGACACCAGCTGAAACAATAGTATCAGTGGTATCCCGCTAAGAACTCAGGGCGCGGCGCTGATAAGGCTTATCATTCTCTTTCAGCTTGTTGTTAATGAAAAATTTACAAATTCCGTTCAGTTTGACCCAATGATTCTTGCTCAAAAGACGGCTTTGATTGATTTTTGATCAAGAATTCTTGGGTTTAAATGGGCCTTAATTCTGGACTTAATAAAAGCACAGCAAGGAGTGACAGTTCATTAGTAACCCCCATCTCCCCCAAAATGGGGGACTTAACTTATTTAAATGATCTTACTATAATAAACCCCATATGGGACCTCTGATGGCAAAATTACAAAGCTACGGCTATCAGAACATGAACATGCAAAAATATCAAAAGTCACTGCTTCCTTAAAGCCTAAAATACACCAATCCTGAAAGGGTTAACCCTACCACCTGGAGATTTTCTTTTTCTATGTACGGTTATATTATCCTCTGGCCCCATTAGCCACCAGAACTAAATGTATGTATATATTATGTGTTGTTCAACAGAGAAGATGATGAGGAGGAGGATGATCAGATACCTTCCGGCCTCAAGGATTCCATCATTATGGACAAATCCGACAGCATCATTGTGTAAGTATTGAATCATCTCCAATGGGCCTATTGTATAAATATATCATGTATCAAACACCACTATATCTATAATATTTATGTATTGTTTTAATAGCGAAGAGGACAAGGCAGAACAAGACACCAACACTGCCTGTCCTAGTGCCCCCCTCCTGGACGAATCTGCCAACATCGTTCTGTAAGTACCGTATCCTCTACAATGGGTTTATTGTACACACTGTATATGACACAACATTACACATAGTTCATTGATAATGACTTGTACTATCCAGACTGACAGTCATATACAACATGGCGGTACACACTGGATATCACATAGGACTTATTCACAGGATGACTGGATAGGGCTTATGTTAGTATACGGATTATTACTGTGGTTGGGTTGCACTCTTCTGCTGCACATTACAGGACATGGAGCCATGAGTTCAGTCATGGACATCCACACATTATAAGGTGGAGAAGTTACGTAGAGTCTTTGGCCAGTTTTCTGCTAGGAAAAAAAAATAGTTAATTTTACAGCACACTGAATTTGACAGCTGACAGCTGGCATAGACTCCACATTCTGGTGCACAGATTGGCCAGAGATATGCCAAACTTAGTAAGAAATGATTGCCTCTTAATAGATTTAGCGCACTTTGGATTAAGACTGCCATATACAGCGACATACATTTCCCCAAATGTGTGGGGAACTAGTTCCATGTAGAACTATGTATCACAGACAAGATGGGTTGGGATGATTCTGATGGAGGGTTGTCCGTCTTGTGGTGATGGTGCAGGGTGCAAACAGCTCTGATAGACATTTACCCATCCATCAATTACCAAAGTGTTGCTTATATCACCATCTTCTTTACTCTCCAATAGGACCCAGGAGGAAGAAGCGTTAACATTCTACGCATTACCGGCCTATTATAACAACTGTGCCGAGGAGTTACCACAAAAAAATCTTAGAATCTTCTTGCAAAAACAGTAAGTATTTCACTGTAGGACCCCCATGATAGTGACTGTTGCCACAATTCCTGGTGCTCTTCTTCACAGACATAACCCCACACTCATCAGATAATCACACATCAGGGACAAGGGGCCATAGATAACACAATGATAAAAGTGGGAATATAGAAGGAAATACAACACAAATATCAGCTATCACCCAGGAGCCCCTATTATCATGTTACTCTTCTTCATTGCTCTCTTGCGAGGGAAGAGTAGTCGATATCACCGACTGGCTATGGCAAGCCAATCATAAAAAAGTAGACCTTCATACAATCACCGGAAAATGTCAGCTGCAATCTGATTGGTTGTTATTGAAAATTCCTTGTTTATAATTCTTTCCTTTTCTTCTCCCACAGGTGGCGGGAGACCACCAACAACAACAGTGTGGTTTATTACCAGTAAGTATCTCCTAGCATGATGACCCTATTGCTCTAGTGTTATTGGAATTGCTGTTTTTTCTTTCTAAAGGCCCATTTATATGCAACGATTTCGCTCAAAAGACATCTTTTGAGTGATAATCGTTGTGTGCATTTACAAGGCAAGATGATCACTCAAAATTCGCTCAAACGGCAGTTTGACAATTTTGAGTGTTCACTTTGCATAAGTGTGTAAATGAAGCTCACGCTGTATGCAGAAAACAAGTGGGGCCGCTATCTTTTGCATATATCTGTTGTCTTCTCGGAGTGCTCAGCTGGAATATAGGTGTATGCTCCAAGTGAATTATACAGAAGACAGCTGGAGTGCTGTCTTCTGCATAATTCTGATGTATTTACGCAGCGCTCCACTAGTAGTATATAGCTGAGCACTCCGAGCGGGATATGCAGAACATAGCAGGACCGCTGTCTTCAGCATACTCCTGCTGTGCTCTCCGAGCAGGACACCAGCTGAAAAAATAGTATCAGCGGTATCCCGCTAAGAACTCAGGGCGCGGCGCTGATAAGGCTCATCGTTCTCTTTCAGCTTGTTGTTAATGAAAAATGTACAAATTCCGTTCAGTTTGACCCAATGATTCTTGCTCAAAAGACGGCTTTGATTGATTTTTGATCAAGAATTCTTGAGTTTAAATGGGCCTTAATTCTGGACTTAATAAAAGGACAGCAAGGAGTGACAGTTCATTAGTAACCCCCATCTCCCCCAAAATGGGGGACTTAACTTATTTAAATGATCTCACTATAATAAACCCCATATGGGACCTCTGATGGCAAAATTACAAAGCTACGGCTATCAGAACATGAACATGCAAAAATATCAAAAGTCACTGCTTCCTTAAAGCCTAAAATACACCAATCCTGAAAGGGTTAACCCTACCACCTGGAGATTTTCTTTTTCTATGTACGGTTATATTATCCTCTGGCCCCATTAGCCACCAGAACTAAATGTATGTATATGTTATGTGTTGTTCAACAGAGAAGATGATGAGGAGGAGGATGATCAGATACCTTCCGGCCTCGAGGATTCCATCATTATGGACAAATCCGACAGCATCACTGTGTAAGTATTGAATCATCTCCAATGGGCCTATTGTATAAATATATCATGTATCAAACACCACTATATCTATAATATTTATGTATTGTTTTAATAGCGAAGAGGACAAGGCAGAACAAGACACCAACACTGCCTGTCCTAGTGCCCCCCTCCTGGACGAATCTGCCAACATCGTTCTGTAAGTACCGTATCCTCTACAATGGGTTTATTGTACACACTGTATATGACACATTACACATAGTTCATTGATAATGACTTGTACTATCCAGACTGACAGTCATATACAACATGGCGGTACACACTGGATATCACATAGGACTTATTCACAGAATGACTGGATAGGACTTATGTTAGTATACAGATTATTATTGTGGTTGGGTTGCACTCTTCTGCTGCACATTACAAGACATGGAGCCATGAGTTCAGTCATGGACATCCACACATTAAAAGGCGGAGAATTTACGTAGAGTCTTTGGCCAGTTTTCTGCTAGGAAAAAAAAATAGTTGATTTTACAGCACACTGAATTTGACAGCTGACAGCTGACATAGACTCCACATTCTGGTGCACAGATTGGCCAGAGATATGCCAAACTTAGTAAGAAATGATCGCCTCTTCATAGATTTAGCGCACTTTGGATTTAGACTGCCATATACAGCGAAGTACATTTCCCCAAATGTGTGGGGAACTAGTTCCATGTAGAACTATGTATCACAGACAAGATGGGTTGGGATGATTCTCATGGAGGGTTGTCCGTCTTGTGGTGATGGTTGCCGGGTTCGAACAGCTCTGATAGACATTTACCCATCCATCAATTACCAAAGTGTTGCTTATATCACCATCTTCTTTACTCTCCAATAGGACCCAGGAGGAAGAAGCGTTAACATTCTACGCATTACCGGCTTATTATAACAACTGTGCCGAGGAGTTGCCACAAAAAAATCTAAGAATCTTCTTGCAAAAACAGTAAGTATTTCACTGTAAGACCCCCATGATAGTGACTGTTACCACAATACCTGGTGCTATTCTTCACAGACACAACCCCACACTCATCAGATAATCACACATCAGGGACAAGGGGCCATAGATAACACAATGATAAAAGCGGGAATGTAGAAGGAAATACAACACAAATATCAGCTATCACCCAGGAGCCCCTATTATCATGTTACTCTTCTTCATTGCTCTCTTGCGAGGGAAGAGAAGCCGATATCACCGACTGGCTTAGGTAAGCCAATCATACAAAGTAGACCTTCATACAGTCACCAGAAAATGTCAGCTACAATCTGATTGGTTGTTAATGAAAATTCCTTGTTCCTAATTCTTTCTTTTTCTTCTCCCATAGGTGGCGGGAGACCACCACCAACAACAGTGTGGTTTATTACCAGTAAGTATCTCCTAGCATGATGACCCTATTGTTCTAGTGTTATAAGGATTGCTCTTTTTTTCTTTTTGAAGGCCCATTCAGACACAATGATTCTCAGTCAAACAACATCTTTTGAGCAATAATCATTGTGTGCATTAACACGGCAAGATGATCCCTCAAAATTTGCTTAAATGGCAGTTTGGTTGACAATTTTGAGCGCTCACTTTACATAAGTGTATAAATAAATGTATGCAGAATACAAGTGAGGCTGCTATCTTCTGCATATAGCTGTTGTCTTCTTGGAGCACTGAGCTGGAATACAGCTGTGCGCTCCGAGAGGAGCATAGAGCAGACAGATGGAGCGCTCTCTTCTTCATACTCCTGCTGTGTTTATAGAGCGCTCAGCTAGTATACCAGCTGAGAGCTCCGAGACGGGGATGCAGAACATAACTGGAACGCTGTCTTCTGCATACTACTGCTGTGTTCTCCAAGTGGGACACCAGCTGAAACAATAGTATCAGCGGTATGCTGAAGGATATCGATGAACAACTCATTAATGAAAAGTGCACAAAGTCTGTGCAGTTAGACCGAACGATTCTTGCTCAAAAGACGGCTTTGAGCGATTTTTGATCGGAAATCATTTGCTTTAAATGGGCCTTAATTCTCCTTCTGATAAAAAGACAGCAAGGAGTGACAGTTGATTAGTAACCCCCATCTACCCCAAAATGGGTTACTTAACTTATTTAAATTATCCCACTATAATAAACCCCATATGGGACCTCTGATGGCAAAATTACAAAGTTATGGCTATCAGAAGATGGAGATGCAAAAATATCAAAAGTCACTGCTTCCTTAAAGCCTAAAATACACCAGTCCTAAAAGGGTTAACCCTACCACCTGGAGATTTTCTTTTTCTATGTATGGTTATATTATCTCCTGGCCCCATTAGCCACCAGAACTAAATGTATATATATATATGTCATGTCTTGTTCAACAGAGAAGAAGATGATGAAGACGAGGATGATGAGACACCTTCCATCCTCGAGGATCCAAGCATTATGGACACAACCGACAGCATCACCGTGTAAGTACTGAATCATCTCCAATGGGCTTATTGTATAAATATATCATATATTACACAACACTATATATATAATATTTATGTATTGTTTAATAGCGAAGAGGACAAGGCAGAACAGGAGTCCATCACTGCCTGTCCTAGTGACCCCCTCCTGGACGAATCTACCAACATCGTTCTGTAAGTACCGTATCCTCTACAATGGGCTTATTGTACACACCGCATATGAAACAACATTAGATATAGTTCATTGATAATGACTTGTACTATCCAGACTGACAGTCATATACAACATGGCGGTACACACATATCACATAGATGATGAGTCGGGTGGGTGCACAGGACACATTCACAGGATGGCTGGATAGGACTTATGTTAGTATACGAATTAGTATTTTGGTTGGGTTGCGCTCTTGTGCTGCACATTACAAGGCATGGCGCCATTATTTCAGTAATAGACGTTTATCCACACACTACAAGGGCAAGAATTTACTTAGAGTCTTTGGCCAGTTTTCTGCTGAAAAAAAGCTAATTTTACAGCACACTAAATTTGGGCACAAAAATTGTGATTGTTATATATTTTTTCACCTCAATCACCACTTTTGGAGAAAAAAATGAGACTAGCAAAAGGGATGTTTTGAGAGATTTACTATGATTTATGCTAATATCTGGCATAAGTTATGGAACAAATCTGCAGCAGCTGACAGCTGGCTTACACTCCACATTCTGCAATGATAGACATCTACCCATCCATCATTTACCAAAGTGCTGCTGGTATCTGGAAAATGATGGCGGGCACTGATGTTCCTGAATTCTACACCTTGTAGTAGGGAGACGATGTCCTAGATTATCACCATCTTCTTTACTATCCAATAGGACCCAGGAGGAGAAAGCAGCGGCATACTCAGTTTTCCCGTCATATTATAACAACCGTGCGAATGAGTTGCCGCAAAAAAATCTAAAAATCTTCTTGAAAAAACAGTAAGTATTTCTCTGTTGGACCCCCATGATAGTGACTGTTACCACAATACCTGGTGCTATTCTTCACAGACATAACCCCACACTCATCAGATAATCACACATCAGGGACAAGGGGCGATAGATAACACAATGATAAAAGCGGGAATGTAGAAGGAAATACAACAGAAATATCAGCTATCACCCAGGAGCCCCTATTATCATCTTACTCTTCTTCATTGCTCTTTTGCAAGGGGAGAGAAGCCCTATATCACTGACTGGCTATGGCAAGCCAATCATACAAAGTAGACCTTCATACAGTCACCAGAAAATGTCAGCTGCAATCTGATTGGTTGTTACTCAAAATTCCTTGTTCATAATTCTTTCCTTTTCTTCTCCCACAGGTGGCTGGAAACCACCAACAGCAACAGTGTGGTTTATTACCAGTAAGTATATCCTAGCATGATGACCCTATTGTTCCAGTGTTATTGGAATTGCTCTTTTTTCTTTCTAAAAGTCCCTTTTAGACGCATTGGTTCTCGTTCAAAAGACATTTTTTGAGCGATGATCATTGTGTGCATTTACATGGTAAGATGATCACTCAAAATTCGCTCACACGGTAGTTTAGGTGACGGTTTTGAACGTTCACTTTGCATAAGCGTGTAAATGAAGGCTCACACTGTATGCAGAATACAAGAGGGACAGCTATCTTTTGCATACTCCTGCTGCTTTCATGAAGCGCTCAGCGAGTATATAGCTGAGCGCTCTGAGCAGGGTATGCAGAACATAGCTGGACTGCTCTCTTCTTCATACTCCTGCTGTGTTTTCGGAGAGATCAGCTGGTATACAGCCGAGCACTCCGAGTGGGGTATGCAAAACACAGCTGTAACGCTGTCTTCAGCATACTCCTGCTGTGTTCTCTGAGCGGCACACCAGCTGAAACAATAGTATCAGCGGTATCCCACTGAGAACTCAGCGCGCAGCACTGATAAGGCTCATTGCTCTCTTTCAGCTTGCTGAAAGAGATCAATGCACAACTTGTTAATGAAAAATATACGAAGTCCGTTCAGTTAGATCCAACGATTCTTGCTCCAAAGACGGCTTTCAGCAATTTTTGATCAAGAATCGTTGGGTTTAAATGGGCCTTAATTCTCCTCCTAATAAAAGGACAGAAAGGAGTGACAGTTCATAAGTAACCCCCATCTACCCTAAAATGGGACACTTAACTTATTTAAATGATCCCACTATAATAAACCCCATATGGGACCTCTGATGGTAAAATTACAAAGTTATGGCTATCAGTACATGGAGATGCAAAAATGTCAAAAGTCACTGCTTCCTTAAAGCCTACAATACACCAGTCCTAAAAGGGCTAACCCTACCACCTGGAGATTTTCTTTTTCTATGTACGGTTATATTATCCTCTGGCCCCATTAGTCACCAGAACTAAATGTATATATATATGTTATGTGTCGTTCAACAGAGAAGAAGATGATGAGGAGGAAGATGAGACACCTTCCGTCCTCAAGGACTCCAACATAATGGACACAACCGACAGCATCACTGTGTAAGTACTGAATCATCTCCAATGGGCTTATTGTATAAATATGTCATATATCACACAACACTATATATATAATATTTATGTATTGTTTTAATAGCGAAGAGGACAAGGCAGAAAAAGATAACACCACGGCCTGTCCTAGTGACCACCTCCTGGACGAATCTGTCAACTTTGTTCTGTAAGTACTGCTTCCTCTATGATGGGTTTATTGTACACACCGTATATGACACAACATTACACATAGTTCGTTGATAATGACTTGTACTATCCAGACTGACAGTCATATACAACATGGCGGTACACACTGGATATCACATAGATGATGAGTCGGGTCGGTACACCGGACACATTCAAAGGATGGCTGGATAGGACTTATGTTAGTATACAGATTAGTATTGCGGTTGGGTTGTGCTCTTGCGCTGCACAGTACAAGGCATGGCGCCATTAGTTAAGTCATGGATATCTACCCATTACAAGGGCGAGAATTTACTTAGAGACTTTGGCCAGTTTTCTGCTGGGAAAAAAATGGCTACTTTTATAGCACACTAAATATATAAATATATATATTATGTATTATCTAATAGGGAAGAAGACAAAAAGGAAAAGTCCAACTATCAAAGTCCAACTAATCATATTGAAGATGTCAACCTTATCAGCGAATGCCCAATAATTGATAAGGCAGAGAGCATTAAGAGGTAAGTACAGAATTATCTTCCATGGGCATATTGAAGCATTCCATCATAGGTTCATGGTATTTCATGGACGGATACAGAATATAATGTTTTAGTTTTTCTTTTGTGACATTTAGTTTCTCATCTTGTCCATTTTTTTTTCCAGCAGCAGAAAGAAGACCGGAAGATGGGCTAGATTCACCAGGTGAGTACAAATTCATTTATTTTTTATGTCTGACGGTATTTTTTCTGTGAGGTTCATGGAGGCAGGGAAATAAAACTTAGGTTATTACATTTACATTGGGGATTTTGTTTTCTTGCTCTATTATGAGAGCAGGAAAACAGAATCCTCGGCCAAACGGTTCCTTTTTATAATAGAACCTTATGGCATTGAGCTGACGCCATTGACTATAATGGGGTCTGTTCAGTTGCTGAAACCCCGCAGCATTTTACCGGACATGCAACATTTTTGGTCCAGCGTTTCATGTGTGATTTGTGCCAGCGACTCCGAACAGAAACTGGCACAGATGTGAACAAACCTTTATAGCTTTATTTTCTCCCTACATTTGTCTGTGTATAGATTAGAGGTAATGGTGATTCTATGGTTACTGGATACCTGAATTGTACACAGTGTATACTACTATATACAGGAGTTACATGTTGTTTGGGTATATGAACATATAATGACCAATAGTGATGAGTGAACTTTTAAAAATTCGGTTTGGCTGGTTCACTGAATTTCAGCATAAAGTTTGGTTCATTCCAGATTAGTTTAAACTGAACCGGAACTTCACCAATACCCCTAAAACTAGTGTATAACAGTGGTGGTGGTTCAGCTGAGACAAACCGCCCGAGATTCGGGTTCATGCTGAACTGAACTTTTAGTGACATTTAACCCAAAACAGGGTTGGACTGTTTCAGTTTGCTCATCACTAATGCGCAGATTTATGTTCAGTAGCTAAAACCACAACTTGCTGAAACAAAAATAGGTACATCTAGTCCATGTAGGAAATGATAATTAAGCACCACCTGAACCCCCAAGTCTCACACTTGTTTTCTTCTTTATTTAGAGCTTTCCGAGGACTTTTCACCTGCTGCCGCCCAAATAAATGCCATGACAATGGCTAGAAGCTTTCACCTCCCCAATCCCCCTTCCCTTCCCCCATAACCCTCTACTCCCTCCACTCCAATAACCCTCTCCCCAAACCCCTTCCCCACTCCATAACTCTTTCCTCTCCCCACACCCATCAGATAATCACTTTTGAGAAACCATGACCGCATGTAACGGAGTCATCTCCACTGCTGTCACCCCCTTCAAACCCCATCCCACCTAATTAACCACAGACTCCTATTTCTTTGGATTAATTTGGCCACAGCAGGCATGTTAATTAACAAAGATAACATTAAACATATGAAACATTTTAACCCAATGGGAAAGCTAGGGAGAGATCCTTGGAGTCACAAAAAATCTGTCGCCTCACCAACATGGGAAATAGTTGTAACTTCCGCCAGTCGCATACTAACCAACTTGGTTGACACTATTTCTCAAACCACGTCTCCCGCCACAAGCCAACTGACTCAGGAGATCCAGCACTCATCAACTAGCCTCTAGTTGCTGACCTCCTGACACCGAGGCCAGTTAGCCATACCCTGGCTGGCCACTTCCGCCATCTTTGCAGGGCACTGCCTGTCAAAGCCAAGAGGCGACAGACCCACTTACTAATCAATCAAGAGGGGGAAGGTAGCTATCCAGCCCCTGCCTTCCCCCCACCATACTTTTATGCTGACTCCAAGGACCCTCCCCCCATTGCTGCTATGACAAGGTTTCTCAAAAAATCCCTCCAACCCTTTCCCTTACCACTTGCCAGGTTAACTCTTCCCTTCCTGTTAACCCTGTCATGTGTGCCTTCCACTTATCACCCTGCGAACTTCAGTTCCAGCATTCCTTATACTTGAATAAACATTCATTCATTCAACACTTGGTATCATTAGTTTCTGTTTCCTCCTTATTTAGATTCTTTAGAAAAGTAATTTCCTCCTGCATCTACAGGATGCCGGATGAACATGGATGAAAACTTTTCCCTCCCCAAACTTTCTCCTCCTCCCTCCCCCCACCCACATAACTCTCTCCACTCCACAATCCCCCTCCTATCCTCAAAGAATAAAAAAATGGATGGACTTGTACAGGACTCTCCACTGGGTTGGCGACATTAGTGCCCAAGGAAGGAGTCAACCAGACCCTTGGTCATGACCAGCTTCAGATGTACATGGGCCCTTGGGCAACAAAGTCAAAGTGCACCCTGCAGCATCCCTTAAGGTGATCCCGGACACATGGCATACGCTGAGGATCTGGGAGGGCAAAATGCTGGCTTGCCATAGTGGCACTTACGACACTCCCACCTGGAGGGATGCACATAGCCAGGGCCAGAGTACCGCTGGGCCTCTTCTGGACACCCTTAGAATAGGGATGCCCAATAGATGGTGGAACAGGATAAGAATTTGTCGCGAGTGGTGCCACCATTCTGGTACACACTGGAATGAAGTCCGGTGCAGAATAAAATGAGCCACAGACAGATATGAAGTACCTCAGGTCACTGGGAATGGTGAGGGCCTGAAATAAACTTTATCTGGCAAACTTGGAGAAATGACAGTGCAGGAAATTAGTAGATTTGAACAGTAGTACCTCCACATGGCGATCCAAACTTCAGAACACCTGTGTGTGACAGACAAAATGGGTGTACCTCTACGCGGTGATCCACTAGCTGCGGAAGGCCGCATAGGAAGGGATAACAGGGCCGCATAGGAAGGGATAACATAGACAGTACTTCTGCATTGGGCCTTGCCAAGCACTCAATCATGGTTGCTCTCGCTCTGCTTAGGTGGGGGGCTCATTCCTTCCTCCTTACATGCACATCCAAGTTGGGGAAAACCTCTACTGCTCCTCCATGCTTTACTAAATGAGGGCTAAAGGTACCACCATGTAGCTGTACGCCCTGATTACCACTCGAGAAGACATGGACTTGTTTTCCTGCTCTCAAACACTCACTTATATAACCTCTCTCATATCAAAAAAGGCCCTGGCCAGGCATAAAGTATGGGGGAAGACCCATATCAAATAGGCTCAAAGCAATCCCCAAGTGGAGGAGTTTCCTGCGGCTGCAGACTCATTTTATTCTCGCCGGAGTTCATTCTGGTGTGTACCGGAATGGTGGCGTCACCCGTGACAAACTCCACACTTGTTTTGTTCTACCATTGGTTTGTCATCCCCATCCTAGGGGTATCAGGAAGAGGCCAAGCAATGCCCTGGCCTTGGCTGCGAGCATCCTTCCAGGAGCATGGTAAGTGCCACCGTGACAAGCCAGCATCTTGCCCTCCCAGCTCCTCAGCGTATGCCATGTGTTTGCAGTCTCCCTAGGAATGTTGCATGCAGAGTGTGTATTAGAATGTGTGCAGAGTGTATAAAGAGGTGTACAGAGTGTGTATATAGGTGTGCAGAGTGTGTAGCATGTGTATTAGAATGTGTGCAGCGTGTATATACAGGTGTGCAGAGTGTGTATACAGGTGTGCAGAGAGTGTTTGCAGAGCGTATGTACAAAGGGCAGGTAGTCAGGTAGTGCTAGTGCTGCAGGTTGCATGATAGCATGGCGATAACAGACAGAGGCGGAGACAGCAATTTTGTTTTTAATAGAAGATAGCTTTACTGAACACCAACTGCTTAAATGTGGGATTACAGAACATACATGCATAAGCAAACATAGACTCTTCTAGAAATAAAGACACAACGGCTGGAGGATAATTAGACTACTTTATTAAGCTTTAAGCAAACATTTGAATATAAACTATTTCATGACCTTAAAACTTGTTAGCCATATTAAAGAGTCCAACCATATGGCCCTTTTACATGGGACAACTTGTCGGGCCCAGATACAAGACAGGTCACCCCAGCGCATCTTTCCTGTGCTTTTATACAGGAATGAGCACTGCTAGTGAATGGAGCTAAAGCGGTCCGGCGATCGCTTCGGCTCACCCATTCCAGTCACAGCAAACAGGCAGTTGTTTATAAGTGAACGACTACCTGTTTAGATGGGCCAAATCTGAACAATAATCGTACAGATTCCCACTGAGGACGAGCATGCAGAATGTACCAAGATGATGACCATCTACTTACATGTTCGATTATAGACTCACTCAAACTTGCTCTCACAGCCACAGTAGCTTCCCCGATGCAAAAGGAATGACTAGAAAAAGAAAAACTGGAAATGAGTACTACGTTTAGCAAGAACAGGACTTCTTCAGACGCTCATGATTTTGTCCCGTTTTGTGGCTGTGAAAATCACATCCGCAAAATAGGTTGATTTAAAACCATTCAATGGTTTCGTTTTGAGTAGCGGTATTCTCGGTTGTTAATAGTATGCATGAGAAAATTCAGTCTTTTTTTCCAAAGTAGCGCAGAGTTTTAATAGTAAAAAAAAACTGAAAAAACCCCCCACTGATTAATGCGCTAATATGCTCCATAGCGGAAGCGTATTAGCGCATGCGCCCGTCTATTTAGGCTATGAAACTGAAATTAAGTTAGTGGCGAATCGTCCAAATGCAATGGAAAAAGCTTCCTTCTAGAGATGAGCGAGTATACTCGCTAAGGCACATTACTCGAGTATCTCCCCGCTCGTCTCTAAAGATTCGGGGGCCAGCGCGAGTGACAGGTGAGTTGCGGCAGGGAGAGGGGGAAGCGGAGGGGAGAGGGGAGAGAGGGAGAGAGAAATATCCCCTCCGTTACTCCCCGCTCTCCCCCGCCGGCCCCCGAATCTTTAGAGACGAGCGGGGAGATACTCGGCTAAGACACTACTCGCCCGAGTAATGTGCCTTAGCGAGTATACTCGCTCATCTCTACTTCCTACCTAAATTAGGCCTTATAGCACAATAAGCACACACTGAGCATATCCTACTCTGCAGAACAGCACCAATATGCAACTAACAGCCTTTGCCTCGAACATCCATTTTAGGACTTAAGGCCACAGGCGGGTCGAATTCCATGTACAGGAGGCCGCAGCGGAATCCAGCCCGCGGCTGAGGACTCTGCATACCTGTGCAGGCAGGAGGCGGCATCCGCGCGGACCTCTCTTCTGCCGGGACATCGGTACTGCGGATGGTCCGCACTGCTCACCGTCGAACATTCGCAATACAGGTTTTGTTTTTTTAATCTCTTCATTTTCAGCTGAATCCGCGGCCCGTCCGCAGTGTCAGCTGCAGGTAGACCACAGATAGGACTGCTTCTATTGACTTCAATGGAAGCTGATCGTGTGGGAACTACGCTAAAAGGAAGCATGCTGCGATTTGTATTCCGGACCAAAAGGTCAGCAAAACAAATCTGCATGCTTTAATTACAGTGCAGAAGCCCATGTTTCTCTATTGGCAGCTTGAATTGCGGATCTTGCACAATTTAAATCCACCTGTGGACATTGGGCCTTAAAGCCTCGTTCACAAGGGCTACAAAGTCGCACGATTTTGTTGTGTTGCTACAATGCTACAAATCGCATCTATGAGAAGCCCATGCTTTCCTATGGGTTACTTCACACATACGATATTTTGTAGCATGCAACAACTCGACACAAAAACTTTGCAAGTTTGATGACATGCACGTGACTCGTGAGGTTTTGTAGCCCATGTTTCCCTATGGTGCCTTCCTCTCTGATGCAGCGCATCACACAAAAACACAGTTTTCGTGCTGTGCGATACAACTTTGACAGTAGGAAATCCTCCTAAAAAGTCTAAACTAAGCCCTAGCTGCCGGGAAAAATGAAAAAACACATATACATCACCTCAGACGTGCTGTCAGCCCAGCCGCAGCTTCTCCCCGGGTTCCCGGTACTATCTTCTTCTTCTCTTCTGGCCAGGGATTGAAAAATCGATGATTGGCTGTGATTGGTTAAACGAGCGCTAGCTGTGATTGGCTAAGCGTCAGCCAATCAAAGCTAGCGCTTCCAAGAGGCGGAGATTTTTCAATTCCCGGCCAGAAGAGAAGAAGTAGATCAGTGCCAGGGACCAGGGGAGAAGCTGCAGCTGGGCTAGCAGCGCCACTGAGGTGATGTATGTGGTTTTTTTTTTCCTCTTCAGCTACGGCTTATTTTCGGGGAAGGGCTTATATTTCAGACATCCCCCGAAAATCCTTGCATGTGATGCTACAAAGTCACACGACGTTGTAGCACTACAAAGTTGTGGTCTTACTGCGAGAAACTGCAGCGATGTGGCACAGACCAGCAATGTGATATTGCTGCGATTTTCTCGTGTCACCCATGTGAACGAGGCCTTAAACTTAATTAAAACAGACACACAATTATTAAAAACAGTAACATGCACGAATTGTAAGCCTGACGAATGACTCAGGGAATGAGGCAAAAGTATGGAAAGCCCCCCAAAACATCAAACAAAAAGCTGATGAAAAAAAGAAGCTTCGAAAGCAGAGTCACAATCTGACACACATATCCATACTAATATTACAAATGTGAAAGTAACTCTGTCTGTATGTCTGTTTGTTACCTTTTCATGGCTAAACTGCTGAAGTGCTTGTGATGAGATTTGGCAGGGGGTTAGCTTGCATCTTGAGGATGGCCACAGGCTACATTTTATTCAGTTCTCAAGGGAGCGCAACGAGATAGATTTATTTGGTGATGTGCAGGCGCACCTCTGCTTTGCCATTGGCGTGCGCCGTGTGGCAAGTTCGAGGGGCACAGAGTGTACATCATAAGTTATGCCTACACAAACGGGCAGATACGTGAGGAAAGATATCGTTGCCGCACGTATGCAATTATTAAGCTAACAGGGCTACCCGGCGTTGCCCGGGATTAGAATTTTTTATTTTTTTTTATAAATCCAAGTTTTATTAATTTTTAACAGGGGATACATAACAAAGTATACATTGGCAGTTCAGTACCGATAATTCCCTGGACCCCAGAGCGGCAGGGTTTGCGGCGTATAGCCAATGAGCCTGAACCGACATTTGAACGTACATAAAACCAAGTCTCAACAAACGTATAGACATACATAGACATACCACAGAGGGGGGGGGGGGGAGGGGGGGAGCGGGGGAGGGGGAGGGGGGGTGGAATTTAAGTGTGATCTGTGCTGGCGTTCACACTCTTTACTGAGGGCTTCTCGAAGGGTACCTGAACCGAGACTTCCTGCTTCCGTCTCACCCCATGCGAGGGACTAGTAAGGGTGCTCTGAGCGTATTCTGCGCCATGGGCCCCAAGTTTCGAGGAATTTCTCATGGGAACCGTTTGACCAGCTGGAGAGTTCCTCCAAGTTGTAGGTCCGGTCCATTCTATCCCTCCACTGAGAGAAGAGGGGAGGAGACTTCTGCAGCCACAGGGGGGGATAAGTGCCTTGGCTCCATCAATTGCGTGAGCTAATAGTCTGTGCCTCAGGGGGTTAAAGTCCCCAGAGGGCCTCCACAAGAACATCACCTCCGGAGTCAAAATAAAATTGGGTAAGATTCTTTTTAGCGCGGCGGCTATCTCTTGCCAGAAGGTCGACAGGAGGGGACAGGACCACCAAATATGGAGGTATGAGCCTGCGCCATTCTCGCACCTCCAACATTTGTTGTCAGAAGCAAGCTTGTGGTCGGTCAACCACTGCGGGGTCCTATACCAATGGACTAGCAGCTTATAGTGGGCTTCTTGGTTGCTGATGCACGAGGAGAGTCCATATGCGAGCTTTAGGATTAATTGCGTGTCCGAGGAGGATAATGAAATATTTAGCTCCTTCTCCCAAGAGGAGATAAACGCGGGTTTAGAAGGAGGGGATGGTGGGAAGCAAAGCTTGCGTAGGCAAGCGATTCTTCCAGCGGACGGACTGTTGGACCCCACTGCCTTCTCGAAAGCTGTGAGGGGTCTTGTGGATGTGAAGGTTTTTTTGAAAACTTTAATTACTCCTTCAATTTGGGCTCATTGGAGAAAAGGTAGAGGCTGGTCGGGCAGTAGAGTCCCCACTATTTCCCCTGGGTTTAAGTGGAACAGAGACTGAAGCTCTCCTATGTTCTTGCTGCTTAGTTTTTGCCAAAGGCTGGCCAAGCAAGGGTCCGGCGGAAGGCCCAACAAGGCGGGGAGAGAACATAATGGGGAAATTGGGGAGGGGGGAGGCGCTAGTACTTCGACTCGAGAGTCCCAGGCTTCGCTGGGGCCCCTCAGGAGCATGTTGTATTCCCTGTTTCTGTAGGCAGCTTTTTTGGGGAACCACAAGGTCTCCAACAATGATGGGCCATACATGGCTGTGATCATCTGGAACAGGAATGGGTCTCCTGCTGGCATAGACAATCTCAACCAGTAGCTAATGTGGGATGCAACGTAGAAGTCAGAGATGTTCGGCAGCCCCATCCCTCCCTCTTCTCTTCTCTTTATCAACAGGCTGTACGGCAGTCTGGAACCCCTTTGTCTCCAAATGTACTTAATGAACAACTTGCGGAGGGTATTAAAAAAGTGTGCTGGTAGGTGGATCGGGAGAGACCGGATTTGATATAAGATAATTGGGAATATGTAAGATTTAATTATGTTTCTCCTCCCAAACCAGGAAATATAGGGGAGATCATAATTGTGCAGAAGAGTTTTGATTTTAGAAATTAGAGGTGGGAAGTTGGCTGTGAAAAGATCCTCTAACTTCCTTGTCAGCTTTACTCCCAGAAAATCTATTGCAGTGTTGGACCAGGAGAACGAGGAGCCCGATATCAGATTCGTGCAGCGAACCCTTGGGATCGAAACGTTAAGGACCGTCGATTTATTGAAGTTTATTTTAAAGTTTGAGAGATTCCCAAACTGCTCCAGGCATGTGGTGAGTCTGGTAAGGCCCGTTTCCGGGTTCGTGAAAAGGAAGATGATATCGTCTGCAAAAGCGGCTGCAGACAAAGCCTGATCTCCTATTGTGAGACCCCGTATCTCCTGGTCCATTCTGATAGACTGAAGCAAGGGTTCTAAGGCTAGGATGAACAGGGTAGGGGATAGGGGGCAGCCTTGGCGTGTGCCATTTTTTTATTTCGAAAGGAGGGGAGAGGATGTTGTTTATTTTCAGTCTGGCAAACGGTTCGGCATACAGGGAAAAAAGGGCCGCTACAAAGGAGGGGGGGGAAGTTAAAGTGGAGAAGGACCGATTTCATATATTGCCAATCAACTCTATCGAATGCCTTTTCGGCATCGGTGCTTACTAAGGCGAGTGGAATTCTATTTGCGTGGGCATACTGCATTGCGTGGAGGATACGGATGCAATTATCCCTCCCCTCCCTCCCCTTCACAAATCCGGCCTGCTCCCTCTCCACCAGGATAGGGATATGGGCTTCCATGCGCTTCGCAAGGAGTTTGGCCCATAATTTGGCGTCCAAGTTGATTAGGGAAATGGGACGGTAGCTGCCGCACATCTCCGAGTCTTTGTTTTCTTTCAGAATTAACGTAATGTGGGCCTCCTGAGTTTGTCTCGGGAGAGCACCACCTACTAGGAGAGCATTGAACAATTCTGTGAGGCGCGGTACTAGCGTGGGACGGAGAGATTTGTAGTAAATGAGGGGCAGGCCGTCTGGGCCAGGGCTTTTGCCCGGGGGGGAAGAGTTCAGGACATCCTCCACCTCCGTCTCCGTAACTGGGGCCAGGAGATGGTTGGCTATTTCCGGGTCTAACTTGGGGAGAGAAAGCTTTTTTAGGAAGTCCTTTATTTGTTTATCAGATTCGTCTAACTCATTCTGATCCTGTTGTGGGCGTAGGTTGTAGAGTTGGGAGTAGAAGTATTGAAATTCAGCTGCGATATCTTGGGAGGAAGTGGCGCGAGTGCCCAGGTGTGTTTTTATTGAATCAATTTGATTCTTAGTGCGGGCTTTCTTGATCATGGCCGTCATATACTTGCTACCTCTGTTACCTTGGGCAAATGCTATATGTTTAAGGTATAAACACTTTTTATTGAATCTTGTTTCTAAGCAAAGGTTCAATTCCTTTCTTGTGTCTGAAAGTTTGGAGAGGTTTTCTTTAGTGGCGGAGAGTTTGGTGGTGTATTCCAACTTAGCTATACGTTTTAGGAGGTCATCTATTTCTTTTTGTTGATTTTTCTTTTTCCTAGCTCCAAGAGCTATCAAGGCGCCTCTGATAAACGCTTTATGCGTTTCCCATACCACTGGAACCGATTGATCACCGCCCCCGTTGAGCTCAAAAAATTATTTTAGTTGCTTAGAGATCTCAGATTTATCATCCTCGGAGTCAAGGAGAGAGGTATTCAACCTCCATCTCCACTCTCGGGGGGAATTGCATAGGGGTCTGATGTCAACGTGCGACGGTGCGTGGTCGGACACAGTGGTGGTAGCGATAGAGGAGTCTAACAACATTGGGAGAAGGGTAGAGGTTATGAGGAAGTAGTCCAACCTCTGGAAAGAGGCGTGGACGTGCGAGAAGTAGGTAAAGTCCTTAGTAGAGGGCGAGCATTGACGCCAAGCGTCGATCAAGCCCATCTTCGAGAGGCTTCTCTGTAGGCATCTCAGCTTTGGGTAAGATATTTGGGAGCGCCCGACTGACGAGTCCATCAGGGGGTTTAATGTCAAGTTCAGGTCCCCTCCCAAAATGATAGGACCCACCGCGAATTCTCTGAGAGTCTCCAACTGCCCCACCAACCAAGCCACTTGATTAGAGTTGGGGGTGTAAAGGTTAGCGAGGGTAATCTGAAAGTTGTTTAGACGTCCTCTCAGAAAGATGGCCCTGCCCTCCCCGTCCGTGTGTTGAGCCTCGCATTTGAATGTGGTGGACCTATGAAACAGTATGGAGACTCCTTTTGAGGCAGATGTCGGGTGGGGGTTGTGGAAGCCATGGGGGAACTGTCTACCCGGTAAAGAGAGGCACTTACCCTCCTTGTAGTGGGTCTCTTGCAGGAAGGCGATCTTGGTGCCGTACTTTCTCAAGAGTTGTGCTACGTTGTGTCTTTTGAAAGGCGAATTGAGACCTCTCACGTTGAACGAAGAGAGACGGAAGCGGTCGCCCGCAGCCGGTAGCGGAGGAGGCATCGTGAGTCCAGGGAGTGCGCAGCTGTTGCTAAGGGATTCAAAGTGCACAGTAAGACACCAAGCAGAATATCGCTAGGGGGGGGGGGGCGGCGGTAGGAGGGAGTTGGGAACGAAACACTAAGGAGAGGTGTAAGACACAAAGGGAAGAAAACACTGCAATGAATAACACAAAATTAGAATTGAAAAGACCAGTTTGTCCTAGGACGGTCAGTGGGGGTGATGTGCAGAGCGGTGCCCACCCCAAATATGGGTACTGGCGCTCACGGCTAACCAGATGGGAACCGCGGTGCACAGGACCTGCCCTGGACGACTCCTGAGGACCATTTAGGATAAGCCTCTTTAAACCAGCTATGCAAAATGAACTTGCATTAAAGCAGGAGGAGAGAAGGGGAGGGGGGGAGGGGGGGTTGAGCAGAAGAAAGAGAGGGGGTAGGATAAAGAAAACAGCAAAATAACCGTCGGTTGGCACTCTCCGGAGACCGCTGGGGCCCCATCCGTGGTGCGCCGACCCCTCCCAGGCAGGAAAGGATGGCGGGAATGGACCCAAAGTTCAACACGGACCCTTGGTGGACATCAACACGAACAGTCCAGCTACGGGGCAGCGGCCCCAGCCCTGCGAACCGAGGACAGGCCGGATGAAAATTTTTCACCCGCTCAGTGAGCGGGCAGGGACGATTCTTCAGTCTCCTGCAGGGGTGGGATCGCGGCTCTTTTTCTTCTTATTTTTGGGTGATTTCGCCGGGGGTGCCGAACTCCATGCAGATGCAGAAGGCAAATTTGTGAATTTTGGCATTTCTGGTAAAGGAAGCCAGCAAGGCAGGTCTAGCGGCTCCATCTCGAGAAATTGCCAACAAGCCTGGAGGTCCTCCGGGTCACGAATATTCAGTCGCCGGCCTTTATGGGATATGCCTAGACCAAAAGGAAAGAACCAGGCGTATTTAATCCCTCTCTCTCTCAGCACATCAAGTAGTGGACGGAGAAGGCGGCGCTTAGCCAGGGTAGACAGGGCCAGGTCCTGGAAAATCTGTATGGAGGCATCTGCGTATTTCAGGTCCCTGTAATTTCTGGCCGCTCTCAGGATTGCGAAGGCGTCCTGGAATGAAAGGACTTTACAGATGACATCCCTTGGGGGCTCTGTATTCGCGCGGGGGGGGGGGGGGGTCTGAGAGCTCTGTGGACCCTTTCAATTGTGATGGGGGCTGCTCTCTCCGCTCCCAGAAGGAGTGAGAAGATTTCTTTAGTTACCTTGTGGAGACAGTCCGCAGCCCATGACTCCGGGAGCCCCTTGATGCGTACGTTGGAGCGTCTGTTTCTATTTTCTAAGTCCTCCTGCATCAAGAGGGCTCTGTTAATATGGTCATGGTGTTCTCGCAGGGTGCGCTCTACCTCCGTGGCGTGGGTGACAATGGCGGAGGAAGAAGTCTCCAGGTCCTCCACTCTTCTACCCAGGAGCTTGATATCCTCTTTAATCTCTCCCAACTCCGACATGATGGGGCTCAGGGCTTTCATGATGAGGTCTTTCATGAAGCCTCTGGATACAGCCTCCCCATCCTCGCTGTCCGAGGCAGCCCCCTCCTCCCCCTCCTTACTGAGAGCTGCAGCCGATAGCTGGGCCGGCGCCATCTTTGCTGGGAACAGCGGCGAGCGGGGACTCTTCTCCTTCAGATAGCGCTGCATATCCGACTGTCCTCTGCTCACCCGCGGCGTCCCAGAAGGCTCCGGTCCCCTCTCCCTCCCGACTCTCCTCATTCTTGAGCTGCTGGTTGCTTCTAGCGGTCCTGTAACAGTCCTACCGCGGGAGCTAAGTTCTCACACGGCCATTCTCCTCAGTGGCCAGGCTCCGCCCCCCGCCCGGGATTAGTACTTGAAACAAAGACGCATCAACATGGATTGAGATTTTAAAGAAAATCTGTGTTGCCCATAGCAACCAATCACAGTGCAGCTTTTATTTTACCTCAGCTGTGTAAGAAATGTTTTCCTTTTGATATTCGTATTTCCTATCCATTTTTTGGTCTTCTTTTAATATGCTGCACAAGCTTAAGTCAGATCTAACGCATAGCTCTAGAAGAGATTGAGCTGTGAAAATTACTAGAAACCCAGAATCTGATGACCACGCTGAGGCAAGAAGGCATCAAGAAGCTGAAAGACGAGCTGCTCTTAGAGCAGTAGAGACGGCTGGGCAGTCTCAGGCTCATCAAACTTTAGATTATGACCGTCAAACGTCTCTTAGAGCTACAGAGACATTGGAGCAATCTCAGGTCTGCCGAACCCTAGATAACAACCGTCACGCGTCTCTCAGAGCTAGAGATACATTGGAGCAATGCTCAAGGGCAAACATTTAAGGTAGCAGGTGTACATTTAGAACAAACATGTCATTCTCATGAGCAACTGCATGTGGCGGCTCACGTGGGTACAGCCCACAAAACCTTTATATCCTAGCAAAAAAAGACAAGAATAAAAACTAACAGAACTGTGCTAACAATAGATCACAGTTAAATTCCCTTCACTGTTTCAACTTTTAACCTCTTCATGACATGGCCTATTTTGGCGTTGAGGACCAAGCGATTTTTTGGTATTTTTCCATCTCCATTTTTCAAAAGCCATAACTTTTTTATTTTTCCGTGGACGCGGCCGTATAAGGGCTTGTTTTTTGCGTGGCGAACTGTAGTTTTTATCGGTGCCAATTTTGGGTACATAGACTATATTGTAAAATTTTTATTTTTTTTTAATGATAGCAGAGAGAGAAAACGCATCAATTCTGCCATAGATTTTTTTTTTTTTTTTTACACCGTTAATCATGCAGCATAAATGAGACTTTCCATTTTTTCTGCAGACCGGTACGGTTACAATGATACCAAAATTCTAACATTTTTCTTGGGTTTTCCCACTTTTCTGCAATAAAAACCCTTTTTTTTGGAAATCTTTTTTCTATTCTAAATTGCTGCATTCAAAGTCCCGTAACTTTTTTAATTTTTGATGTACAGAGCTCTATAAGGGCTTATTTTTTGCGAGACGAGCTGTAGATTTTATTGGTACCATTTTGGCGTACATACGACTTTTTTGATCACTTTTATTGCGTTTTTAGTGAGGCAAAATGCTAAAAATGAGCATTTTGCCTCAGTTTTTTAGCTTTTTTTTTAGCGTTTTTTTCGGTGCACAGTCAAAAGCATGTGCAACTTATTGTACGCATCGTTACGGATGCGACAATACCAAATATGTGGGGTTTTATTTTTTTTTTACCTTTTTTTATGCTAATCTGAGAAAAAGCATAAAAAATGGGTTTTTTACTCTTTTTTTTTTACATTTTTTTTAATTCATTTTTTAAATCTTTCTTTTTTTACACTGTTTGTGTCCCTCTGAGGGACTTTAATCACTGCCCTGATGATCGCTGTCATAAGGCATGGCAGAGCTACTGCTCTCCCATGCCTTATCGCTCATACAGCGATCTCAGGCATAGGCAATACAGGACGCCAGTGTCTGGCGTCCTGTTGCCATGGTGACAGGCCGGGCTCTCGCGATGACATCGCGAGTTCCGGCCGGAGACACAGAGGGAGCCGCGCTCCCGCTGTGAACTCTTCCCCTGCCGCGATCTACTTAGATCGCGGCAGGGAAGGGGTTAAAAGTGGCGGGCGCATCTCTGATGCCCCCCCGCTGCTGCAGCGAGACGCCGGCTGTGACTGACAGCCGGCTCCCGCTGCGGGATAGCGCTGGATCATATGTGATCCCGCGCTATCTCCAGGACGTAAGTTTACGCCCTGTTGCGGGAAGTACCCCGCTCCCAGGACGTAAACTTACGCCCTGCAGCGGGAAGGGGTTAATGTTTCAATATACAGCAAAACTCAGATTGGATTAAAAAAATACAGATTCCACGCGGACGAAGTCGCAGGTAACAAGCTAGTATCACAAAACTGCAAGAACAAGCCAGTCAAAAAAGGACACCTACCATTCGGAACATGCCCAGTCCTCCTATGCCCCTTTTAAATCTGCTTCACAGTAAAATATTTAGTAACGGGAGGACAAACCTGGCTTTCCTGAAACAAAAATAAACAAAAGGAAAGGGCTATAAGGTCCTGATAATTAAAAGGAAGAAAACCATATCTATAACATAATGTAACACAGCAAAACGAGGCTGAGATGTAATTCCTCCATGTAAAAACCGATAACGACCAAAATCAATTGCCACAAGTGCTCCGGGCCGCTTTAATCCAAAATATTTAAATGTAAACATAGAATAACAAGGTGACACAAAAGCTTAAAGGGGTTGTCCCGCGGCAGCAAGTGGGTCTATACACTTCTGTATGGCCATATTAATGCACTTTGTAATATACATTGTGCATTAATTATGAGCCATACAGAAGTTATCAAAAGTTTTATACTTACCTGCTCCGTTGCTGGCGTCCTCGTCTCCATGGTGCCGACTAATTTTCGCCCTCCGATGGCCAAATTAGCCGCGCTTGCGCAGTCCTGGTCTTCTGCTCTCTTCAATGGAGCCGCTCGTGCAGAATGCAGGCTCCGTGTAGCTCCGCCCCGTCACGTGCCGATTCCAGCCAATCAGGAGGCTGGAATCGGCAATGGACCGCACAGAAGAGGTGCGGTCCACGGAGGAAGAGGATTCCGGCGGCCATCTTCACAGGTAAGTATAGAAGTCACCGGAGCGTGGGGATTAAGGTAAGCGCTCCGGTAAGCTTTCTGTACGTCCCTGCATCGGGGTTGTCTCGCGCCGAACGGGGGGGGGGGGGGGGGTTGAAAAAAAAAAAAAACCGTTTCGGCGCGGGACAACCCCTTTAACCACCATCATAAATTTTGAAGATAAGCAGTTAATAGCATACATAACCCCTTTGTTATCCATATGAAACAAAACCCACTTATTGGCAAAATAATGGTCACATAAAACCAAAAAAAACAACAATAGGGAATAATTCCAAGAGGACCAGATTAGAAGCCACACCATCCAACGCCCATGAACTATGCCACTGATCAACACACTAATGACCATCCCAAAATGCATCGAAGCCAGTACTACCCGCTGCATGAAAAGCTGTAGATCAACTGACGAGACAACATGAGGATACATTCTAAGCGAAGCCAAATATTCAAGACCTTGTCACCCAATACCCTGAACCACATTCAAAAGAAAACCCATAGTTAACCTATCAGTTAACAACTTCTCTATCGGTTTGTTTGGGAACCTGCTTAACCAAGGAAGCATGTTCTCCAACTTTACCGGTGTCAATGCTTTTTGCCACAAATTATTTTGCAGAAGACTGACGGATGAGCTTGCTTTTTTAAAACATCAGGACATAGGGTGACCACCTCTGCAAAAGAAACACTCATGTTTCTATTTGTAACTAACGGGCCACTTGAATTGTGCTAAGAGATGAGCGAGCACACTCGTCCAAGCTTGATGCTCGTTCGAGCATTAGGGTACTCGAGGTGCTCGTTACTCGAGATAAGCACCAGGCGGTACTCGAGTCAATTCCATTTCCTTCCCGGCATGTTTAGCACCATTTTCGAGCCAATAGACATGCAGGGAAGGCATTACTACTTCCTCCTGTGACGTGCCAGCCCTATCCCACTCCCCAGCAGTTAAAGGGGTTGTCCGGCCATAAACATTAGGTCTCATTACTTCTGTTTGCCCAATACAATGCACTTTGTAATATACATTGTGCACTGTAAATTAGGCAAACAGAAGTTATTCACTTACCTCTTGGACTGCCCCCCCCCCCCTGTACTGCTCCTCGGTTGCCATGGGTTCCGACAAGTCTCTTCTCCTCTTCTTGTCGGAACGACGGGGACAAGCTTCTCCAGCACAGCTCTGCGCATGTGCAGAAGAACTTCAGCTGCTGGAAGCTCAGTTCTGCCTGCAGGGGAGGCGTGGCTGCTGGCTCTTCATCTCCAAGGTAAGAATGAGTGGAGGGGCGGGCTCTCGCGGGGGGGGGGGGGAGTGGAGAGGGAGAGATGGATGGATGGATGTGTGCAAGGGGGGGGGGTGCAGTGATGTGTGTTTGTGCTAGTGGTGTCTGGAGACCCGGCTGTCAGAAGTCCCGGGGGAAGGGGGGGTGGGGGTGGAGAGGGAGAGATGGACGGATGGATGGATGGATGTGTGCAAGGGGGGGGGGGTGCAGTGATGTGTGTGTGTGTGTTCGTGGTGTCTGGAGACCCGGCTGTCAGAAGTCCCGGGGGAAGGGGGGGGGGGGTGGAGAGGGGGAGATGGATGGATGGATGTGTGCAGGGGGGGGGGGTGCAGTGATGTGTGTGTGTGTGTGCAGGGACCCGGCTGACAGAAGTCGGGGGGGGGTCATTGTGAGAGGGGTCGCTGTGGGAGGGGCACTATGAGGGCATGTGTGTGTGGGGAACTGTTTTGTTTTACTTTACTTTAGCAGGGTGAGGGGGGGGGGGGCAGTAGGTAGCCTTGCAGTGGGGGGCTGCGGGAGAGTTCTCTCTCGGCTCTCCCCAGCCCCTCTCTATTCACTATACACTGTGCTGCTGTTTACAGTCATGGTAGGATTTTATCGTGAACCATGAGAGTATAACAGTCTCCCCTGGCCACAACCCCTCTGATTATAGTATGCAGCAGGGGGCGGGGCCTTGGCGGGGAGAGACTGTAGATCAGTTCAATAAAGGTGGGCGTGTTGTGGCCGGGGCTAGGACGTGAGCTGAGGGAAATCCTGCCTTTTCATGTCTCTTACTACCATTGAGAGTGCGCACACAGAAGAGGGAGAGCGCAGAGCATGTGAGAAGGCAGCACAGAGGCGCCATCTTTGAAAGCTGCAGTGAAGATAAGAATCTAAGGTAAGAAACTGACATTGCAGCTGATCTGCCGGCCGGTTTGAGCCTCTGTATGCTGTCTGTTACTATCCTTACTGAAAGGAAAGCAGCAGCATTATAAAAATTTTTACCCTGTGTGGCCGGACAACCCCTTTAATGGCTGGCGAGATCAAGTGAACACCAAGTACTTAAAGCGGTCCCGCCCGGGGCTCGCCTCAGACACACACTGGGAGAGATTAGAGAAAGTGCTGCTGCTGATATAAGGAAAGTGTTAGCATAGGATCCTGTCTTCAATTACCCCAACGGTCCCTCTTAGGGCTACATCTGACCATGTGCATTACTGTTGTGGCTGGCTGGGAACAGTAGTGCACAATTTTTTTTTTTCATCTCGGGCTGCGCAGGCCATTTCAGCTATAGCGTTCTCAGTCTGCAGTCTATTATACAGAGTATAGGGAAAGTGCTGCCTCTGATATAGGGAAAGTGTTAGCAGAGGTCCTGTCTTCAAGAACCCCAATGGTCCTTCTTAGGACTACATCTGACAGTATGCATTTTACTTGGGGCCTGCTGGGAGTAGTAGTACTAGTAGTGCTTCCACTTTTGTATAACGCAGCTAGGCCTGTTTGTAGCCTTTCAGTAATGCTTTTTTCTGGCTGCAGTGCCGTACAAAACCGCTCTCACCGTGAAAGTGCCCTCCAATTATTCCTAGCCTGCTGTGAACTACCTCATCTATACCGTTCTCTGTCTGCAGTGAATTAGACGCAGAGTGTTGGGGCTACAGCCACTTCTATAGGGAAAGTAATATACACTATACAGTCCGTATCCTCAGTGCAAAAACCCCAAGGCCCCTTCGTTGATCTACATCTGACCGTGTGCATTTTACTTGGGGCCTGCTGGGAGTAGTAGTGCTTCTATTTTTGTATAACGCAGCTAGGCCTGTTTGCAGCCTTTCCGTAATATTTTTTTCTGTCTGCAGTGCCGTACTATACCGCTCTCATCGTGAAAGTGCACCCCAATTATTCCTAGCCTGCTGCAAACTACCTAATTTATACAGTTTTCTGTCTGCAGTGAATTAGACGCAGAGTGTTGGGGCAACAGCCTCTTCTACAGGGAAAGTAATATACACTATACAGTCCGTATCCTCAGTGCAAAAACCCCAACGCTCCTCCTTAGGGCTACATCTGACTGTGTGCATCTTACTTGGGGCCTGCTGGGAGTAGTAGTATTAATAGTGCATCAATTTTAGTATAACGCAGCTAGGCCTGTTTGCAGCCTTTCAGTAATATTCTTTTCTGTCTGCAGTGCCGTACTATACCGCTCTCATCGTGAAAGTGCACTCCAATTATTCCTAGCCTGCTGCGAACTACCTCATTTATACCGTTCTCTGTCTGCAGTGAATTAGACGCAGAGTGTTGGGGCAACAGCCACTTCTACAGGGAAAGTAATATACACTATACAGTCCGTATCCTCCGTGCAAAAACCCCAAAGCTCCTTCTTAGGGCTACATCTGACCGTGTGCATTTTATTTGGGGCCTGCTGGGAGTAGTAGTAGTGCTTCTATTTTTGTATAACGCAGCTAGGCCTGTTTGCAGCCTTTCAATAATACTTGTTTCTGGCTGCAGTGCCGTACTATACGGCTCTCACCGTGAAAGTGCCCTCCAAATATTCCAAGCCTGCTGCGAACTACCTCATTTATGCCGTGTCTGTCTGCAGTGAGTTAGACGCATAGTGTTGGGGCAACAGACACTTCGATAGGGAAAGTAATATACCATATGCAGTCCGTATCCTCAGTGAAAAACCCCAAAGCCCCTTCGTTGGGCTACATATGATCTTGTGCATTTTACTTGGGGCTTGCTGGACTGGGGGGACTTAACACTTACTTTAGCTCCCCAACTAAATAAAGAATAAGTACAACATCTGCTGGCTTGTTGTGGGTAGGCCACAGCCTTTATTTAACCATATAAACTTTATTTCAAAACGTAAATTAACTTTCTCTTTACCTTCCATGCCAATTAAATGTCCATTTTTATTGAAACTTGTTCTTGTATACTGCGGCGTAAGAAGGCCCTTACCGGCCTGTAAAGCCCTACCCTTCCTAGCTGGCATGGAAGTCCTAACTACCGCCACGAAGGATGCAGCATATTTCTATGCTGCACTCCGCCCCCCACATGCCAGCAATAACGCCGACTCCACCCCATCCTGCAATCTAGACAGGAAAATATCTAGCCCTATCTCGCTGAGATGAACCCCGTCACCCCGCATCATCCCGCGCTCTCTTCTCTCCAGCTCCCAGTGACGGATGGCTATTCCGCCCAAGGCTTGCACGTGCTTCGATATCCTGAAGTTAACCGTTCTCCGTACTCGCTCGATTGCCTCGTTATCTCGCGCTTCCCTCCAGATTCTTCTGGCCACTATGTCTGACCAGACAATTACCATCCGCTTAAAGAACAGTTTAAAACGATAAATGTCCTCTTTCATTAAGGAAATGAGCTCCGCTACTTTTATTTTCCCGAGGTCATTTCCTCCTGCATGAATGACTAGTATCACTTTATCATTCTCCCAACTGCTGATTCTCAATACCTCCTGGAGCAGCCTGGGCCACTGCAAACCTCTAATCCCTCTCCAATGTACTGGAACATTGAGGCCTAAATTGCCTCCGATAGGCCTACTTCTGGCTCTCCTCTCGGCCCAGTATATATATGAGTGGCCTATCACCCATACCGACCAATCCGTAACTGTAAATAAATAAAGAAAACATACACCGAAAAGAACATCACAACCAACGTATAAATCATATGAAAACTCTAAGGTCCGGTCGCACATAAGACCTGTAAGCATCTGATCTCCAGTGACCCACTCTTTTAATACCCTCGATACCCATGCCGCACGAAAAAGCGGACGTCGCAGCTACTATCCTAAATGAGTGTGATCCGAAATCCTTTGGGTTGAGTCCCAATTTATTCAGGCTACCGCGCATGACTGCTGTGAACTGGTATTTGGTTAAAGGGAGGCCCGACGCATGCTTCAAAAACGGGCCCGTTCCGCAGTGGCGTTCCAAAAAACCCGTTATCAAAATTACCGGACACCATTTTGTTCCCAATTTGCCTATCCTGAGCCATTCTCCAACCCCGTAAACGTCTGTTTTTGATCTCCGAACGCCAATTTTAATGCAGTCTTCGTCAACTAATACGTCTCCGTACATCAGTCCCCCAGGTCTACTTTTACTTGCTGACACTAATTCCCCAATCCGCATTGCTGCGAAAAAGGCAATTGCAAAGGCCACTCGGAAAAGCTCCGCCTCGGAGCCCTCCTCGCAAACCTCTCCCAGCACTTCTAATATAGCATTTAGTAACTCAAACGTGATCGGTCTCCTTCCGTCCTTTATCACCTTGTCCTTCTTCCACCCTTTAATAATTTGTCCGAAAACGAAATCTTTAGTCACATCCCTCGACCCGTGTAACCGAATTAAAAAGGCCACCGCCGTCAAATGTTTCTTGGCCGCGTCCGCCGACGCCCCCTTTTTACGCATTGCCGCTAATGTGTCTAAAGTTACCGCCTTCGCTCTTTCTTCCGAAGGAAACCGTCCACCCGCTGCTGCTATCCACTCTTTCCATACCGTCTCCATGTGGTACTTGAAACTGACATCTTTACGAGAGCTAACAGCTCTCTTCTATCATTTCCCACAAGAAAGCAGGGCAACATACCCCCTCGACCTCCGCCGTCGGGTGCAGCTCCCTGAATGTTGACATCTGAAAGCGAGAAAGAGCATCAGCAGTAGCATTCAAATAACCCGGTACATATCGAGCTTTAAATCTTACGTTGTGCTGTAAACACCGTAGAACCAAATGGCGTAATGCCGCCAGCACCAACGTTGATGATGACGATTGTCTGTTTACCACCTGTACCACCGACTGGTTATCGGACCAGAAACAGATATTTTTATTGGCCAACCTCTGGCCCCAAATCTCCATTGCCACCATTAACGGGAATATCTCCAAAAGTGCCACATTTTTTACCCATTGCTTCTGCTTCCAAGAACTTGGCCAAGCAGCGCAACACCACCGCTTACCATATAGAACTCCAAAACCATGTGATCCAGCTGCATCCGACACCAAACCGATCTCCTCGTTTTGACTCTCATCCTCCGGGCATATGACCTGGCCGTTGAAAGAACCGAGGAACACTCTCCATACGTGCAAGTCCAATTTCATTCCTTTCGACACTCTAATAAAATGATGGGGCTCTCTTGCCCCTCTTGTTGCCAATGACAACCGCCGAGCGAAAGCTCGCCCCATCGGAATGACCTTGTACGCGAAATTAAGTAAGCCTACCAAAACTTGTAGCTGGTGAAGTGTAACCTTCCTCGAACTACACACCAAATCTACCGCTTGTCGCAAACGCGCCACTTTATCGTCGGGCAAGCGGAAAATCATCTCCACTGTGTCAATTTCGATACCCAAAAAACTCAACCTTGACACTGGACCCACTGTTTTCTCGACCGACAAAGGCACGCCTGCCTTACGCATTAAAGAACGAAAAGACGAAAGTAAAAACTCGCAAACCGTCGAGTTAGCTTGTCCAACAAAAAGGAAATCGTCTAGATAGTGCAATACCGATGCGCTGCCCGTCTCAACCTTTAACATCCACTCTAAAAAGGAGCTGAAAACCTCGAAATAATAACAAGAGATCGAGCAGCCCATTGGCAGGCACATATCGACAAAAAACTGATCCTCAATTCTGCACCCCAGTAGATGGAAACACTGCGGGTGCACCGGCAAGAGGCGGAAAGCCGATTCTATATCGGCTTTCGCTAACCATGCACCTCTGCCCGCTTTTCTAACCAACTCAACTGCCCCGTCAAATGACGCATATGACACCGCCGCTTGCTCCTTTGCTATCCCGTCGTTAACGGATTCCCCGGACGGGTATGATAAATGGTGTATGAGTCTAAACTTGCCTGTTTCTTTCTTTGGTACTAAGCCCAAAGGAGAAACCCGCAAGTTGCCGAAAGGCGGCTCCAAAAATGGCCCCGCCATTCGTCCCAACTCCACTTCCTTTAACAACTTTTCAAGTACTAACTCTTTGTTGTCGCGGGCTGATTTTAAATTTTGGCAAAAGGACGCTGCAGACACGTTAGAATGTGGGATGAAGAAACCTTCAGCAAAACCCGCCCTAAGCAGGCTTGCTTCCGGTCTCCATGGGTACCGGTCGAGCCACGGCTCCAGGTACTGAACGCTCACCGGCGTTCGCCCCTGTGCCGGGAACTCCCGCCGCTCGTTGACGCCGGAAACATCGCATCGCTGTATGCGACCCGCCGCAAATAGAGCATTCGTGTCTAAATTTGCACGACGCCTGGAAACGGCAGTGGCCCTCGTTGAAGGCCCAGCATGATCCAGATGGCTTAGGGGCCACAGGAGTCTGCTGTCCGCCGGCGCCTGTGGCCGTTCCATGAAAGCTAGGTCTCGTCGGTTTCTGGGCCAGTATCAGCTGGATCCACATGTCTGTCGCCTTCGTTGCCCAGCTGATACTGTCAGAGCCCGCTATCCTGCGACGAAAATCTTCGTCGTATCTCCACCAAGCCGACCCCCCGTGCAACTTATATGCACTGTGGATCGTGTTGATGTAGACAAGCATCTCGGGTCCTTTCTGAGGGTACTGACGACACACGACGTGCGCCAGCATCAAAAAGGCCTGTAGCCAGTTCCCAAAAGTTTTAGCCACCTTGGGTTTTTTCTCACTTCCACGCTCTGAAAAACGTTCCTTGTCGACTGATACATGTTCAGCCGACAACAGTGACCAAATGTCCACGTAACCACCATTTATTATTTTACTCACCACTTCGTCCTCCAGCCCGGCATCCAGCGGGGCTACACCACAAAACAGCGAATCCGCTAATTTAAAACCATCACTCACTCCTGCCCCCGTAGGCAGACTCTTCCGTCCTTGTACAGGACCACCAACCTCGGGCAAGGCCGACCTCCCCGGTTGCTTATGGGACACTGGTAGTCCCTTCTCCTTCTCGTAATTATCACACAGAGCTCTCAAAGCTGACATAAACTCATCCTTCCGGCCTGCGCCGGGCACATTATCCCAAACTCTATTTAAATGTACCGACTCACCCGCCTCGTTGTCCTCCGGCATCGCCAAGGGAAAGCTGGGTGCGGGCAGTGATGATAGGCTGTAGGGTCGGTGCGCCGCGTGTCGTTCTCCGCTGGTAACACCCCGGCCACTCGGAGTCCTTATTTTTGCAGCCCCGTAGGCCAAAACTCCATCCCCCGATCTGCTCAATCTCTCTCCTTCACCACTACCTGCGGAAAAAGCTGGTGAGCGTAAGAAAGGGTATTGTGCAATTTGTGCGGCCGCCCCTCGGCCGCCATGTCTTACTTTCTGCGACACCGCTTCTGATCGACTGAACTGCGCCACCGCCTGCTTGACTCTGCTCCTCCTCCTCCTCGTTCCTGCTACCGGTGATGACGCGCTGCTAAACTCCTCCATCTCACTCGCTGATTGACTCTCATCCGTTGCATCCTGCTGCCTGCTATGCTCCTGCCTCCTGCCAGGAGCGAAGCGCTCGCGCTGACCGATGGCATGCGCTGTGGACCTGTGTCTGGCCGCCGGCTCATAACTACTGCCGGCAGCCTGCATGCGCCTATCGCGCCTATGATATGGGGCTACTTGGTGGCCTATGGCTTCTGGGGTTCCGGAGCGGTCATTTTCCGCCCCGTAATGGCCGCCGCTGGGCCCCCCCCTCCCCCCTCCCCCCCCCCGCACCCCGAGCATGTGGCGCTGTGATTTCAGCCCCCCCCTGCTCCCCAACTGTGCAGCGCTCACCCCCTCCCTCCCCCTGCTCTCCCCCCCGCTGCTGCTTGAACGTGATGAGGGAGATGCACTTACCAGCATCTCCCCCCTAACGGCTGCCGCCGTTCCGCGGCCGGGACTACATCTCCCCGGCGTATCCCTACGCGCGCCTGCCGCGCCACGTGGGGAGCGCTCCGATGTCGCCATCCTTGCTCTGCCGACAGCCGCGGGAACACCTCCTCCCGCGCCGGACTTACCCGATCCTGGCCTCGCCGACACACCGAAGGTAGGTCCATCTCTCCCTTCAACCTCACCGTCGCTGACCCGGATGCGTCCTATTGGCTCTGCTTCCTCCATGCCGCGCTGCGACCGCGTGGTACCGCTCCTCCTCGCTCCTTCTGTTCTGGGGCTCCTCACCGGCACAGCTCTCTTCACCACCGGGCTGGGGCTCAAACGGGCGGGTGGATTCCTCCTCCGGACGGGTCTTCCCCTGGGCTCATCGCTGCTGGGCACCACTGGATTGCTTCGGGCATGTCTTCCCCTGGGCTCCTTGCTGCTGGGCAGAACGGGTCGGCTTCGGGCGCGTCTTCCCCTGGGCTCCTCACTGCTGGGCAACACGAGTTGATTGCTGCTTTCCCCGGCCTCCGCTGCAGGCGGTCTCGATAATTCTTCGGCCATCTTCACGAGCCAGCTAGTGCCCTGGCTGGCCACCACATCTTTAATCCGCTCCATTAGGTCCTCCATGCTGCAGCTCGTCTGGGTCCACGTCTTCACTCTTCTTTCTCCTGGTCCCGACTGAAATCCTTTACTTCCTTCTTCTTTACTCCCAGTTAACCCCTCCCTTTCCTGTGGTCGCTTCCTCTCTCTCTCTCTCTCCTCCCCCTCTCCCCCCCCCCAGTCATCAGCATCTTCCCTATACGTTTGCTGCTATCTAGGAGTAGTAGTAGTGCTTCCATCTTTGTATAATGCAGCTAGGCCTGTTTGCAGCCTTTCAGTTATACTTTTTCAGGCTGCAGTGCCGTACAATACCGCTCTCACCAGGAAAGTGCACTCAAATAATTCCTAGCCTGCTGCGAACTACCTCATTTATACCGTGTCTGTCTTCAGTGAATTAGACAGAGTGTTGGGGCAACAGTCACTTCTACAGGGAAAGTAATATACACTATACAGTCCGTATCCTCAGTGAAAAACCTCAAAGCCCCTTCGTTGGGCTACATATGATCTTGTGCATTTTACTTGGGGCTTGCTGGGAGTAGTAGTAGTGCTTCCATCTTTGTATAACGCAGCTAGGCCTGTTTGCAGCCTTTCAGTTATACTTTTTCTGGCTGCAGTGCTGTACAATACCGCTCTCACCAGAAAAGTGCACTCAAACAATTCCTAGCCTGCTGCAAACTACCTCATTTATACCATTCACTGTCTGCAGTTATTTAGACAGCGGTCTGACTGCTTAACAGTACTGTAATATTACCGGGGCCACTGCAAAGTATTTCAGCTCTGCCACTGTGCAGCGCGTCTCACAATACCATTTCCGTTGATGGGGTTGAGATAGCTGCAGTTAACAGCACTATCCACTGGCTTTAGAGTCTTCTCCCACTCCACACAGCCTCTATTATCTACAAGTCTCTGCGAGCTGTAAATTACCCCTAGGTATCAGCGCAAGACAGCAGGTTACTTTTTTCAAGTCACAGCATAGAGCCTCCGCTATCTACACGTGTGCGGTGAATTAAGGCCCAGTTGTCAATTATTTATTTGAGCCCGGCTCTATTCTTAATCTGCCATGATGAGGAGTACGGGTAAGGGTCGAGGACGTGGACGCGGACACGGATGTCCAAGTGTGCGTGTGGGCACAGGCCGAGTTCCTGGTCCAGGTGAATCACAGCCGGCTGCTGCAGGATTAGGAGAGAGGCAAGTTTCTGGGGTCCCCAGCTTCATATCACAATTTATAGGTCCACATGGTAGACCTTTATTACAAACAGAGCAGTGTGAGCAGGTCCTGTCGTGGATGGCAGAAAATGCATCCAGCAATGTATCGACCACCCAATCTTCTGGCTGCCGCCCCTCCTTCCTCCCAGCCTCCTCACACCATGAAAATGACATATTCTGAGCAGGCAGACTCCCAGGAACTGTTTTCGGGTCCCTGCCATGAGTGGGAAAAACTGGTTCCTCTCTCACCTGAGGAGTTTGTCGTGACCGATGCCCAACCTTTGGAAAGTTCCCGGAGTCTGGGTGATGAGGCTGGGGACTTCCAGCAACTGTCTCAAGAGCTTTCAGTGGGTGAGGATGATAATGATGATGAAACGCAGTTGTCTGTCAGTGAGGTAATAGTAAGGGCAGTAAGTCCGAGGGAGGAGCGCACAGAGGATTCGGAGGAAGAGCAGCTGGACGATGGGGTGACGGACCCCACCTGGTTTGCTAAGCCTACTGAGGACAGGGCTTCAGAGGGGGAGACAATTGCAGCAGCAGGACAGGTTGGAAGAGGCAGTGAAGTGGGCAGGGGTAGAGGCAGGGCCAGAGCAAAGAATCCCCCAACTGTTTCCCAAAGCACCCCCTCACGGCAAGCCTCTGTTCAAAGGTGTGGATGTTTTTCAGTGAGAGCGTGGACGACTAACGAACAGTGGTGTGCAACCTGTGTCGCACCAAGATCAGCTGGGGAGCCACCAGTACCAGCCTCACCACCACCACCAGCATGCACAGGCATATGATGGCCAAGCACCCCACAAGCTGGGACGAAGGCCGTTCATCGCCTCTGGGTCACACCATTGCCTCTTCCCCTGTGCCCCAACCTGCCACACAGATCCAATACCCCTCTCAGGACACAGGCACGAGCGCCTCCCAGCCTGCACCCACACCCTCAGCTCCACTGTCCTCAACCCCATCCAGCAATGTCTCTCAGCGCAGCATTCAGCTGTCGCTAACACAAGCATTGGAGCGAAGGCGCAAATACGCCGCTATGCACCTGCACGCACAAGCTTTTAATGTGCACATTGCCAAATTAATGAGCCTGGAGATGCTGTCATACAGGCTTGTGGAAAAGGAGGCTTCCAAAAACATGATGGCGGCGGCAGTCCCGCGCTACTCGGTTCCCGGTTGCCACTATTTTTCCCGGTGTGCCATCCCAGCCCTCCACCAGCATGTCTCCCACAACATTATACGTGCCCTCACCAACACGGTTACTTGGAAAGTCCACTTAACCACGGACACGTGGACAAGTACTGGCGGGCAGGGCCACTATATCTCCCTGACGGCACATTGGGTGAATTTGGTGGAGTCTGGGACCGAGTCGGAGCCTGGGACCGCTCACATCCTACCCACACCCAGAATAGCGGGTCCTACCTCGGTGCTGGTATCTGCAGCGGTTTATGTCACCTCCTGTAAACCCTCCCCTTCCTCCTCCTCCTACGCAACCTCTACCTCTCAATTAAGAAGTGTGAGCAGCACGTCGCCAGCAGTCGGTATCACACGTGGCGCGGCAACACAGCGGTGGGCAAGCGTCAGGAGGTCGTGCTGAAACTACTCAGCTTAGGTGACAAGAGGCACATGGCCCCCGAACTGTTACAGCAGGGTCTAACAGAGCAGACCGACCTCTGGCTTTCGCCGCTGAGCCTCCAACCGAGCATGGTCGTGTGTGACAACGGCCGTAACCTGATGGCGGCTCTGCAGCTCGGTAGCCTCACACACGTGCCATGCCTGGCCCACGTCATCAATCTGGGGGTTCAGCGGTTTCTGAAAAACTACCCCCTCTTGTCTGACCTGCTCAGCAAGGTGCGCACATTTCCGCAAGTCCACCAAGGACGCTGCCACCCTGAGGACCCTGCAACATCGGTTTAATCTGCCAGAGCACCGACTGCTGTGTGACGTGCCCATTCGCTGGAATTCTACGCTGCACATGTTGGCCAGGCTGTATGAGCAGCATAGAGCAATAGTGGAATACCAACTCCAACATGGGCGGCGTTGTGGTAGTCAGCCTCCCCAATTCTTTACCGAGGAGTGGGCCTGGATGGCAGATATCTGCCAGGTCCTTGGAAACTTTGAGGAGCCTACCCAGATGGTGAGCAGCGATGCTGCAATCATTAGCACTACCATCCCGCTGCTATGTCTGCTGAGAAGTTCGCTGCAAAGCATAAAGGCCGATGCTTTGCGGTTGGAACAGGAGACGGGGGATGAGAGTATGTCGCTTGATAGCAAGAGCACCCTCATGTCTATATCTCAGCGCATTTTGGAGGGGGAGGAGCAGGAGGAGGAGGGGGAAGAGACAGCTGGGCCCACTGCAGAGGGTACCCATGCTGCTTGCCTCTCATCTGCTCAGCATGTATGGGCTGTGGAGGAGGAGGATCCTGAAAGTCATCTTCCTAGTGAGGACAGCCATGTCTTGCATACTGGTACCCTGGCACACATGGCTGACTTCATGTTAGGCTGCCTTTCTCGTGACCCTCGCATTAGATGCATTCTAGCCAACATGGATTACTGGGTGTACGCCCTTCTCGACCCACGGTATATGGAGAACCTTTCCATTTTTCTTATTACCAAAGAGGAAAGGGGTACGAGAGTGATGCAATACCACAGGGCCCTGGTGGAAATAGTGATACTAAACTTCCCATCTGACAGCGCTAGTGGCAGAAGGCGCAGTTCCGAGGGCCAAGTAGCAGGGGAGGCACGGAGATCAGGCAGCATGTCCAGCGCAGGCAGGGGAACACTCTCCAAAGCCTTTACCAGCTTTATGGCTCCCCGGCAAGACTGTGTCACCACTCCCCAGTCAAGGCTGAGTCGGAGGGAGCACTGTAAAAAGATGGTGAGGGAGTACATAGCCGATCATACCACCGTCCTCCGTGATGCCTCTGCTCCATACAACTATTAGGTGTCAAAGCTGGACACGTGGCACGAACTTGCGCTGTACGCCCTGGAGGTGCTGGCTTGTCCTGCCGCTAGCGTTTTTTCAGAGAGGGTGTTTAGTGCAGCGGGGGGAATCATCCGAAAGTTCGACTCGAGCAACGAGCACCCAAGCATTTTGGTGCTCGCTCATCTCTACACAAAGCACATGACAATGCAGCCCGTAGTCAGGCAGGACTAGATCAGGAAAAAGCAAAGCAGGTGAGTATTCTGTTTTCTTTTACTTTTTAGCCTCACCCGGCCACTTTGTAAGCTGGAGTCTGAAGGGAATGCCTGTAGCAGCCGCAGTTGTGGGCCGCCCCAGGGTATGACCGGCCCACAAGGATTTTTCCCAGTGGACTGAGTGGCCAATCTGCCTATGGTGTCACGGCACCGTTGGTAGGTTCTTACAGCACACCAGGTTGGGAATCACTACTCTAATGTATAGATACCACTTTTGTTTTCTCAGTAGTGAAGCCTGTTGGCCCCTGTGAGAAGAGCTCCTGATATTGTGCCCTCATGACTGCTCTTCATGCTTGGGTTCCGGCAGTATGAACCACACAAGTGGTTGATGTGCACAACAAGGGCTCTTTTTCCATGGGTTTTGATACTAGGCTCCAACAAGCTTTTGACAGTGCTGAACTGGCAACAGGAAGTGTTGTCATCTTCACTTACAAAATACAAGGGCCTATGTCTGGATCTTGTAGGGTTTTCCCCATATTGTCCGCCAGATAGTTGATGACATTGGGCTGTATCTGTAGTAAATAAATATGGCCTCTCAGTATCTCTGAATCCCTACTGTCCATCTTTTCCCTCAGGTTCCAGCTCTGGCTTCATGTCTATGCGAGGAGGTAACTGCAGGAAGATGGGCCCTCAAGGATCCTCCAGTGAAGGGCCCCACTCATTCTTCTAATACCTTTGTCCGTTGGAATGACTTGATCCAGAACCATCACTAATATCCATGGAATGCTGAAAAATTATATTCCAAACTGTACAGAGCAAATGACTGGAGCAGGGGGCATTTTGGCCGGTATATAGGAAGATTCTTATCTAACTCTCCTCCAGAAGAAGACATCGTCTGGGGGTTCTTTAGATTGGCTGGTTGGAAGGGCTCTTGTTCTACATAGTCCCAAGAAAAACTGCCTTCACACCACTCTATTGTATTGCTGGTTCTTTAGTCAAAGAATCCTCTTGGCCAGATTAAATCTGTCAGAGACAAACTGATGTGACCTGGGCTCCACCAATCCATGGACATAGTCTGGAGACCATTGACCAACCCATCCGTCAGCATAAACTGTTTATGATGTCCTAATAATTAATGACTATTCCTTTCATTTTTATTTTATTAAAACAGATCTGCATTATAACCCCATTATTGAGACTTTGCCCATTTATTGAGACTCCTCCCCTTATTGTGGCTCATCCCCCTCAGTTTATATGCAGTAGTCACCAGACAATCCACTTCTTCTCTTTGGTAATTTAGTTATTTGTAGTTTATAATCATGTTATAATCTCTTCTTGTATTGACTCCCTGCTGTTCTTTATGGCTGTAGACAGCAGTCAATCTAAACAAGCAGAGCTGCAGCGTAAAGCACGGAGGAGAAACAAGGCATTAGCCTGGACCTCTGGTAAGACAGAAATTAATTGTTCTCATTACCTCAAACTCAACTATAAAATGTGCATAAGCTGAAGCCATTGGTGTGCCTTAAAGAAAAAAAGCATACAACAGGAATAATGCACAGCAGTTCTTGCAATGGAGGATTGGAATCTTTATACAGGTATTAGTATATCTTGACTCCACCAGGAATTTCAGGTGGAGTCAACATTGACAGGGGGTGACGCCCCCCGCAGCTGATTGGCTGCAGACACTGTTTGCCTTCAGGTCGAGCAAGCTCAGTAAAGTTAAGGAGAAAAGCGATGCAGCGCCCATCGGTCCAGCAAGGACACAAAAGTAAGGATCAAAAGGCATTTAGCGGTGGCCGCCGCTGCACAGCTCTAAAAGCAAGTGGCTTTATCGCCGGCAGCGGCGTCGGCTGTCGGCCACAAGGCGGAACCCACCTTTCACTGGTTTTCCGGGAGTGGCCGTGAGGGAGAAGAAATGCATCCGCCACTACTCAGCTCACAGCCGTGGCCGTCAACTCATGCGTGAAGCAGCAGTGGCGGCAGGGAAGAAGAGCTGAGTGGTCGCATGCTTACCATGCTTGGGAGACATGGCAGCCGGTACGGACCTTAAACGCTTCAGCTTGTGCATACTTTTGGCCCTGTGCTCCACCCTTCAGCTGACGGTTACTACTATTCTTAGACTTCCATTATTACATGTAGATGTTGACATGTTATAGCAGTAACATGCCATTATTTATAGGTAATAATGTAAGACTTAGGGCTCATGTCCACGGGCAAAATAAGAATTAAAATCCGCAGCGGATTTTAACTCTTCTCCTGCCCGCGGATCCGCACCCCATAGGGATGCATTGACCACCCACGGGGTAGATAAATACCCGCGGATCGTCAATAAAAGGGATTTTTTTAAAAATGGAGCATGAAAAAATCTGGACCATGCTCCATTTTCGTGCGGATCTCCCGCGGGGTCGGCTCCCGCGGGCTTCTATTGAAGCCTATGGGAGCCGTCCGGATCCGCGGGAGACCTAAAATAGGAATTTAAAAGAATTTACCCATCCGGAGCGGACCGGGAAGGTCTTCTATTCCTCACGGCCGGATCTTTCTTGCTTCGGCTCGGCGGATGTGCCCGGCGCATGCGCGCGGCACGCCGGCGACGTTCCGAGTTCATCCGCCGACCGAAAAAGAAGATCCGGCCGTGAGGAAGAGGAGACTTTCCCGAACCGCTCCGGATGGGTAAATTCTTTTAAATTCCTATTTTCAGCGCTCATGTCTGCGGGGCAGGAGGGACCCGCTGCAGATTCTCCATGGAGAATCCATAGCGGGCCTGATTTTCCCCGTGGACATGAGGCCTTACAACGGTAGTAACCCTCAGCCAAAGGCTGCAGCCCTGGGACAAGTCTATGCACACTGTGCTGGTAGGACTTACGTGCCTTAGCTCAATCGGGAGCTGGCGGTGTGAGAGGGGCGTTCCCCCTGTCAAAACCCTAGCTTCAGGTGGCGTCAAGATACAATAATATTCTTGATACATACAGTCCATGTTATCTCAGTACTTGTTCTAATATATAGGGGGCCAGACATGGCTACACAGTGCACCCTTAGTACTTATGCTAATATATAGGGGACCCAGACATGACTACACAGTGAACCCTTAGTACTTGTCCTAATATATAGTGACCCAGATATGGTTACACAGTGCACCCTTAGTACTTATCCTAATATTTAGGGACCCAGACATGGCTACACAGTGCAGCCTCAGTACTTGTCCTGATATAATTTGGTTTTGCAAAAGCTGATGCACACTGCAAAATTAGCTGAGGTGCTCCTTGATACCCCAAATCACATCTCATCTGTAAACGTTAACCCTTATATCTCTGTATCGCCTGAGCTTATGCAGAGTTCTGCAGGTTTAAAACAGTGCAATGCAAAGTACAAGGAATATACATTATTATGCATGTGGGAAATATACTTTATACAACCACATGACAACTTTACACTGGGGTGTAAAAAAAACTTTGGTTCTGGGACACTACATTAGGGGACCTGACATGACTACACAGTGCAACCTTACTACCTGTCCTAATATATAGGGGACCAGACATGACTGCACAGTGCACCCTTACTACCTGTCCAAATATATAGGGGACCAGACATGACTGCACAGTGCACCCTTACTACTTATCCTAATATATAGGTGACCAGACATGACTACACAGTGTACCCTTACTACTTATCCTAATATATAGGGGACCAGACATGCCTACACAGTTCACCCTTTGTACTTCTTATAATATATAGGGGACTCAGACATGACTGCACAGTCACCATTAGTACCTGTCCTAATATATAGGGGACCAGACATGACTGCACAGTGCACCCTTACTATCTGTCCTAATATATAGGGTGCCTAGGCATGGCTATGCAGTGCACCCTTAGTACTTGTTCTAATATATATGGTACCAGATATGACTGCTCAGTGCACCTTTAGTACTTGTCCTAAAATACAGAGCACCAGATATGACTACGTAGTGCACCCTTAGTACTTGTCCTATTATATAGGGGACCCAGACATAGCTGCACAGTCAATCCTTAGTACTTGTTCTAATATATAGGGGAACCAGGCATGGCTACACAGTGCACCCAAGGTGATTGTCATAAAACATAGGGGACCCAGACAGGGCTTCACACTCCACCGTTTTACTTGTTCTAATATATAGGAGGCCAAGACATGGTTACACAGTGCACCGTTAGCACTTCTTCTAATATGTAGTGACCAGACATGACTACAATATGCACCTTGAGTACTTGTTTTACTATATAGAGAACCCAGACATGACGACACAGTGCACCCTCAGTACTTTTCCTAATATATAGGGACCCAGACATAGCTACACAGTATATCCTCAGTACTTGTTCTAATATATAGGGAACTCAAAAAAGTCTAAACAGTGCACCTTTACTACTTGTCCTAATATATAAGGGATCCAGACATGACTGCACAGTGCACCCGTACTACTTGTCCTAATATATAAGGGACCAGACATGACTATACAGTGCACCCTTAGTACTTGTCCTAATATATAGGGACCCAGACATGGCTACACAGTGCACCCTTAGTACTTGTCCTAATATATAGGGGACCAGACATGGCTACACAGTGCACCCTTACAATTTGTCCTACCCTGTTTCCCTGAAAATAAGACATTCCCTGAAAATAAGACATAGCATGATTTTCCAGAATTTTTGAGGATGCTTGAATTATAAGCCCTACTCCAAAATTAAGCCCTGCTAACAGTTCATTAAAAAAGTCAATTTAAATAGTGTCCAGGCAGCTATACATGTAAAAAAGTTAAACCTTTTTGAACAAAAATTAATATAAGACACTGTCTTATTTTCAGGGAAACACGGTAATATATAGAAGATCCAGACATGACTACACAATTTAACCTTAGTACTTGTCCTCTTACATAGGGGGCCCAGACATGACTATAAAGTGCACCCTGAGTACTTGTCCTAATATATAAGGGACCAAAACATGGCTACACAGTGCACCCTTACTATTTGTCCTAATACATAGGGGCCCCAGGCATGGTTATGCAGTGCACCCTTAGTACTTGTCCTTTGTACTTCTTCTAATATACAGGGGACTCAGATATGACTGCACAGTGCACCTTTACTACATATCCTAATATATAGGGGACTATACATGATTGTACAGTGCACCCTTAGTACTTGTCCTAATATATAGGGGACCAGACGTGGCTACACAGTGCACCCTTACAATTTGTCCTACGCTGTTTCCCTGAAAATAAGACATTCCCTGAAAATAAGACATAGCATGATTTTCCAGAATTTTTGAGGATGCTTGAATTATAAGCCCTACTCCAAAATTAAGCCCTGCTAACAGTTCATTAAAAAAGTCAATTTAAATAGTGTCCAGGCAGCTATACATGTAAAAAATGTAAACCTTTTTGAACAAAAATTAATATAAGACACTGTCTTATTTTCAGGGAAACACGGTAATATATAGAAGATCCAGACATGACTACACAATTTAACCTTAGTACTTGTCCTCTTACATAGGGGGCCCAGACATGACTACAAAGTGCACCCTGAGTACTTGTCCTAATATATAAGGGACCAAAACATGGCTACACAGTGCACCCTTACTATTTGTCCTAATACATAGGGGCCCCAGGCATGGTTATGCAGTGCACCCTTAGTACTTGTCCTTTGTACTTCTTCTAATATACAGGGGACTCAGATATGACTGCACAGTGCACCTTTACTACATATCCTAATATATAGGGGACCATACATGATTGTACAGTGCACCCTTACTACGTGTTCCAATATATAGGGGACCAGGCTTGACTGCACAGTGCACCCTTACTACCTGTCCTAATATATAGGGTCCCCAGGCATGGCTATGCAGTGCACCCTTAGTACTTGTCCTAATATATAGGAGACCAGAAATGACTGCACAGTGCACCCTTACTACCTGTCCTAATATATAGGGGCCCCTGGCATGGCTATGCAGAGCACCCTTAGTACTTGTCCTAATATATAGGGGACCAGACATGACTATACAGTGCACCCTTCGTACTTGTACTAATATATAGGAGACCAGAAATGACTGCACAGTGCACCCTTAGTACTTGCCCTAATATATAGGGGACCAGACATGGCTACACAGTGCCCCCTTAGTACTTGTCGTAATATATAGGGGACCAGACATGACTACACAGTGCCCCCTTAGTACTTGTCGTAATATATAGGGGACCAGACATGACTACACAGTGCACCCTTAGTACTTGTCCTAATATATAGGGGACCAGACATGGCTACACAGTGCCCCCTTAGTACTTGTCGTAATATATAGGGGACCAGACATGACTGCACAGTGCCCCCTTAGTACTTGTCGTAATATATAGGGGACCAGACATGGCTACACAGTGCCCCCTTAGTACTTGTCGTAATATATAGGGGACCAGATATGACTACACAGTGCCCCCTTAGTACTTGTCGTAATATATAGGGGACCAGACATGGCTACACAGTGCACCCTTAGTACTTGTCCTAATATATAGGGGACCCAGACATGACTACACAGTGTACCCTTAGTACTTGTTCTAGTATATAGGTGTCCCGGGGTAAAGACTCCAGGGGTTCTTTCCCATGGCTTTTAACTGAGTGATGTGTTGCACTCCTCTCTCCCTCAACATCCCAATAACTGAACCCTGACTGTTTGGCTCCTCCCACATTCCTGGGGATTACTTGCAAAACCGATACAATTTGGTTTTGCAAAAACTGATGCACTCTGCAAAATTTGCTGAGGTTCTGCTTGATACCCAAAATCACATCTCATCTGCAAGCTTTAACCCTTAGGCTGCATGTCCACAGGCATTATTGCATTGTGTTATCCGCACAAATATTCCAGCCGTGTATAACGCAGTGCACGCCGTGTATAACGCAGTACGCTTTTCATAGCGTTGCTATGGAAAGCGCCACCTCCTGTCCACGAGCGGAGAATCACAGCGATTCACCGCTCGCGGGATTCAAATCGCCACATGACGCGATTTGTCGAGACTCCTTGTGGCGAGCCTGTCAGATACGCTCATCGCGGACAACTGACAGTTCTCTCCCCTGTTCCCTGGTGGGGGAATATGACTAGCGATATTCCGCAACCCCCGTGGACATGCGGCCTAAGGCAAAGTACAACGAATATACATTATTATGCATGTGGGAAATATACTTTATACAACCACATGACAACTTTGCACTGGGGTTAAAAAAAACTTTGGCTCTGGAATACTACAATAGGAAACCAGACATGACTGCACAGTGCACCCTTACTACCTGTCCTAATATATAGGGGACCAGACATGACTGCACAGAGCACCCTTAGTACTTGTCCTAATATATAGGGGACCAGACATGACTGCACAGTGCACCCTTACTACCTGTCCTAATATATAGGGGACCAGACATGACTGCACAGAGCACCCTTAGTACTTGTCCTAATATATAGGGGACCAGACATGACTGCACAGTGCACCCTTACTACCTGTCCTAATATATAGGGGACCAGACATGACTGCACAGAGCACCATTAGTACTTGTCCTAATATATAGGGGACCAGACATGACTGGACAGTGCACCCTTACTACCTGTCCTAATATATAGGGGACCAGACATGACTCCACAGAGCACCCTTAGTACTTGTCCTAATATATAGGGGACCCATACATGACTACACAGTGCACCCTTAGTACTTGTCCTAATATATAGGGACCAGAAATGACTGGACAGTGCACCCTTACTTCCTGTCCTAATATACAGGGGACCAGACATGACTACACAGTACACCCTTACTACTTGTCCTAATATATAGGGGACCAGACATGACTCCACAGTGCACCCTTACTACCTGTCCTAATATATAGGGGACCAGACATGACTGCACAGTGCACCCTTAGTACTTGTCCTAATATATAGGGGACCAGACATGACTCCACAGTGCACCCTTACTACCTGTCCTAATATATAGGGGACCAGACATGACTGCACAGAGCACCCTTACTGCTTGTCCTAGTATATAGGGTCCCCAGGCAGAGCTACGCAGTGCACCCTTAGTACTTGTCCTAATACCTAGGGGACCAGACATGACTGCACAGTGCACCCTTACTACCTGTCCTAATATATAGGGGACCAGACATGACTGCACAGTGCACCCTTAGTACTTGTCCTAATACCTAGGGGACCAGACATGACTACACAGTGCACCCTTAGTACTTGTCCTAATACCTAGGGGACCAGACATGACTGCACAGTGCACCCTTACAATTTGTCCTAATATATAGAAGATCCAGACATGACTACACAGTTTAACCTTGGTACTTGTCCTCATACATAGTGGGCCAAGACATGACTACAAAGTGCACCCTGAGTACTTGTCCTAATATATAAGGGACCAAAACATGGCTATACAGTGCACCCTTACTATTTGTCCTAATACATAGGGGCCCCAGGCATGGTTATGCAGTGCACCCTTAGTACTTGTCCTTTGTACTTCTAATATACAGGGGACTCAGATATGACTGCACAGTGCACCCTTACTACATATCCTAATATATAGGGGACCATACATGATTGTACAGTGCACCCTTACTACCTGTCCTAATATATATGGTCCCCTGGCATGGCTATGCAGTGCACCCTTAGTACTTGTCCTAATATATAGGAGACCAGATATGACTGCACAGTGCACCCTTAGTACTTGTCCTTAAATACAGAGCACCAGATATGACTACGTAGTGCACCCTTAGTACTTGTCCTATTATATAGGGGACCCCGACATGGCTACACAGTACACCCTTAGTACCTGTCCTAATATATAGAGGCACAGACATAGCTGCACAGTCAATCCTTAGTACTTGTTCTAATATATAGGGGAACCAGGCATGGCTACACAGTGCACCCATGGTGATTGTCATAAAACATAGGGGACGCAGACAGGGCTTCACACTGCACCGTTTTACTTGTTCTACTATATAGGAGGCCAAGACATGGTTACACAGTGCACCGTTAGCACTTCCTCTAATATGTAGTGACCAGACATGAGTACAATATGCACCTTGAGTACTTGTGTTACTATATAGAGGACACAGACATGACGACACAGTGCACCCTCAGTACTTTTCCTAATATATAGGGACCCAGACATAGCTACACAGTATATCCTCAGTACTTGTTCTAATATATAGGGAACCCAAAAAAGGCTAAACAGTGCAGTCTTAGAACATGTCCTAAAATATAGGGAACCTACACATGGCTATACAATGCAACCTTAATACTTGTCCTAATATATAGAGGGCCTAGACAAGGCTACAGTGGACCCATAGTACTTATCCTAATATAAAGGGGACAGAAGCATGACTACACAGTGTACCCTAAGTATTTGTCCTAAAATATAGGGGACCCAAACATGCCTATTCATGGTTATGCAAAGTTTGCTGAGGTGCTCCTTGATACCCAAAATCACATCTCATCTGTCAACTTTAACCCTTATATCTCTGTATCGCCCGAGCTTATCCAGAATTCTGCAGTTCTAAAACAGTGCAATGCAAAGTACAACTAATATATATTTTTATGCATGTGGGAAATAAACTTTATACAACCACGTGACAACTTTGCACTGGGGTGTAAAAAAACTTTGGTTCTGGAATACTACAATAGGGAACCAGACTTGACTGCACAGTGCACCATTAGTACTTATCCTAATAAATAGGGAACCAGACATGACTGCACAGTGCATCCTTAGTACTTGTCCTAATATATAGGGACCCAGACATGACTGCACAGAGCACCCTTATTACCTGTCCTAATATATAGGGGACCCAGACATGACTGCACAGTGCACCCTTAGTACTTGTCCTAATATATAGGGGACAAGACATGACTACACAGTGCACCCTTAGTACTTGTCCTAATATATAGGGGACAAGACATGACTACACAGTGCACCCTTAGTACTTGCCCTAATATATAGGGGACCAGACATGACTGGACAGTGCACCCTTACTACCTGTCCTAATATAAAGGGGACCAGACATGACTGCACCCTTACTACTTGTCATAGTATATAGGGTCCCCAGGCATAGCCACACAGTGCACCCTTAGTACTTGTCCTAATACCTAGGGGGCCAGACATGACTGCACAGTGCACCCTTACAATTTGTCCTAATATATAGAGGAACCAGACATGCCTACACAGTTTAACCTTAGTACTTGTCCTCATACATAGGGGGCGCAGACATGACTGCAAAGTGCACCCTGAGTACTTGTCCTAATATATAAATGAGCTGGAATATGGTTTTCTCCAGCAGGCTTCAGGGTATTCTGCAGCTTCCTAATTGTGTAGAAGCAGTATGCGCACACTGAGTCAAACACGAGGTATCAGTCTCATGTCAAAAATGGCTCTTCTGGGAGAAACATTCAGACAGGCCCTTTTATTGAAAAGCATAACACCTTCCCTTTATGGGCATTTAACAGATTACATCAGTAATAGAGATGAGCGAACACCAAAATGTTCGGGTGTTCGTTATTCGGAACGAACTTCCCGCGATGTTCGAGGGTTCGTTCGAATAACGAACCCCATTGAAGTCAATGGGCGACCAGAGCATTTTTGTATTTCGCCGATGCTCGCTAAGGTTTTCATGTGTGAAAATCTGGGCAATTCAAGAAAGTGATGGGAATGACACAGAAACGGATAGGGCAGGCGAGGGGCTACATGTTGGGCTGCATCTCAAGTTCACAGGTCCCACTATTAAGCCACAATACCGGCAAGAGTGGGCCCCCCCCCCTCCCAACAACTTTTACTTCTGAAAAGCCCTCATTAGCATGGCATACCTTTGCTAAGCACCACACTAGCTACAACAAAGCACAATCACTGCCTGGATGACACTCCGCTGCCACTTCTCCTGGGTTACATGCTGACCAACCGCCCCCCCTCCCCCCCACAGCGCACACCAAAGTGTCCCTGCGCAGCCTTCAGCTGCCCTCATGCCACACCACCCTCATGTCTATTTAGAAGTGCGTCTGCCATGAGGAGGAACCGCAGGCACACACTGCAGAGGGTTGGCACGGCTAGGCAGCGACCCTCTTTAAAAGGGGCGGGGCGATAGCCCACAATGCTGTACAGAAGCAATGAGAAATAGAATCCTGTGCCACCGCCATCAGCAGCTGCACACGTGGGCATAGCAATGGGGAACCTATGTGCTACACACTATTCATTCTGTCAAGGTGTCTGCATGCCCCAGTCAGACTGGTAATATGTACCTTAACAGTAACCGCGTTGGTGGTAATGTGGTGGTGACTGCGGACCTAGTAGCACGGTTGTATTTTGTTGGTTTTCGGAATGCGGCCAGGATTAAGTGGGCCGTGGCGGGGGGATGGTGTGGGGGCTCTCTTGTTGTGTCGGTAAAGGTGAAATTCTTGGACTGCCACCAGACGAACCAATGCAAAGGCATTTGCCAAGAATGTTTTCCCTGTTGGAGGAGGAGGGGGATGTTTTTGAGGCACTACGTGTCCTCTCCACGTGTCCGTGGTTATATGCACCTTAACAGTAACCGCGTTGGTGGGAAATGGCCTCGCCGCCATCATGTCTTTGGGAAGCCTCTGTTTCCACACCCCAGAGACATACCATTAGCAGCGGTATAGGCAGAGCCCAGAATTCGTAACATTTCAGCCGTAGCATTAGGACAGGCCCCACTAACATATCAGTAGCAGCATTATAGGAGGAGCGCAGTCTTCGTTCCATGTCAGCAATAGTAGCACTCAAGACAGGCCCCAGTAACAATTCCGAAGCAGCAGTATAGTGGGAGCGCAGTCTTCGTTCCATGTCAGCAATAGTAGCACTCAAGACAGGCCCCAGTAACAATTCCGAAGCAGCAGTATAGCGGGAGCGCAGTCTTCGTTCCATGTCAGCAATAGTAGCACTCAAGACAGGCCCCAGTAACAATTCCGAAGCAGCAGTATAGCGGGAGCGCAGTCTTCGTTCCATGTCAGCAATAGTAGCACTCAAGACAGGCCCCAGTAACAATTCTGAAGCAGCAGTATAGTGGGAGCGCAGTCTTAGTTCCATTTTAGTAGCCTTAGTATAGCCAAGGCCCAAGTTACATTTATGTAGCTAAAGTGTAGGCCAACCCCACACACCTTTCTGTACCATGAGTGCAGGCGAAGAACATAGAAATTGCTATGATTACACTGTAGGTGAGGGCCCCAAAAAATTGGTGTACCAACAGTACTAATGTACCTCAGTAAAAATTGGCCATGCCCAATCAAGATGGCAGGTGAATCGCTTTGGTTAATGTGGCTTAAGTGGTAACTAGGCCTGGAGGCAGCCCAGTGTAACGAAAAATTGGTTCAAGTTAAAGTTCCAACGCTTTTAAGCGCATTGAAACTTATAAAAATTGTTCAGAAAAATTATTTGAGTGAGCCTTGTGGCCCTAAGAAAAATTGCCCGTTCAGCGTGATTACGTGAGGTTTCAGGAGGAGGAGCAGGAGGAGGAGGAGGAATATTAGACACAGATTGATGAAGCAGAAATGTCCCCGTTTTGGATGGTGAGAGAGAACGTAGCTTCCATCCGCGGGTGCAGCCTACGTATTGCTTACGTATCGCTGCTGTCCGCTGGTGGAGAACAGAAGTCTGGGGAAATCCAGCCTTTGTTCATCTTGATGAGTGTTAGCCTGTCGGCACTGTCGGTTGACAAGCGGCTACGCTTATCTGTGATGATTCCCCCAGCCGCACTAAACACCCTCTCCGACAGGACGCTAGCCGCAGGACAAGCAAGCACCTCCAGGGCATACAGCGCTAGTTCAGGCCACGTGTCCAGCTTCGACACCCAGTAGTTGTAGGGGGCAGAGGCGTCACCGAGGATTGTCGTGCGATCGGCTACGTACTCCCTCACCATCCTTTTACAGTGCTCCCGCCGACTCAGCCTTGACTGGGGAGCGGTGACACAGTCTTGCTGGGGAGCCATAAAGCTGGCCAGGCCCTTAAAGACTGTTGCACTGCCTGGGATGTACATGCTGCTCGATCTCCGCACCTCCCCTGCTACCTTGCCCTCGGTACTGCGCCTTCTGCCACTAGCGCTGTCGGCTGGGAATTTTACCATCAGCTTGTCTGCAAGGGTCCTGTGGTATAGCAACACTCTCGAACCCCTTTCCTCTTCGGGAATGAGAGTGGGCAGGTTCTCCTTATAGCGTGGGTCGAGCAGTGTGTACACCCAGTAATCCGTTGTGGCCAGAATGCGTGCAACGCGAGGGTCACGAGAAAGGCATCCTAACATGAAGTCAGCCATGTGTGCCAGGGTACCAGTACGCAACACATGGCTGTCTTCACTAGGAAGATCACTTTCAGGATCCTCCTCCTCCTCCTCCTCCTCCTCCTCAGGCCATACACGCTGAAAGGATGACAGGCAATCAGCCGGTGTACCGTCAGCAGCGGGCCAAGCTGTCTCTTCCCCCTCCTCCTCATCCTCCTCATGCTCCTCCTCCTGTACGCGCTGAGAAATAGACAGGAGGGTGCCCTGACTATCCAGCGGCATACTGTCTTCCACCGCCCCCGTTTCCGAGCGCAAAGCAGCTGCCTTTATGGTTTGCAGGGAATTTCTCAAGATGCATAGCAGAGGAATGGTGACGCTAATGATTGTAGCATCGCCGCTCACCACCTGGGTAGACTCCTCAAAATTACCAAGGACATGGCAGATGTCTGCCAACCAAGCCCACTCTTCTGAAAGGAATTGAGGAGGCTGACTCCCAGTGCGCCGCCCATGTTGGAGTTGGTATTCGACTATAGCTTTACGCTGTTCATAGAGCCTGGCCAACATGTGGAGCGTAGAGTTCCACCGTGTGGGCACGTCGCACAGCAGTCGGTGCACTGGCAGCTTAAAGTGATGTTGCAGGGTGCGCAGGGTGGCAGCGTCCGTGTGGGACTTGCGGAAATGTGCGCAGAGCCGGCGCGCCTTTACGAGCAGGTCTGACAAGCGTGGGTAGCTTTTCAGAAACCGCTGAACCACCAAATTAAAGACGTGGGCCAGGCATGGCACGTGCGTGAGGCTGCCGAGCTGCAGAGCCGCCACCAGGTTACGGCCGTTGTCACACACGACCATGCCCGGTTGGAGGCTCAGCGGCGCAAGCCAGCGGTCGGTCTGCTGTGTCAGACCCTGCAGCAGTTCGTGGGCTGTGTGCCTCTTATCGCCTAAGCTGAGTAGTTTCAGCACGGCCTGCTGACGCTTGCCCACCGCTGTGCTGCCACACCGCGCGACACCGACTGCTGGCGACATGCTGCTGCTAACACATCTTGATTGCGAGACAGAGGAGGAGGAGGAGGAGGAGGGTGCTTTAGTGGAGGAAGCATACACCTCCGCAGATACCACCACCGAGCTGGGGCCCGCAATTCTGGGGGTGGGTAGGACGTGAGCAGTCCCAGGCTCTGACTCTGTCCCAGCCTCCACTAAATTCACCCAATGTGCCGTCAGGGAGATGTAGTGGCCCTGCCCGCCTGTGCTTGTCCACGTGTCCGTTGTTAAGTGGACCGTGGCAGTAACCGCGTTGGTGAGGGCGCGTACAATGTTGCGGGAGACGTGGTCGTGCAGGGCTGGGACGGAACATCGGGAAAAGTAGTGGCGACTGGGAACTGAGTAGCGGGGGGGCCGCCGCCTCCATGATACTTTTGAAGGACTCAGTTTCCACAACCCTATACGGCAGCATCTCAAGGCTGATGAATTTTGCTATGCGGACGGTTAACGTTTGAGCGTGCGGGTGCGTGGCGGCGTACTTGCGCTTGCGCTCCAACAGTTGCGCAAGCGACGGCTGGACGGTGCGCTGAACTACACTGCTGGATGGGGCCGAGGACAGCGGAGATGAGGGTGTGGGTGCAGGCCATGAGGCGGTAGTGCCCGTGTCCTGAGAGGGGGGTTGGATCTCAGTGGCAGGTTGGGGCACAGGGGGAGAGGCAGGGGTGCAAACCAGAGGCGCTGAACGGCCTTCGTCCCACCTTGTGGGGTGCTTGGCCATCATATGTCTGCGCATGGTGGTGGTGGTGAGGCTGTTGGTGTTGGCTCCCCGGCTGAGCTTTGCGCGACAAAGGTTGCACACCACTGTTCGTCGGTCGTCAGGCGTCTCTGTGAAAAACTGCCAGACCTTAGAGCACCTCGGCCTCTGCAGGGTGGCATGGCGAGAGGGGGCGCTTTGGGAAACAGTTGGTGGATTATTCGGTCTGGCCCTGCCTCTACCCCTGGCCACCGCACTGCCTCTTGCAACCTGCCCTGCTGATGCCCTTGACTCCCCCTCTGAAGACCTGTCCTCCTGAGTAAGCGTTGCACACCAGGTGGGGTCAGTCACCTCATCGTCCTGCTGCTCTTCCTCCGAATCCTCTGTGCGCTGCTCCCTCGGACTTACTGCCCTTACTACTACCTCACTGCAAGACAACTGTGTCTGATCGTCATCGTCCTCCTCACCCACAGAAAGTTGTTGAGACAGTTGGCGGAAGTCCCCAGCCTCTTCCCCCGGACCCCGGGAACTTTCGAATGGTTGGGCATCAGTGATGATAAACTCCTCTGGTGGGAGAGGAACCACTGCTGCCCAATCTAAGCAGAGGCCCGAGAATACTTCCTGGGAGTGTTCCCGCTCCTGAGCAGGTGTCATTGTAGTGGAGTGAGGAGGCTGGGAGGAAGGAGGAGCAGCAGACAGAGGATTCGGATTTGCAGCAGTGGACGGCGCAGAACTGCGGGTTGACGATAGGTTGCTCGAAGCACTTTCTGCCATCCAGGACAGGACCTGCTCACACTGCTCATTTTCTAATAACCGTCTCCCGCGTGGACCCATTAATTGGGCGATGAATGTGGGGACGCCAGAAACGTGCCTCTCTCCTAATCGCGCAGCAGTCGGCTGCGACACACCTGGATCAGGAGCTCGGCCTGTGCCCACACCCTGACTTGGCCCTCCGCGTCCTCGGCCGCGTCCACGTCCTCTAGGCCTACCCCTACCCCTCAGCATGCTGTATTACCAGTGATTTGATTTCACAGGCAGGAAATAAATTGGCGCAAGACTGCAGGCCAAATATAATTTTTTTCCTTTTTTGAAAACGAAAGGCCCCACTGCCTCTAGTGAATGAATAATCTAAGTTTAATAACTGTGCTGTGGCCCTGCTGTGTCACAGAACGTGAGGGTAGCAGAGTTATTAACTCTGGCAGAGCAGGTATTTTTTTTCCCAATTAAGGAAAGCAAATGGCGAAGCCAGCAGTAAACCGTAGCTGGGTGCGTCTGATTTTTAAACGTTGCACACGCAGCCGACACGTGTCCACCGCCCTTAGGACGGACAGAGGCAGGACAAATAGAATTATTTTCAGTTTTTTTCCACCAAAAGGCAACACTGCGTATATTCAATGAACATGAGAAGTTTAATAACTGTGCTGTGGCCCTGCTAATGTGTCACAGAACGTGAGGGTAGCAGAGTTATTATAACTCTGGCAGAGCAGGTATTTTTTTTCCCAATTAAGGAAAGCAAATGGCGAAGCCAGCAGTAAACCGTAGCTGGGTGCGTCTGATTTTTAAACGTTGCACATGCAGCCGACACGTGTCCACCGCCCTTAGGACGGACAGAGGCAGGACAAATAGAATTATTTTCAGTTTTTTTCCACCAAAAGGCAGCACTGCGTATATTCAATGAACATGAGAAGTTTAATAACTGTGCTGTGGCCCTGCTAATGTGGCACAGAACGTGAGGGTAGCAGAGTTATTATAACTCTGGCAGAGCAGGTATTTTTTTTCCCAATTAAGGAAAGCAAATGGCGAAGCCAGCAGTAAACCGTAGCTGGGTGCGTCTGATTTTTAAACGTTGCACACGCAGCCGACACGTGTCCACCGCCCTTAGGACGGACAGAGGCAGGACAAGTAGAATTATTTTCAGTTTTTTTCCACCAAAAGGCAGCACTGCGTATATTCAATGAACATGCGAAGTTTAATAACTGTGCTGTGGCCCTGCTAATGTGGCACAAAACGTGAGGGTAGCAGAGTTATTATAACTCTGGCAGAGCAGGTATTTTTTTTCCAAATTAAGGAAAGCAAATGGCGAAGCCAGGAGTAAAACGTAGCTGGGTGCGTCTGATTTTTAAACGTTGCACACGCAGCCGACACGTGTCCACCGCCCTTAGGACGGACAGAGGCAGGACAAATAGAATTATTTTCACTTGTTTTACAAGCAAAAGGCCGCACTGCGTATATTCAATGAATAATAACTGTGTTGTGGCCCTGCCTACACAATTCTTTCCCTGCAGTATCAATGGAGGGTGCAATGCTCTGCAGAGGCGATTTTGAGAAGAAAAAAAATATGCAGCACAGCTAACAGCAGCCAGCACAGTACTGCACACGGTTAAATATGGCCCTAGAAAGGAGCGTTGAGGTTCTTGAAGGCTACACTCACTCCTAACACTCTCCCTGCCTATGCAACACTTCTGTCCCTAATGCCGGGTGCAACGCTCTGCAGAGCCGATTTTGAGAAGAAAAAAAAATTGCCACTGCTAACAGCAGCCAGCACACAGCTATCAGTGGCCCTAATAAGGACCTTTGGGGGTCTTGAAGCCTACACTAACTACCAATTCTTTCCCTACAGCAGCTCCGGTACAAACAGCACTGTCCCTCATCTAACTCACACAAGGCATCTGAGGCGAGCCGCGGGAGGGGCCGACTTTTATATTAGGCGGACACCTGATCTCCCCAGCCACTCACTGCAGGGGGGTGGTATAGGGCTTGAACGACGCAGGGGGAAGTTGTAATGCCTTCCCTGTCTTTCAATTGGCCAGAAAAGCGCGCTAACGTCTCAGGGAAGGAAGTGAAAGTAACCCGAACACCGCATGGTGTTCGTTACGAATAACGAACATCCCGAACACCCTATTATCCGCACGGATATCAAGTTCGGACGAACACGTTCGCTCATCTCTAATCAGTAACATATATATATATTCTTATTCGCTGGGTTATATAGAATTCCCCGCCTCCCTCAAGCCCGGTATAATGTGGACTTTGTCTCCTTAGCATGCAGACAACCTTATGGAATTTCTGTGAAGTTGACAAATCATTGTTTAAATAGATTCTGTGTGGGGGGTGGAAGGGGCTAGGAAAACACTCAGTATTGAACACAGGTATGCATAAAACACTATGACCCTTAACTCTTAGAGGCTTCTTGTGCAACTTTATGTACTCAGCTAACATTACATCACACATCTTTCACCATGCCATTGTCCGGCAAATACCATGATGAGATTGTGTGGCCATCAACCCAGGCATGACTCAGGCATGACTGCACAGTGCACCCTTACTACCTGTCCTAATATATAGGGGACCATACATGATTGTACAGTTCACCCTTACTACGTGTTCCAATATATAGGGGACCAGACTTGACTGCACAGTGCACCCTTACTACCTGTCCTAATATATAGGGTCCCCAGGCATGGCTATGCAGCGCACCCTTAGTACTTTTCCTAATATATAGGGGACCAAATATGACTGCACAGTGCACCCTTAGTACTTGTAGTAAAATACAGAGCACCAGATATGACTACACAGTACACCCTTAGTACTTGTCCTAATATATAGGGGACCCAGACATGGCTACACAGTGTACCCTTAGTACCTGTCCTAATATATAGGGTCCACAGACATAGCTGCACAGTCAGTCCTTAGTACTTCTTTGAATATATAGGGGAACCAGACATGGCTACACAGTGTACCCATGGTGATTGTCATAAAACACAGGGGACGCAGACAGGGCTTCACACTGCACTGTTTTACTTGTTCTAATATATAGGAGGCCAAGACATGGTTATACAGTACACCGTTAGCACTTCTTCTACTATATAGTGACCAGACATGACTACAATATGCACCCTGAGTACTTGTTTTACTATATAGAGGACTATATAGAGCTTATCCAGAGTTCTGCAGTTCTAAAACTGTGCAATGCAAAGTACAACGAATATACATTATTATGCATGTGGGAAACATACTTTATAGAACCACGCGACAACTTTGCACTGCGGTGTAAAAAACTTTAGTTCTGGCGTACTACAATAGGGAACCAGAAATGACTACACAGTGCAGCCTTAGTACTTGTCCTAATATATAGAGCCCCAGACATGGGTACACAGTCACTCTTAGTACTTGTCCTATATATAGGGGACCAGACATGGCTACACAGTGCGCCCTTAGTACTTGTCCTAATATATAGGGGACCCTGACACAACTACACAGAAAACCCTTAGTACTTGTCCCAATATAAGGTGACTGGATTTTCCCAGGATGAAAGCGGCACAAAGGGGGGTCGTTAGAGGATGGGGCTTATCACAACATATGATTTTACCTCCAGCATTATAAAATGTACAGGGCCATTTAAAAAAAGAGAGGGAGCAAATTCTGTGGCATTTCTGCATCCAAAAGACAGTCAGAGTCTGTAGCATTGGTGCGGAGTTTGACTGGAAATCAGGCGCGTATCCACAGTTTATTTGAAACTATGCGGTGCTTCTCCTTGAACTGGATACTATTTTCTCCAGCAGGTTTCGGGGTATTCTGTAGCTTCCTAATTGTGTAGTATGGCATGCGCACGCCTTATAACAACCAGTCAGACACAAGATGTAAGTCTCAGGTCTAAACTGGATCTGCGCGGTACATTGCTCAGACCCTCATTTTATTGAAACACATAATACCTGCCCTTTATGGGCATCAGTAACCTATATAGGTTTTAATTCGTTGGGCCATATAAAATCCCCCGCCCCTCCTCACACCCCTCTCAAGTCCAGTGTATGAGCCAGTCTTTGTCTCCTCAAGAAGTGGTCTGGCAAAAGTAGCTTCTTTGTCTCAGAAGTTGAGGGTGGGGGAGGGCTGGGAAAACGCCCAATGTGTATACAGTTCTTCAGTCTTGCAGTATAGCAATGTGACTTTAACCCTTAAGATGCTGTAGAGGAGCTTTACATTAGGCTAACATTATAGAACAAATCTTTCACCATGCCATTGTCCAGCAATTACCATAAGGAAATCATGCGGCCATTAGCCTCTACAGAGTTAAATCACTACAGCTGCGTAATACAACTAGTTTATACAAATCAATAGACATTTTACGCTAATTAATCATCATGTCTACTACACCCTCACCTCCTCCACAGGTTTCCCACTGTCAGTGTTTCTAACCAGCTCCGCTGGAGGAGGTGAGGGGGAGCACTGCATAGTATGAAATCAGCTGCAGGTATGCTGCTGATTTCCAGTCAAAATCCACATCAATGGTACAGATTTTGACAGTTTTTCTGGATGCAGAAATGCAACAGAATTTTCTGTTAAAATTTCTGCTGAAGACATTCTGCAGCATTTCCGCCACATGTATGCATACCGTAAGTCAGCTAGAGGTATGCTGCCATGTGCAAAGTGGCCCCGGTAGTAAGTGTCCTCCACAGTGGCCTCAGTAGTAATAGTGACCCTCACAGTGACCTCAAAGCTCTGTCCTAGGCCCAGTGTTGAACATTTTTATAAATGATCTGGAGGAGGGAATTGATGGGAAGCTGATCAAATTTGCTGACAACACACAGCTACGCAGCTATGCATACGTAGCCATGTGAAGAGCCAAGCGAAACAGGCAGGCATGTGCAGTGTCATGCGGTCCCTGACGGAAGTGCGCATGGCTGGAAAATGTGTGAGATGCTGGTGGTCTCCCACAGCGTTGTAGGCTTACAGCTGTGGCATTGAGCCCTTAGTCACCAATACAGCGGCTCAGTTCTAGTATACCTCTATTAAAGAAGTCAGATGGTCAAATGCCAGCTCGCTGATAGTGATTACCGTTCAATTACCTACAGTGATCGCTGGTGACGATCACTTTCGGTTTTCATCTCTAGCTGGCCCAGACCACCATTAGGGCTTTTTCCAGCCACCATTCGTCTCTGCTGAATTCGGAACAGACATGTTTGGCTACATGGTTTCCAAACACAGCCGCACACTGATAACAATTCCCTCCTTCTGCTCTTTAAACCATTAAGGACATGGCCTATTTTGGATATAAGGATGCAATGATTTTTTTTGGGTTTCTCATCTCCACTTTTCAAAAGCCATAATTTTTATTTTTCCATCAACATGGTGGTATGAGGGCTTGTTTTCTGCGTGGCAAACTGATCACACAGATTGCCCCTCGTTCTCTTTTCCCCCACTCCCCATCACACAGGATGCCTCTCGTTCTCCTCCCCCATTCCCCATCACACAGAACACCCCTCGTTCTATTCCCCCCACTCTCTATCATATTGGATGCCCCTCGCTCTCCTCCCCCCACTCCCCATCACACGGTGCCCCTCTTTCTCCTCCCCCAACTACTCATCATACAGAAAACCCCTCATTTCCCCCCTCCACAGACCCCATCACACAGGACACCCCTCGTCCTCCTCTTCAGACTCCCCATCATACCAAACACTCCTTGTTCTGCCCCCCATCACACAGGACATTCTGCTCACTGACCGCAGAGTTACTTTCAGTAAGGTCTCTGCACGGGCTGGCAGCTTCTCCTGCACACCAGCGCTTCCTCCCTCCACTCAGTCTCCTCCCCTGTCTTGTTCTCCTGCACTGAGATAATCAGAGAGGAGGAGTCTGAGCAGAGGTCCAGGAGGAAGCGCTGGTGTGCAGAAGAAGCTGCCAGCCTGCGCAGAGACCTAATTGAAATTAACTCTGCGGTCAGTGAGCATGTGGAATGGAGGCCATCTGGCCACGCCTGGCTTAGGCACCAGATTGTAATTGCGACTCCTATATGTACACAAGTGGTTGCGTCCAGTTCTGGGCAGCCCACTTTAAAAAAGACATCGACAAACTGGAGCAAGTACAGAGAAGTGTTACCAAGATGGTGAGCGGTCTGCAAATCATTTCCTATGAGGAACAGTTAAAGGATCTGAGAATGTTTAGCTTGCAAAAAAGAAGGCTGAGAGGAGATTTAATAGCTGCCTACAAATATCTTAAGGGCTGTCACAGTGCAGAGGGATCAGCCCTATTCTCATTTACACAGGGAAAGACTAGAAGCAATGGGATGAAACTGAAAAGGAGGAGACAGATTAGATATTAGAAAAAAGTTCCTGACAGTGAGGGTGCTAAATGAGTGGAACAGGTTACCATGGGAGGTGGTGAGTTCTCCTTCAATGGAAGTCTTCAAACAGAGGCTGGACAAATATCTGTCTGGGATGATTTAGGGAATCCTGCACTGAGCAGGGGGTTGGACCAGATGACCCTGGATGTCCCTTCCAACTCTACCATTCTATGATTCTCAGTAGTGACCCCCCGCCTCCACAGTGGCCCAAGTAGTAATAGTGACCCCACAGTGGCCCCAGTAGTAATAGTGAACCTCCACAAAAACCATAGTTGTAATTGTGGCCCGACTGTGGCCTCAGTTGTAATTGTGACCTCCACAGTGGCCGTAGTAGTAATAGTGTCCCCCACAGAGGCCCCAGTAGCAATAGTGACGCCTACGGTGGCCTCAGTGCTAATACTATTACTACTAGGGTTGATATAGGGAACTCTATTACCAATAGTGTCCCCTAGATCGACCCCAGTAGTAACAGTGACCCCCACAGTAACCCCAGTAGTAATAGAACCTCCCCTTGAAACCGATATACTTACCCTAGTCCTGGTCTTCAAAGCGCCACTGCTCCTCTTCTCATCACTGCTGTGGGCAGGAGTGTGCGCACCTTCCTCCCTGCTAAAAGTGATTAGCACCCTGGCTGCTAATCACTTTAATGGTGACCTGACGTCCCAAGAGTGAGACAAATGGCTTTCCCGTTGGGGTCCCGGCGGAATGTGGAACACATGGTCCCAAAGCGGGACTGCCCCGACTAAGTTAGGATGTCTGGTCACCTTACCTAATATATGCATGGGCTCGTATGGGAGCCAATGACAGCAGCCGGAGAAAGGAGCGGGGAGGGAGTTAAGCAGCGTGACTGCTAAACTCCCTCCCTCTTCTCTCCTCCCCTCTGACTGTTTGCAATGGGAGGGGGTGGGACAGGGCGTAGCTAAGCTCCGTCCCACTCCGTCTCCTCCCATTACTGGCTGCGGACAAGGGTTGGGGGGTGATTAGCTCCACCCCCATCCAGCCTACTCCCTTTGCAAACAGCCGGAGGGAAGGAGAGAAGAGGTGAGCAGGCGGGGTAAGAGAAGTAGAGGCAATGGCATTGCGGCCTTGGCATACATGCGTTGGGGCCCATGCCGTCTGAACGTGTGCACAACAACATTAGATTTGGCAGGTGCACGTAAAAACGCCTACAAAAGTGTGAAAAAGCCCTGACTGTGATGCATATTAATACACTATCACACTGAAATGCCCTTTACAAATTTTTCAAATTAGTTGTTAATACCCACACAGTTTTGCCTGCGAAATTACTTGATCGTTAAGGATTTTTACCTCAAATTTCCCTTTTTGCATAGCATAGGGTAAAATGCACTTCAAATCTGATACTAAGGCCCATTAACACATGTAGGTTTTACCATGGAGATTCACTGCTAATTCTCTGTGTAAATGATCCACCGCACAAGGGCATTCATGCCATAAAGGCTGACTATGTTGATGCTATAGGGCCCATGGTGAGAGGGGCCCAGTGAAGTTCAGTTTTCCCTCCTTTTCTATTGGGTTACTGGAACCAGTGCGGGACTTGCCCCTCCAGAGGAACGGAACTGCCCAAAAACTAGTTGTTGGGAAATGACTATGGGGACATGGAAAGGAAATGGAGAAGAAAACAAACATCAGACTCTTCTGTCCCAGATGCCAAAATCCAGCACTTTAATAAGTGACCCATTTTTTTTTTTGCTCTGGGGCCATATCTCTTCTATGTATGCCTCTGCGACACCCTTACAAAATCATCCTCCAATCTTGTAATTCTCATAATGTACAAGTTAAAAAACTACAGGGCCGTGTCAGGGTTTAAGTTTAAAGTGGGTAAATTCAGTTTGCATCGTCATTAAAATCTCCAGCTGGTATAATGGGCAGTTGTGCATCGACTATCATGTTTTCACTGATCCTCTTTAATCTCAGAGTAACAGCCACCTTAAGGCTTCGTTCACACAAGCACATATTGGCCGTCGTTTTCACGGCTCGCCAATATATGCTTCCATCTGGGGCGTTGAAACTCGTCAATCGGCACACAAATCTAAAGTTTGTGCACCCGTTCACATGACATGGGATCCGGTGCATATGCACCGAGCTCACCATGCCACCGCCCATTTCCCCTGCCTCTGCATCGCAAGGTCACCTCTCATCTCCTCTACACTCGTTCTTTGCAATGGAAGGGGGCGGGGCGGGGGTGAAGCTAAGCAGCGACCTGCCCCACCTCCTCCCATTGATAGCTATGGACAAGGGGCAGGAAGAGGGCCACAGATTAGCTCCACCTACGCCCTGCTCCTTGTCCATAGCCATCACTGGGAGGGGCGGACAGGATCAGTGCTTAGCCCCGCCTCCTTCCATTGTACAGAACGAGCGGGGAGGAGATGAGAGGTGAGCCTGCATAGGGGGAGGAGAGCAGAGGGAAGGAGTTTAGCAGTCATGCTGCCAAACTCCATCCCACCTACGGCCGCTGCTATGGGCTCCCATAGGAGCGCATGCAGTGGCCGACGTATTTCGGCCCAAAAGATAGTTCCAAGAATATCTTTTGGGCCAGACGTAAAAACACCCGGCGCTATATTGGTCTTGCTGGGCATTTTTACATCTCAGTAATACGCTCATGTGATCTGATGCATTGGAATCCAATGTATCACATAACAGCGCATATTGGCCGGCCGTGAAAAAGGCCTGCCGATAAGCGCTTGTGTGAAAAAAGCCTAAGTTTGAGATGCTTCTGATAAGCCTTTTGATGTTCGGCATTAGTGATTTTAGACTTTTTGTAATTCTCATTAGCCGCTCTATCCTCTCTAATGCATTTTCAATCATTTGAAGCCATTTATTAGCCATATGTCGTGACGTTTTGCAAAATAAATTTTTCGTACTATAATTTTCTCAAATGTTCACTATTTGCTGTATACTTGTAGAACTGACTGAGACAAATCATATGATACCTCACAAGGTTTGGCAGCATGCCGGAGTCTAGAACCACACAAATTTTTAGGTGTGCGGCACAGCAATTTTAGTCCCTTAACCCCTTGAGTGGCACGCTCGGAAATTTTCCGGGACGAGCTCCACTGCTCATAGCGACATAGCCCGGAAGATTTCCGGGCAATGTATCACTATGGGAGCTGCAGAGCACAATGCCACAAGCTGTGGCATTGTGCTCTGCCTGCACAGACCCACAGAGAACAAAGCAAGGGCTTTGAAAAACCAGCAGAATATACTGCCGATTTGCCGGCAATCTCCTGCTTTGTTTACAGGTTGCCATAGAGACCATCGGCTTGTCAGAAGCAAGCAGATGGTCTCTGTGGCAGGGAGAGCTTGGTGCTTAGCTGTCAGAGGACAGCTAGGTACCAGCTCTTACAGCAGAGATCAGAGAAAACCTCCAATCTCTGCTGTGTTAACCCTTTACATGCGGCAGTCTATGTGACTGCAGCATGTAAAGGGCTGTCACTGCAGCATGTAAAGGGCTGTCACCATCGGACCCCCGGAATGTGATCAGGGGTCCTGATTGGTCCCTGTGGAAGTCCCCTAAAGGGACAAAAAAAATAAAAAAAAATAAAAAAAAATTATAAAAAAAAATTATAAAATCACTTGTCTCCCTTTACTTTGTAAAAAATCAAAAATACAATCACACATGTGGTATCCATGTGTCGTAATGACCCAGAGAAGGAAGTTAATACATTATTTAACCCCTTAATGACATGGCCCCTTTTTTTCTTTTTTCCCCATTTCTTTTTTTCCTCCCCCCTGTTTAAAAAATCACAACTTGTCCTGCAAAAAACAAGCCCTTATATATGGCCATGTCAATGGAAAAATGAAAAAGTTATGACTCTTGAGACGCAACTGGAAAATTAGTTGAAATTCAATGATTAGACCATTTTAAAAAACCTGCCCTGGTGGGCACGACAGGGTGGTAGGAAACCCGCCACTCAAGGGGTTAAGGAGGCGATGTTATTGCATCACCAGAACTCGTCATACCGCGGTCCGACTCTTGTTACTGGGTACCTTGGCCGTTCCTCTTTACAATGAGATATTTAACACTATCGTCATACATCTAGAAATTAGTTTACTTTTAAAACTGTCATGTTTCTGTATCGCTCACCGGGCCGAGTATGGCTCCTGAACTATACACACATTCTACGTCAAGTCTGCTCTCTGCTGTTATACTAGAGGCAGCTTAGCAGAGTTGTAGCGTTCAGCTGGTTGAAGACCTGCCCAGTTCAGGTGATACTATGGATACTTTTTAAGAATTAGGTTGCCTTCAGTGCACTTTCAGCACGGTTGCTACATGTGGATATACAATAAAAAAGAGCTACAGTATGCTGATGTTCTCTAAACCTTATTACACAGTTTTAAGCTAAAACTTGTAGTTACATGGGAGTGGAGGGGCTCACGTTGCTATTGTATTGCTGCTCTTCTTCAGAAGGAATGAGCATCGCTGCTGCTCCAGGAAAAGCCCGACTCCTTGATGATGTGGGTGCTGATGTGATTAGTGCTTTGTGATTAGCATGTCACCTGCTCTGGTAACAGCTGGAGAAGTGTCACATAAGCGCCGGATAGTGCCATTTGTGGAGAGGCCATGTGGTGTGCTGTGAGACACTACTAGGAGGGAGTGCTGAGGAGACACTGCTGCCACAACTGCAGAAGGGATGGCCCATATGAGAACTAGAGATACTGAAGAGTGTCCCAGGATGTGTGCAGGGGCAGAGGATGTCTACCACCTGAGCTGTGGCTTGTCAACGGTGGAATCTGCTTATATGCTTCCCCCACCCCACCCCCTCCCATTGCAAACAGCCAGAGGGGAGGAGAGCCGCAGAGAGCTGGCGAGGTGGAGGGAAGAGGAAGACGGCTCATATGGTAGCGTATATCGTCCGGCCGTGACAACGTTGTCCGATATACGCTCATGCGAATAAGCCCTTAAGTTGTTAAATGCCTTAAAGGGATTTTCCCACAACTTCAGACCAGCATCACATGAGCTTATGCATATTTGAACGCATGGCGTTTTTGAGGGTTAAACTATGCTTTTTTGTGCGTGCATCGGTGTACTTTTTGCACCCACAAAGCATGCGCATTTCTGTTAAGTCGCCCTGATTTATACGGCTTTTCAGTCTACTGAGTACCAAATGTGTTCTTTTTTCAGTGGAATTACACAGTGCTTTACACATCTCCTCATCTTGCTCATGCATTTGCACACTCCCCATTGACTTCTATGGAGGTCTTTAGTGTGCAAATGTGTAGGAAAAAAGAGCATGGTGAGGTTTTTTTTTGTGCAACCGAAATGTGTAGAAAAAAAAACAGGCATGTGAACGAATCCAATGAAATGAATTGGCTCTATTCTCTATGTATTGTACACATATATTTTGTGTGTGCCTAAGCCTGTGTGGCGCAGGCCTTAAATTGCTTTACAACCACTTAGTTCTTCCTGGTTGTTGACTAGGACATGTGATCCTTAAGGTCCCCATACACAGTGGACTACAGTTATTATCTAAACCTGCCAATTTTGGTGGGATGACCCGTATATGGGGCCATTTGATCTTCTTCCAACAGATGATGTTGAGGAATCAAGGATCAGGTATGTTGAATGTTAAAGCCTGATCCTTTTATCCCCCCTGGAGATAAGTTGCCACCAGAATTGTCTGCTGTGGCCAAACCGAGCATTCATGTGTAAGAATAGCAGAATGGCAAAAGAGAAAGAGCTAAGCCAACTCTATAGCCCACTATATGGTAAGCCAGGGCCCGCCACTGAATCCAGCAACCACCAATGGCTATTATGTGATACACGAAGCGTTTTACACATATCGCCATGGGAACGAGCCCTTACAGGTGTATTTCAGGATTGAAAGTTATCCTCTGTTCACAAGATAGGGGATACATTTCAAATCACTAGGAATCTGAGTACTGGAACGCCCCCAATTCTGAGAACAGGGTCCACTGCATCCAGGAATGAACAGAATGGCAGTTGGTAATGCACCCTGTTGCTTCATTAATTTCAATGGAACCGCTGGAGATAGCAGAGTTCAAGCGCTCAGCTTTTCCTCTGTCAGTCATATTGAAATTAATGAAGTTGTAATGTTCATGCTCAACCATCGCTTCATTCATTTGGAGACCTTGGGACCTGCGTTCTCAGAATTGATGGTACAGATCCAACTACTTAGACACCCAATCAGAAAGTCATTCTCAGTCCTGTGAATAGGGATAACGCTCAAACTTGGCAAACCTCTTTAAAATGGTCATACACATGGAGATGAACTGCCACCAGAGATGCCTGACACAGCAGCTACTCCCTCTACCTATTGATGACACATAAACACTTATCCAAGCCGAGCATACATATGTATGCAAAGCTGGGAGTAATAGCTGTTGGCCAAATAAATATTTGGTTGACCAGTAGTATTGAGTGAACTTTTGAGACGTTCGATTGGCCGGTTTGCCAAGTTCCGGCAAAAAGTTAATTTCAGTCCAAATTAGTTTGAACCAAACCAGAACCTCAGCAGTAATCTGTCAATTAGTCTGACCTTTAGTTTTCAGCCCTTATTTTTCCTCTTCTTCTGCTTTATGACCAGCCCCCCATACCATTTTCCTTGCCACCCGGCTAGACCATCATGATGATTTCTTGCAATCATAACTTGTCTCTACAAAATTTGACACTCAGACAACTTTGACTTCTCTATTTCCCACCACCTGGCTTTATTTTTCAAACTTGCACATAATGTCCTCATCCATGCCACAGTTAGTAGTAATGCCATCCATACTTAGAAGCCTGAGAGCATGTTTGGTAATGTTGTTTGTGTTTGTCCCCCCTTCAGATTTTATCCAAGATTTGGCTCCTATGATCAGCACAACACATCAGAGAGTCAGTACAGCTTGAAGAGGAGAAGAGAACACCAGCTCCAGCTGCAGTACAGAGAGTGAACCTGATATGACAAAGCAAGAACGGCTCACCACTGTCGCCAGTCTCTCCTCTGCAACCTCTATAACCTAATAATTCTGGAGGTTATGGACATCACAGAGTGACTTCCTCGGGGACATCCTCTATGAGTATAAGAGTTTTTTAAGGGACTTTACGAGTAATAAGGCATGGTGGCAGTGGAGGTTGGGAGTGGAGTAATGTGGTTGATTGGAAGGCTCCAACAGGAACGCCATCAGTGGTGTTCTGTAAGCCTAGCGGGGCTTCTAAATTACAAGCCCATGTGACACATTTACGGGAGACCACCAGACCAGAAGGTCTGGTAACGTCACCTGTCAGATGCTGTTCCCACACGGAATCCAACCCTGCCTGCGGCCGGTAAACCCTGCATACCTGTATTCTCCCATCTGCGACGTTTCCACTTCTGGGTTTGCTGTACTGTGCATAGTCCTCACTGCTCGCTGTTGGACATGTGCAGTACAGTTTTTTTTTTTATATCCCCTGCTTTCTCATGGGATCTGCGGCATCTTCGTAGTATCAGCTGCGGGTGTGCCGTGGATCAGACAGCTTCCATTGACTGCAATGGAAGCCGTCTGTGGGGGGAACTTCAACAATATGGAGCAAACTGTGATTTGTTTTCCAAACCAAAAGGTCTGCAGAACAAATCCGTATGCTTTAATTAATTTGCGTACTCCCATGTTTCCTTAAGGGCGGCTTGATTTGCTGATCTCTTGTTCAGGTGCCGCACGCGTATTCCGCAAATCAAACCCGCCCGCGGACATTGGACCTTAGGCCTCTTTCCCACGGCGTATATCGGCCTGCCATTTTCACGGTCGGCTGATATATGCTGTGATCGGATGCATTCTATTTCAATGCATCAGATCACATGGCCATATTCCCGTGACATAAAAGAGCCGGCCGGCCAATATAGCGCCGGGCATTTTCATGTTAGGCCCAAAAGATAGTCCTGGAACTATCTTTTGGGCCCGAATACATCGGCCACTGCATTAGCTCCTATAGGAGCCAATGACAGCAGCTGGAGAAGAGAGTTGGGAGAGAGTTTAGCAGCGTGACTGCTAAACTCTCTCCTTCTCTCTCCTCCGCTCCGGCTGATTGTAATGTGAGGGGGAAGGATGGGGGCAGAGCTAAGCTACCGCACCCTCCCCGTCCCTTGTTTACAGCCAGCAATCGGAGTTGGCAGGATGGGGTAGCACTTAGCTCTGCCCCCTCACCGCCCCCTTCCATTGCAATCAGACAATGGGGAGGAGAGATTTAGCTGAGCCGGAAAGGGGAAGGGAAGAGCGACGGCATGGCAGCCACGGCGTATATGCGCCGGGGCCCATGCCATCTGAACGGGCACACAAACATTAGATTTGTGCGCCTGTTCACGAGCTTTTACACCCCAGACGGTAGTGTATATCGCCTGGCCATGAAAACGGCGGCCGATATATATGCTCATGCGAATGAAGCCTCAGTTTCAGAAAAACCCTTTAAATTGCTGCCAAAGGTTTAGTGAACAAGGCTTAATAAGGTTAATGATCATAATGAGCAATGTGGCTTTACGCCAGATAAATCGGTTGGCAATAATCTGCGGTATCACTAGTTTCTCTGAAATAAGGGTGACCACTCAATTCCTTCACTTGATGCATCAGAAGCATTTAATTGCATAGAGTGGATGTATTTGTAGTTTGTAGGAAACATCGCTTCTGCTATATTTATCATAATTAGTAATTTTTAAAAATATACCTCTTTTTTTGGTCTATTAGTTCATTGGCCGAAATCTGTCTTGTCTTATCCCGACTCCAACACACCCCCAGGATGTTCCCCCCAACGTATACCACCAAATGTATTTTTCCGTTATTGAAGGGTAATAATTCTCTGAAGGGTTTAGGACTATTCAGCGCTCAAAAATCTTGTGAAAATGGCGCAGTTGTTGAAGGTGATCTTTATTATTGTAAAAAGTGCTACCTGGACCCTACTGAAATATTTTAAAACCTTTGTCCATCAACTGTTTAATACCGGAGAAGATTATGGCCTCAATTACAGCCCATATATACATACAGAGGTCAGTTAGATTCTTCTTGGTAAATACACATAGAGGTAAGGTAGATTCTCTTTCGTATATACACACAGAGGTCAGTTAGATTCTTCTTGGTAAATACACATACAGGTAAGGTCGATTCTCTTTCGTATATACACACACAGATCCCTTAGATTCTCTTCAGTATATATATACATACAGGTGAGGTAGATTCTCCTGAGTATATGTACACAAAGATCAGGTAGATTCTCTTCAGTATATATACATACAAGTGAGTAAGATTCTCCTTAGTATAAAAATTATTTCCCTAGGCTTAATGGTTTCTGAGAAAGGAACAATCTTATGTATTGCGGATTTTTGCACAGTTTTTCACATTTAGAATTGAATATTAAAGTTGCGACCCCTTTACTTTTCCAATTTAGGATGTAAAGAATGGTCGTGCCAAATTTCACGTTTGTGTGGTACAGATGTGTGTTATTAGTTACATTACATACAGTAGGGGGTCACTTACTTTTACACTTAGAATTGAACAATCAGGTTGTGACCCCCTTACTTTTCCTATTTAGGACCTAAACAAAGGTCTTGCCAAATTTCACGTTTGTGCAGCACATATTTGTGTTATTAGTTACATTACATAGGGGGGTCACTTACTTTTGAGTTTAGAATTGAATTATCAAGTTGCGACCCCCATAGTTTCCTATTTAGGACCTAAGGAAGAGTGGTGCCAAATTTCAAGTTTGTACAACATCGGGAAGTTAGAGAGTTAGATTAGGTATATAGCATAGAGGGGTCACTTACTTTTGCACTTAGCATTGAATAATCAAGTTGCAATCCCTTTACTTTTCCTATTTAGGACCTTAAGAATGCACGTGCCAAATTTCATGTTTGTGCAATACAGATGTGTGTTATTAGTTACATTACACAGGGGGTCACTTACTTTTACACTAAGAAATGAATAATCAAGCTGCGACCCCTTTACTTTTCTATTAATGACATATAGAATGGTGACACTAAATTTCACGTTTGTACGACACCAGGAAGTTACATATCATAAGGGGTCACTTACTTTTGCACTTAGCATTGAACAATAATCAAGTTGAGACCCTGTCACCTTTCCTGTTTGGTACCTAAATAATATTTGTGCCAAATTACAAGTTTTTGCACAACCCTGGGAAGTTACATAACATAGGGGGTCATTTACTTTTGCACTCAGCATTGAATAATCAAGTTGTTTGTGTGCAGGCAACCTTAGTCAGTGAGTGAGTGAGTCTGTGAGTGAGTTAGTCTGTGAGTGAATCAGTCTGTGAGGGCTTTCGCCTTTATATATATAGATTCTGTATTATTAGCATATATGAGTGATTGTCATGGATCTATCAGTGTTATAATCACTAGACAAGACCACACAATTACAGTCTATTGAAATAATGATGTTGTTGCCCCTTTACAAGGGGGCTGGCAGGGAAATTAGAGGCCATTTTAGCTATACAGAATATGATTGGTTGCTCAGACTCTTCTGGTTCCTAACAGCTGCAACTTGTGATGTCACGGAATGTTGTGGCTGTTGGCCCCTCCCCCTTTCATTATGCACATTATGACATCACAGACATTATGGCGTCACAGAGGTTATATAAGGAGCTCCAGCGCCGACATTCTGTAGAGAGTTGCAGTTGGCGTTAGAGGTAAGTCCGCTATATGTGGAGCTCCTGTATTGTACTTCATTATCTCCTATCTTGGGTCCTCTTCTTCAGCTGGGATCATTTCTTTCCTTTCCCTCCTTTTCCAGTAAATCCATCTGTGTTGTAAATGTACAATGTGACATTATGTGGTGCGGGTACAAGTTGTTATATGGATGTAGCAAGTGTTAGCATGTAATCCACCGCCAGAATGCTTGTAGGGAATGTGTTATCCATTATAAGCATCACCTAAGTCTTGGTGCTTCTAGTTTAGGTGACATGGAGTCCTGGGAGCCTCTTTTACTTTTCACCCGCTTCCATGTTCCTGCCCTGTCCCCGTCACAGTCAGCACACAGCAAGTTTAGCTCTTTATAGAAAACTGTGAGCGCACTCGCACAAAGATTAATGGGTTAATATTTATACCTATTATTAGTATTGATATCTGTCAGATATTAGACATGGAGTTTACAGTTTTTTACTATGTTGCTGGTGTTACAGCGGTCGGTGGGCTGTCCACCATACTTGGGGTCTGGTCGGTGGGCTGTCCACCATACTTGGGGTCTGGTCGGTGGGCTGTCCACCATACTTGGGGTCTGGTCGGTGGGCTGTCCACCATACTTGGGGTCTGGTCGGTGGGCTGCCCACCATACTTGGGGTCTGGGTTCGGTTCAGTGGAGGGTTTTATCTTTCTTCTGACCAACATCCAGTAATTACATGAGATAAGTACGGCGTGTGATACTCATTTGCCAGCTGCAGACAGTGGAGCCTATGATGCCTGCTGTCAGGGTTCAGTTCCAGGTGCAGATTATAATTGTATCTATTTCATGTTATTATTTGTTACTTTGTTGCATATACAGTATTTACTAATACAACATGTCTAGAATGCAGGATTGTACCAGAGTGCTTATTTTTCTAGACCCTATTGCCTGATTATAACATCCCTCACTGTATTACTGTGCTAATGTGGATTCAGATTCTATTAGGTTGCATTCACATTTGGTAGATTTAATCTAGTTCGTGGCAAAATCCCTAACAGCTGCAGCTTGTGATGCCACGGAACGTTGTGGCTATTGGCCCCTCTATCTTTCATTATGCACATTATGACATCACAGAGGTTATATAAGGAGCTGCAGCGCCAACATTCTGTAGAGAGTTGCAGTTGGCGTTGGAGGTAAGTCCACTATATGTGGAGCTCCTGTATTGTACTTCATTATCTCCTATCTTGGGTCCTCTTCTTCAGCTGTGATCACTACTTTCCTTTCCCTTCTTTTCCAGTAAATCCATCTGTGTTATAAATGTACAATGTGACATTATGTGGTGCGGGTACAAGTTGTTATATCGATGTAGCAACTGTTAGCATGTCATCCACCGCCAGAATGCTTGTAGGGAATGTCTTATCCACTATAAGCATTAGCTAAGTTCTGGTGCTTCTAGTTTAGGTGACATGAAGTCTGGGGAGCCTCTTTTTTTTCTCACCCACTTCCACGTTCCTACGATGTCCCCGTCACAGTCAGTGCACAGGAAGTTTACCTTTTTACAGAACGCTGTGTGTGCGCTCCCACAGAGATGAAGGGATTAATATACCTATTTTTAGCATTGCTATCGGTCACATATTAGACATGGATTCTACAGTTTTTCACTATGTTGCTGGTGGTACAGCGGTCAGTGGGCTGTCCACCATACATAGGGGCTGGTCGGTGGGCTGTCTACCATACTTGGGGTCTAGTCGGTGGGCTGTCCACCATACTTGGGGTCTGGTCGGTGGGTTGTCCACCATACTTGGGGTCTGGTCGGTGGGCTGTCCACCATACTTGGGGTCTGAGTTCAGTTCAGTGGAGGGCTTTGTCTTTCTGCTGACAAACATCCAGTAACTACATGAGATAAGTACGGAGTGTGATACTCATTTACCAGCTGCAATGTTTTCACTCATGCGATGTTGCAAAGGAAAAAAAAAATCGTAGCATGTCCTGTCTATCTGCGTTTTACAGGTTTTTTTCATCTCCTATGCTTCCGCATGGAGCCTCCTTTTTTCAGATTGCAAAGATTAAAAGTGTGATTTTCAGGGCTATAAAGGTCCTCAATGTCTGGGAGGGGCATACACTGAAATCATAAGAGCCTGTAATTAATTATTATATAATAGTAATATTTATAATGTACAGTCCTATAAACCTGATATGTATCTATTATCTCGCTATCCATCATCCAACCATCCAACATCTCCACATCCATCCTCCACAATTACCTTCTATAGAGATGACAATGTTGCACCATGTACAAGGTTTTGGAGGCTGGGGAAAGAATTTAGTGACTATTTTATGTATATGAAATTTGATTTCATCTTGTCCCTAATTGCTGCTTGTGATGTCACCAAAAGTTGTTGGCTGCACCCCCACATAGTGAGACAGCATGTATATGGTATAAGGAGCTGCAGAGCCAACATTGCATTGAGGGTTGTAGTTGGTGGCAGGTATGTCCACAACATCAGGATCGCATTTGTGTCCTTCTTTATTTTCTAGCATGTCCGTAGCTTTCCTTGAGGTGGCGGTAGAGGTTGGAGATGGTTTCATTATAGAATAATGGCTGACCCTCATACCTAGATTTTAACTATCTTATTTATTCTTTAACAGTATTGAGAGAGAGAGAGATATAGAGAGAGAACGAGCTATTTACTGAGAAAGATCTAAATCAAGCATATCCAGTTATGATGTAAGTATCTTGTTATATGGCCCTTGGGTGATATTTAGATAAATAGATGGACACCATGAAAACAAGTGTAACGAGGTGCAACCAACCTATGGCATAAGCCAGGATAATGCCAACAAATACAGAGTCCATATGGAAGAATCTGTTGTGCCCTCAAATATCACAAACATATAACACATTCTATTATAGTCATACTAAATTACCCTAAAATAAAAGTATGTGTGAGCGTGATCTGCAAGGATGGATTCAGAACCAAATTGGTTCAGAGTTCCTTCCACATGGAAGAGCGGCCCAAAGAATGCCACATAAAAATTCCCCAGACTGTAACTCTGCTTCCACCGGCTTGTGTTCTTCCAGCAGTGGTTGCAGGGTGTTTGTTCTCTGATGTTTCTTATCTGACACGCCAATGTCCATCTATTCATCTATCATTATCAGAAGTGCTGCCTGTATCTGGAAAATGATGGCAGGTGCTGATGTTCCTGAATTCTACACCCTGTAGTAGGGAGACAATGTCCTAGATTAACACCATCTTCTTTACTTTCTAATAGGTCCCACGAGCAAGAAGCGTTAACATTCTACGCATTACCGGCTTTTTATAACAACTGTGCCGAGGAGTTACCACAAAAAAATCTAAGAATCTTCTTGCAAAAACAGTAAGTATTTCACTATAGGACCCCCATGATAGTGACTGTTACCACAATACCTGGTGCTCTTCTTCACAGACATAACCCCACACTCATCGGATAATCACACATCAGGGACAAGGGGCCATAGATAACACAATGATAAAAGCGGGAATATAGAAGGAAATACAACACAAATATCAGCTATCACCCAGGAGCCCCTATTATCATGTTACTCTTCTTCATTGCCCTCTTGCGAGGGAAGAGAAGCCGATATCACCGACTGGCTATGGCAAGCCAATCATACAAAGTAGACCTTCATACAATCACCGGAAAATGTCAGCTGCAATCTGATTGGTTGTTATTGAAAATTCCTTGTTTATAATTCTTTCCTTTTTTTCTCCCACAGGTGGCGGGAGACCACCAACAACAACAGTGTGGTTTATTACCAGTAAGTATCTCCTAGCATGACGACCCTATTGTTCTAGTGTTATTGGAATTGCTGTTTTTTCTTTCTAAAGGCCCATTTATATGCAACGATTTCGCTCAAAAGACATCTTTTGAGTGATAATCGTTGTGTGCATTTACACGGCAAGATGATCACTCAAAATTCGCTCAAACGGCACTTTGACAGTTTTGAGTGTTCACTTTGCAGAAGTGTGTAAATGAAGCTCACGCTGTATGCAGAAAACAAGTGGGGCCGCTATCTTTTGCATATATCTGTTGTCTTCTCGGAGTGCTCAGCTGGAATATAGGTGTATGCTCCAAGTGAATTATACAGAAGACAGCTGGAGTGCTGTCTTCTGCATAATTCTGCTGTATTTACGTAGCACTCAACTAGTAGTATATAGCTGAGCACTCCGAGCGGGATATGCAGAACATAGCAGGACCGCTGTCTTCAGCATACTCCTGCTGTGCTCTCTGAGCAGGACACCAGCTGAAACAATAGTATCAGTGGTATCCCGCTAAGAACTAAGGGAGCGGCGCTGATAAGGCTCATCGTTCTCTTTCAGCTTGTTGTTAATGAAAAATGTACAAATTCCGTTCAGTTTGACCCAATGATTCTTGCTCAAAAGACGGCTTTGATTGATTTTTGATCAAGAATTCTTGCGTTTAAATGGGCCTTAATTCTGGACTTAATAAAAGCACAGCAAGGAGTGACAGTTCATTAGTAACCCCCATCTCCCCCAAAATGGGGGACTTAACTTATTTAAATGATCTTACTATAATAAACCCCATATGGGACCTCTGATGGCAAAATTACAAAGCTACGGCTATCAGAACATGAACATGCAAAAATATCAAAAGTCACTGCTTCCTTAAAGCCTAAAATACACCAATCCTGAAAGGGTTAACCCTACCACCTGGAGATTTTCTTTTTCTATGTACGGTTATATTATCCTCTGGCCCCATTAGCCACCTGAACTAAATGTATGTATATGTTATGTGTTGTTCAACAGAGAAGATGATGAGGAGGAGGATGATCAGATACCTTCCGGCCTCAAGGATTCCATCATTATGGACAAATCCGACAGCATCATTGTGTAAGTATTGAATCATCTCCAATGGGCCTATTGTATAAATATATCATGTATCAAACACCACTATATCTATAATATTTATGTATTGTTTTAATAGCGAAGAGGACAAGGCAGAACAAGACACCAACACTGCCTGTCCTAGTGCCCCCCTCCTGGACGAATCTGCCAACATCGTTCTGTAAGTACCGTATCCTCTACAATGGGTTTATTGTACACACTGTATATGACACAACATTACACATAGTTCATTGATAATGACTTGTACTATCCAGACTGACAGTCATATACAACATGGCGGTACACACTGGATATCACATAGGACTTATTCACAGGATGACTGGATAGGACTTATGTTAGTATACGGATTATTACTGTGGTTGGGTTGCACTCTTCTGCTGCACATTACAGGACATGGAGCCATGAGTTCAGTCATGGACATCCACACATTATAAGGTGGAGAAGTTACGTAGAGTCTTTGGCCAGTTTTCTGCTAGGAAAAAAAAATAGTTAATTTTACAGCACACTGAATTTGACAGCTGACAGCTGGCATAGACTCCACATTCTGGTGCATAGATTGGCCAGAGATATGCCAAACTTAGTAAGAAATGATTGCCTCTTAATAGATTTAGCGCACTTTGGATTAAGACTGCCATATACAGCGACGTACATTTCCCCAAATGTGTGGGGAACTAGTTCCATGTAGAACTATGTATCACAGACAAGATGGGTTGGGATGATTCTGATGGAGGGTTGTGTCCGTCTTGTGGTGATGGTGCAGGGTGCGAACAGCTCTGATAGACATTTACCCATCCATCAATTACCAAAGTGTTGCTTATATCACCATCTTCTTTACTCTCCAATAGGACCCAGGAGGAAGAAGCGTTAACATTCTACGCATTACCGGCCTATTATAACAACTGTGCCGAGGAGTTACCACAAAAAAATCTTAGAATCTTCTTGCAAAAACAGTAAGTATTTCACTGTAGGACCCCCATGATAGTGACTGTTACCAGAATACCTGGTGCTCTTCTTCACAGACATAACCCCACACTCATCGGATAATCACACATCAGGGACAAGGGGCCATAGATAACACAATGATAAAAGCGGGAATATAGAAGGAAATACAACACAAATATCAGCTATCACCCAGGAGCCCCTATTATCATGTTACTCTTCTTCATTGCTCTCTTGCGAGGGAAGAGTAGTCGATATCACCGACTGGCTATGGCAAGCCAATCATAAAAAAGTAGACCTTCATACAATCACCGGAAAATGTCAGCTGCAATCTGATTGGTTGTTATTGAAAATTCCTTGTTTATAATTCTTTCCTTTTCTTCTCCCACAGGTGGCGGGAGACCACCAATAACAACAGTGTGGTTTATTACCAGTAAGTATCTCCTAGCATGACGACCCTATTGTTCTAGTGTTATTGGAATTGCTGTTTTTTCTTTCTAAAGGCCCATTTATATGCAACGATTTCGCTCAAAAGACATCTTTTGAGTGATAATCGTTGTGTGCGTTTACACGGCAAGATGATCACTCAAAATTCGCTCAAACGGCAGTTTGACAATTTTGAGTGTTCACTTTGCATAAGTGTGTAAATGAAGCTCACGCTGTATGCAGAAAACAAGTGGGGCCGCTATCTTTTGCATATATCTGTTGTCTTCTCGGAGTGCTCAGCTGGAATATAGGTGTATGCTCCAAGTGAATAATACAGAAGACAGCTGGAGTGCTGTCTTCTGCATAATTCTGCTGTATTTACGTAGCGCTCCACTAGTAGTATATAGCTGAGCACTCCGAGCGGGATATGCAGAACATAGCAGGACCGCTGTCTTCAGCATACTCCTGCTGTGCTCACTGAGCAGGACACCAGCTGAAAAAATAGTATCAATGGTATCCCGCTAAGAACTCAGGGCGCAGCGCTGATAAGGCTCATCGTTCTCTTTCAGCTTGTTGTTAATGAAAAATGTACAAATTCCGTTCAGTTTGACCCAATGATTCTTGCTCAAAAGACGGCTTTGATTGATTTTTGATCAAGAATTCTTGGGTTTAAATGGGCCTTAATTCTGGACTTAATAAAAGGACAGCAAGGAGTGACAGTTCATTAGTAACCCCCATCTCCCCCAAAATGGGGGACTTAACTTATTTAAATGATCTCACTCTAATAAACCCCATATGGGACCTCTGATGGCAAAATTACAAAGCTACGGCTATCAGAACATGAACATGCAAAAATATCAAAAGTCACTGCTTCCTTAAAGCCTAAAATACACCAATCCTGAAAGGGTTAACCCTACCACCTGGAGATTTTCTTTTTCTATGTACGGTTATATTATCCTCTGGCCCCATTAGCCACCAGAACTAAATGTATGTATATGTTATGTGTTGTTCAACAGAGAAGATGATGAGGAGGAGGATGATCAGATACCTTCCGGCCTCGAGGATTCCATCATTATGGACAAATCCGACAGCATCACTGTGTAAGTATTGAATCATCTCCAATGGGCCTATTGTATAAATATATCATGTATCAAACACCACTATATCTATAATATTTATGTATTGTTTTAATAGCGAAGAGGACAAGGCAGAACAAGACACCAACACTGCCTGTCCTAGTGCCCCCCTCCTGGACGAATCTGCGAACATCGTTCTGTAAGTACCGTATCCTCTACAATGGGTTTATTGTACACACTGTATATGACACATTACACATAGTTCATTGATAATGACTTGTACTATCCAGACTGACAGTCATATACAACATGGCGGTACACACTGGATATCACATAGGACTTATTCACAGAATGACTGGATAGGACTTATGTTAGTATACAGATTATTATTGTGGTTGGGTTGCACTCTTCTGCTGCACATTACAAGACATGGAGCCATGAGTTCAGTCATGGACATCCACACATTAAAAGGCGGAGAATTTACGTAGAGTCTTTGGCCAGTTTTCTGCTAGGAAAAAAAAATAGTTAATTTTACAGCACACTGAATTTGACAGCTGACAGCTGACATAGACTCCACATTCTGGTGCACAGATTGGCCAGAGATATGCCAAACTTAGTAAGAAATGATCGCCTCTTCATAGATTTAGCGCACTTTGGATTTAGACTGCCATATACAGCGAAGTACATTTCCCCAAATGTGTGGGGAACTAGTTCCATGTAGAACTATGTATCACAGACAAGATGGGTTGGGATGATTCTCATGGAGGGTTGTCCGTCTTGTGGTGATGGTTGCCGGGTTCGAACAGCTCTGATAGACATTTACCCATCCATCAATTACCAAAGTGTTGCTTATATCACCATCTTCTTTACTCTCCAATAGGACCCAGGAGGAAGAAGCGTTAACATTCTACGCATTACCGGCTTATTATAACAACTGTGCCGAGGAGTTGCCACAAAAAAATCTAAGAATCTTCTTGCAAAAACAGTAAGTATTTCACTGTAGGACCCCCATAATAGTGACTGTTGCCACAATTCCTGGTGCAATCCTTCACAGACATAACCCCACACTCATCAGATAATCACACATCAGGGACAAGGGGCCATAGATAACACAATGATAAAAGCGGGAATGTAGAAGGAAATACAACACAAATATCAGCTATCACCCAGGAGCCCCTATTATCATGTTACTCTTCTTCATTGCTCTCTTGCGAGGGAAGAGAAGCCGATATCACCGACTGGCTTAGGTAAGCCAATCATACAAAGTAGACCTTCATACAGTCACCAGAAAATGTCAGCTACAATCTGATTGGTTGTTAATGAAAATTCCTTGTTCCTAATTCTTTCTTTTTCTTCTCCCATAGGTGGCGGGAGACCACCACCAACAACAGTGTGGTTTATTACCAGTAAGTATCTCCTAGCATGACGACCCTATTGTTCTAGTGTTATAAGGATTGCTCTTTTTTTCTTTGTGAAGGCCCATTCAGACACAATGATTCTCAGTCAAACAACATCTTTTGAGCAATAATCATTGTGTGCATTTACACGGCAAGATGATCCCTCAAAATTTGCTTAAATGGCAGTTTGGTTGAGAATTTTGAGCGCTCACTTTACATAAGTGTATAAATAAATGTATGCAGAATACAAGTGAGGCTGCTATCTTCTGCATATAGCTGTTGTCTTCTTGGAGCACTGAGCTTGAATACAGCTGTGCGTTCCGAGAGGAGCATAGAGCAGACAGATGGAGCGCTCTCTTCTTCATACTCCTGCTGTGTTTATAGAGCGCTCAGCTAGTATACCAGCTGAGAGCTCCGAGACGGGGATGCAGAACATAACTGGAACGCTGTCTTCTGCATACTACTGCTGTGTTCTCCAAGTGGGACACCAGCTAAAACAATAGTATCAGCGGTATGCTGAAGGATATCGATGAACAACTCATTAATGAAAAGTGCACAAAGTCTGTGCAGTTAGACCGAACGATTCTTGCTCAAAAGACGGCTTTGAGCGATTTTTGATCGGAAATCATTTGCTTTAAATGGGCCTTAATTCTCCTTCTGATAAAAAGACAGCAAGGAGTGACAGTTGATTAGTAACCCCCATCTACCCCAAAATGGGTTACTTAACTTATTTAAATTATCCCACTATAATAAACCCCATATGGGACCTCTGATGGCAAAATTACAAAGTTATGGCTATCAGAAGATGGAGATGCAAAAATATCAAAAGTCACTGCTTCCTTAAAGCCTAAAATACACCAGTCCTAAAAGGGTTAACCCTACCACCTGGAGATTTTCTTTTTCTATGTATGGTTATATTATCTCCTGGCCCCATTAGCCACCAGAACTAAATGTATATATATATATATGTCATGTCTTGTTCAACAGAGAAGAAGATGATGAAGACGAGGATGATGAGACACCTTCCATCCTCGAGGATCCAAGCGTTATGGACACAACCGACAGCATCACCGTGTAAGTACTGAATCATCTCCAATGGGCTTATTGTATAAATATATCATATATTACACAACACTATATATATAATATTTATGTATTGTTTAATAGCGAAGAGGACAAGGCAGAACAGGAGTCCATCACTGCCTGTCCTAGTGACCCCCTCCTGGACGAATCTACCAACATCGTTCTGTAAGTACCACATCCTCTACAATGGGCTTATTGTACACACCGCATATGAAACAACATTAGATATAGTTCATTGATAATGACTTGTACTATCCAGACTGACAGTCATATACAACATGGCGGTACACACATATCACATAGATGATGAGTCGGGTGGGTGCACAGGACACATTCACAGGATGGCTGGATAGGACTTATGTTAGTATACGAATTAGTATTTTGGTTGGGTTGCGCTCTTGTGCTGCACATTACAAGGCATGGCGCCATTATTTCAGTAATAGACGTTTATCCACACACTACAAGGGCAAGAATTTACTTAGAGTCTTTGGCCAGTTTTCTGCTGAAAAAAAGCTAATTTTACAGCACACTAAATTTGGGCACAAAAATTGTGATTGTTATATATTTTTTCACCTCAATCACCACTTTTGGAGAAAAAAATGAGACTAGCAAAAGGGATGTTTTGAGAGATTTACTATGATTTATGCTAATATCTGGCATAAGTTATGGAACAAATCTGCAGCAGCTGACAGCTGGCTTACACTCCACATTCTGCAATGATAGACATCTACCCATCCATCATTTACCAAAGTGCTGCTGGTATCTGGAAAATGATGGCGGGCGCTGATGTTCCTGAATTCTACACCTTGTAGTAGGGAGACGATGTCCTAGATTATCACCATCTTCTTTACTATCCAATAGGACCCAGGAGGAGAAAGCAGCGGCATACTCAGTTTTCCCGTCATATTATAACAACCGTGCGAATGAGTTGCCGCAAAAAAATCTAAAAATCTTCTTGAAAAAACAGTAAGTATTTCTCTGTTGGACCCCCATGATAGTGACTGTTACCACAATACCTGGTGCTATTCTTCACAGACATAACCCCACACTCATCAGATAATCACACATCAGGGACAAGGGGCGATAGATAACACAATGATAAAAGCGGAACTGTAGAAGGAAATACAACACAAATATCAGCTATCACCCAGGAGCCCCTATTATCATCTTACTCTTCTTCATTGCTCTTTTGCAAGGGGAGAGAAGCCCTATATCACTGACTGGCTATGGCAAGCTAATCATACAAAGTAGACCTTCATACAGTCACCAGAAAATGTCAGCTACAATCTGATTGGTTGTTACTCAAAATTCCTTGTTCATAATTCTTTCCTTTTCTTCTCCCACAGGTGGCTGGAAACCACCAACAGCAACAGTGTGGTTTATTACCAGTAAGTATATCCTAGCATGATGACCCTATTGTTCCAGTGTTATTGGAATTGCTCTTTTTTCTTTCTAAAAGTCCCTTTTAGACGCATTGGTTCTCGTTCAAAAGACATTTTTTGAGCGATGATCATTGTGTGCATTTACATGGTAAGATGATCACTCAAAATTCGCTCACACGGTAGTTTAGGTGACGGTTTTGAACGTTCACTTTGCATAAGCGTGTAAATGAAGGCTCACACTGTATGCAGAATACAAGAGGGACAGCTATCTTTTGCATACTCCTGCTGCTTTCATGAAGCGCTCAGCGAGTATATAGCTGAGCGCTCTGAGCAGGGTATGCAGAACATAGCTGGACTGCTCTCTTCTTCATACTCCTGCTGTGTTTTCGGAGAGATCAGCTGGTATACAGCCGAGCACTCCGAGTGGGGTATGCAAAACACAGCTGTAACGCTGTCTTCAGCATACTCCTGCTGTGTTCTCTGAGCGGCACACCAGCTGAAACAATAGTATCAGCGGTATCCCACTGAGAACTCAGCGCGCAGCACTGATAAGGCTCATTGCTCTCTTTCAGCTTGCTGAAAGAGATCAATGCACAACTTGTTAATGAAAAATATACGAAGTCCGTTCAGTTAGATCCAACGATTCTTGCTCCAAAGACGGCTTTCAGCAATTTTTGATCAAGAATCGTTGGGTTTAAATGGGCCTTAATTCTCCTCCTAATAAAAGGACAGAAAGGAGTGACAGTTCATAAGTAACCCCCATCTACCCTAAAATGGGACACTTAACTTATTTAAATGATCCCACTATAATAAACCCCATATGGGACCTCTGATGGTAAAATTACAAAGTTATGGCTATCAGTACATGGAGATGCAAAAATGTCAAAAGTCACTGCTTCCTTAAAGCCTACAATACACCAGTCCTAAAAGGGCTAACCCTACCACCTGGAGATTTTCTTTTTCTATGTACGGTTATATTATCCTCTGGCCCCATTAGTCACCAGAACTAAATGTATATATATATGTTATGTGTCGTTCAACAGAGAAGAAGATGATGAGGAGGAAGATGAGACACCTTCCGTCCTCAAGGACTCCAACATAATGGACACAACCGACAGCATCACTGTGTAAGTACTGAATCATCTCCAATGGGCTTATTGTATAAATATGTCATATATCACACAACACTATATATATAATATTTATGTATTGTTTCATAGCGAAGAGGACAAGGCAGAAAAAGATAACACCACGGCCTCTCCTAGTGACCACCTCCTGGACGAATCTGTCAACTTTGTTCTGTAAGTACTGCTTCCTCTATGATGGGTTTATTGTACACACCGTATATGACACAACATTACACATAGTTCGTTGATAATGACTTGTACTATCCAGACTGACAGTCATATACAACATGGCGGTACACACTGGATATCACATAGATGATGAGTCGGGTCGGTACACCGGACACATTCAAAGGATGGCTGGATAGGACTTATGTTAGTATACGGATTAGTATTGCGGTTGGGTTGTGCTCTTGTGCTGCACAGTACAAGGCATGGCGCCATTAGTTAAGTCATGGATATCTACCCATTACAAGGGCGAGAATTTACTTAGAGACTTTGGCCAGTTTTCTGCTGGGAAAAAAATGGCTACTTTTATAGCACACTAAATATATAAATATATATATTATGTATTATCTAATAGGGAAGAAGACAAAAAGGAAAAGTCCAACTATCAAAGTCCAACTAATCATATTGAAGATGTCAACCTTATCAGCGAATGCCCAATAATTGATAAGGCAGAGAGCATTAAGAGGTAAGTACAGAATTATCTTCCATGGGCATATTGAAGCATTCCATCATAGGTTCATGGTATTTCATGGACGGATACAGAATATAATGTTTTAGTTTTTCTTTTGTGACATTTAGTTTCTCATCTTGTCCATTTTTTTTTCCAGCAGCAGAAAGAAGACCGGAAGATGGGCTAGATTCACCAGGTGAGTACAAATTCATTTATTTTTTATGTCTGACGGTATTTTTTCTGTGAGGTTCATGGAGGCAGGGAAATAAAACTTAGGTTATTACATTTACATTGGGGATTTTGTTTTCTTGCTCTATTATGAGAGCAGGAAAACAGAATCCTCGGCCAAACGGTTCCTTTTTATAATAGAACCTTATGGCATTGAGCTGACGCCATTGACTATAATGGGGTCTGTTCAGTTGCTGAAACCCCGCAGCATTTTACCGGACATGCAACATTTTTGGTCCAGCGTTTCATGTGTGATTTGTGCCAGCGACTCCAAACAGAAACTGGCACTGATGTGAACAAACCTTTATAGCTTTATTTTCTCCCTATATTTGTCTGTGTATAGATTAGAGGTAATGGTGATTCTATGGTTACTGGATACCTGAATTGTACACAGTGTATACTACTATATACAGGAGTTACATGTTGTGTGGGTATATGAACATATAATGACCAATAGTGATGAGTGAACTTTTAAAAATTCGGTTTGGCTGGTTCACTAAATTTCAGCATAAAGTTTGGTTCATTCCAGATTAGTTTAAACTGAACCGGAACTTCACCAATACCCCTAAAACTAGTGTATAACAGTGGTGGTGGTTCAGCTGAGACAAACCGCCCGAGATTCGGGTTCATGCTGAACTGAACTTTTAGTGACATTTAACCCAAAACAGGGTTGGACTGTTTCAGTTTGCTCATCACTAATGCGCAGATTTATGTTCAGTAGCTAAAACCACAACTTGCTGAAACAAAAATAGGTACATCTAGTCCATGTAGGAAATGATAATCAAGCACCACCTGAACCTCCAAGTCTCACACTTGTTTTCTTCTTTATTTAGAGCTTTCCGAGGACTTTTCACCTGCTGCCGCCCAAATAAATGCCATGACAATGACAATGGCTAGAAGCTTTCACCTCCCCAATCCCCCTTCCCTTCCCCCATAACCCTCTACTCCCTCCACTCCAATAACCCTCTCCCCAAACCCCTTCCCCACTCCATAACTCTTTCCTCTCCCCACACCCATCAGATAATCACTTTTGAGAAACCATGACCGCATGTAACGGAGTCATCTCCACTGCTGTCACCCCCTTCAAACCCCATCCCACCTAATTAACCACAGACTCCTATTTCTTTGGATTAATTTGGCCACAGCAGGCATGTTAATTAACAAAGATAACATTAAACATATGAAACATTTTAACCCAATGGGAAAGCTAGGGAGAGATCCTTGGAGTCACAAAAAATCTGTCGCCTCACCAACATGGGAAATAGTTGTAACTTCCGCCAGTCGCATACTAACCAACTTGGTTGACACTATTTCTCAAACCACGTCTCCCGCCACAAGCCAACTGACTCAGGAGATCCAGCACTCATCAACTAGCCTCTAGTTGCTGACCTCCTGACACCGAGGCCAGTTAGCCATACCCTGGCTGGCCACTTCCGCCATCTTTGCAGGGCACTGCCTGTCAAAGCCAAGAGGCGACAGACCCACTTACTAATCAATCAAGAGGGGGAAGGTAGCTATCCAGCCCCTGCCTTCCCCCCACCATACTTTTATGCTGACTCCAAGGACCCTCCCCCCATTGCTGCTATGACAAGGTTTCTCAAAAAATCCCTCCAACCCTTTCCCTTACCACTTGCCAGGTTAACTCTTCCCTTCCTGTTAACCCTGTCATGTGTGCCTTCCACTTATCACCCTGCGAACTTCAGTTCCAGCATTCCTTATACTTGAATAAACATTCATTCATTCAACACTTGGTATCATTAGTTTCTGTTTCCTCCTTATTTAGATACTTTAGAAAAGTAATTTCCTCCTGCATCTACAGGATGCCGGATGAACATGGATGAAAACTTTTCCCTCCCCAAACTTTCTCCTCCTCCCTCCCCCCACCCACATAACTCTCTCCACTCCACAATCCCCCTCCTATCCTCAAAGAATAAAAAAATGGATGGACTTGTACAGGACTCTCCACTGGGTTGGCGACATTAGTGCCCAAGGAAGGAGTCAACCAGGCCCTTGGTCATGACCAGCTTCAGATGTACATGGGCCCTTGGGCAACAAAGTCAAAGTGCACCCTGCAGCATCCCTTAAGGTGATCCCGGACACATGGCATACGCTGAGGATCTGGGAGGGCAAAATGCTGGCTTGCCATAGTGGCACTTACGACACTCCCACCTGGAGGGATGCACATAGCCAGGGCCAGAGTACCGCTGGGCCTCTTCTGGACACCCTTAGAATAGGGATGCCCAATAGATGGTGGAACAGGATAAGAATTTGTCGCGAGTGGTGCCACCATTCTGGTACACACTGGAATGAAGTCCGGTGCAGAATAAAATGAGCCACAGACAGATATGAAATACCTCAGGTCACTGGGAATGGTGAGGGCCTGAAATAAACTTTATCTGGCAAACTTGGAGAAATGACAGTGCAGGAAATTAGTAGATTTGAACAGTAGTACCTCCACATGGCGATCCAAACTTCAGAACACCTGTGTGTGACAGACAAAATGGGTGTACCTCTACGCGGTGATCCACTAGCTGCGGAAGGCCGCATAGGAAGGGATAACAGGGCCGCATAGGAAGGGATAACATAGACAGTACTTCTGCATTGGGCCTTGCCAAGCACTCAATCATGGTTGCTCTCGCTCTGCTTAGGTGGGGGGCTCATTCCTTCCTCCTTACATGCACATCCAAGTTGGGGAAAACCTCTACTGCTCCTCCATGCTTTACTAAATGAGGGCTAAAGGTACCACCATGTAGCTGTACGCCCTGATTACCACTCGAGAAGACATGGACTTGTTTTCCTGCTCTCAAACACTCACTTATATAACCTCTCTCATATCAAAAAAGGACATAAAGACCGTGCCCTGGCCAGGCATAAAGTATGGGGGAAGACCCATATCAAATAGGCTCAAAGCAATCCCCAAGTGGAGGAGTTTCCTGCGGCTGCAGACTCATTTTATTCTCGCCGGAGTTCATTCTGGTGTGTACCGGAATGGTGGCGTCACCCGTGACAAACTCCACACTTGTTTTGTTCTACCATTGGTTTGTCATCCCCATCCTAGGGGTGTCAGGAAGAGGCCAAGCAATGCCCTGGCCTTGGCTGCGAGCATCCTTCCAGGAGCATGGTAAGTGCCACCGTGACAAGCCAGCATCTTGCCCTCCCAGCTCCTCAGCGTATGCCATGTGTTTGCAGTCTCCCTAGGAATGTTGCATGCAGAGTGTGTATTAGAATGTGTGCAGAGTGTATAAAGAGGTGTACAGAGTGTGTATATAGGTGTGCAGAGTGTGTAGCATGTGTATTAGAATGTGTGCAGCGTGTATATACAGGTGTGCAGAGTGTGTATACAGGTGTGCAGAGAGTGTTTGCAGAGCGTATGTACAAAGGGCAGGTAGTCAGGTAGTGCTAGTGCTGCAGGTTGCATGATAGCATGGCGATAACAGACAGAGGCGGAGACAGCAATTTTGTTTTTAATAGAAGATAGCTTTACTGAACACCAACTGCTTAAATGTGGGATTACAGAACATACATGCATAAGCAAACATAGACTCTTCTAGAAATAAAGACACAACGGCTGGAGGATAATTAGACTACTTTATTAAGCTTTAAGCAAACATTTGAATATAAACTATTTCATGACCTTAAAACTTGTTAGCCATATTAAAGAGTCCAACCATATGGCCCTTTTACATGGGTCTCCCCAGCGCATCTTTCCTGTGCTTTTATACAGGAATGAGCACTGCTAGTGAATGGAGCTAAAGCGGTCCGGCGATCGCTTCGGCTCACCCATTCCAGTCACAGCAAACAGGCAGTTGTTTATAAGTGAACGACTACTTGTTTAGATGGGCCAAATCTGAACTATAATCGTACAGATTCCCACTGAGGACGAGCATGCAGAATGTACCAAGATGATGACCATCTACTTACACGTTCGATTATAGACTCACTCAAACTTGCTCTCACAGCCACAGTAGCTTCCCCGATGCAAAAGGAATGACTAGAAAAAGAAAACTGGAAATGAGTACTACGTTTAGCAAGAACAGGACTTCTTCAGACGCCTGTGATTTTGTCCCGTTTTGTGGCTGTGAAAATCACATCCGCAAAATAGGTTGATTTGAAACCATTCAATGGTTTCGTTTTGAGTAGCGGTATTCTCGGTTGTTAATAATATGCATGAGAAAATTCAGTCTTTTTTTTCCAAAGTAGCGCAGAGTTTTAATAGTAAAAAAAAACTGAAAAAAAACCCCACTGATTAATGCGCTAATATGCTCCATAGCGGAAGCGTATTAGCGCATGCGCCCGTCTATTTAGGCTATGAAACTGAAATTAAGTTAGTGGCGAATCGTCCAAATGCAATGGAAAAAGCTTCCTTCTAGAGATGAGCGAGTATACTCGCTAAGGCACATTACTCGAGTATCTCCCCGCTCGTCTCTAAAGATTCGGGGGCCAGCGCGAGTGACAGGTAAGTTGCGGCAGGGAGAGGGGGAAGCGGAGGGGAGAGGGGAGAGAGGGAGAGAGAAATATCCCCTCCGTTACTCCCCGCTCTCCCCCGCCGGCCCCCGAATCTTTAGAGACGAGCGGGGAGATACTCGGCTAAGACACTACTCGCCCGAGTAATGTGCCTTAGCGAGTATACTCACTCATCTCTACTTCCTACCTAAATCAGGCCTTACAGCACAATAAGCACACACTGAGCATATCCTACTCTGCAGAACAGCACCAATATGCAACTAACAGCCTTTGCCTCGAACATCCATTTTAGGACTTAAGGCCACAGGCGGGTCGAATTCCATGTACAGGAGGCCGCAGCGGAATCCAGCCCGCGGCTGAGGACTCTGCATACCTGTGCAGGCAGGAGGCGGCATCCGCGCGGACCTCTCTTCTACCGGGACATCGGTACTGCGGATGGTCCGCACTGCTCACCGTCGAACATTCGCAATACAGGTTTTGTTTTTTTAATCTCTTCATTTTCAGCTGAATCCGCGGCCCGTCCGCAGTGTCAGCTGCAGGTAGACCACAGATAGGACTGCTTCTATTGACTTCAATGGAAGCTGATCGTGTGGGAACTACGCTAAAAGGAAGCATGCTGCGATTTGTATTCCGGACCAAAAGGTCAGCAAAACAAATCCGCATGCTTTAATTACAGTGCAGAAGCCCATGTTTCTCTATTGGCAGCTTGAACTGCGGATCTTGCACAATTTAAATCCACCTGTGGACATTGGGCCTTAAAGCCTCGTTCACAAGGGCTACAAAGTCGCACGATTTTGTTGTGTTGCTACAATGCTACAAATCGCATCTATGAGAAGCCCATGCTTTCCTATGGGTTACTTCACACATACAATATTTTGTAGCATGCAACAACTCGACACAAAAACTTTGCAAGTTTGATGACATGCACGTGACTCGTGAGGTTTTGTAGCCCATGTTTCCCTATGGTGCCTTCCTCTCTGATGCAGCGCATCACACAAAAACACAGTTTTCGTGCTGTGCGATACAACTTTGACAGTAGGAAATCCTCCTACAAAGTCTAAACTAAGCCCTAGCTGCCGGGAAAAATGAAAAAACACATATAGATCACCTCAGACGTGCTGTCAGCCCAGCCGCAGCTTCTCCCCGGGTCCCCAGTACTATCTTCTTCTTCTCTTCTGGCCAGGGATTGAAAAATCGATGATTGGCTGTGATTGGTTAAACGAGCGCTAGCTGTGATTGGCTAAGCGTCAGCCAATCAAAGCTAGCGCTTCCAAGAGGCGGAGATTTTTCAATTCCCGGCCAGAAGAGAAGAAGTAGATCAGTGCCAGGGACCAGGGGAGAAGCTGCAACTGGGCTAGCAGCGCCACTGAGGTGATGTATGTGGTTTTTTTTTTCCTCTTCAGCTACGGCTTATTTTCGGGGAAGGGCTTATATTTCAGACATCCCCCGAAAATCCTTGCATGTGATGCTACAAAGTCACACGACGTTGTAGCACTACAAAGTTGTGGTCTTACTGCGAGAAACTGCAGCGATGTTGCACAGACCAGCAATGTGATATTGCTGCGATTTTCTCGTGTCACCCATGTGAACGAGGCCTTAAACTTAATTAAAACAGACACACAATTATTAAAAACAGTAACATGCACGAATTGTAAGCCTGACGAATGACTCAGGGAATGAGGCAAAAGTATGGAAAGCCCCCCAAAACATCAAACAAAAAGCTGATGAAAAAAAGAAGCTTCGAAAGCAGAGTCACAATCTGACACACATATCCATACTAATATTACAAATGTGAAAGTAACTCTGTCTGTATGTCTGTTTGTTACCTTTTCATGGCTAAACTGCTGAAGTGCTTGTGATGAGATTTGGCAGGGGGTTAGCTTGCATCTTGAGGATGGCCACAGGCTACATTTTATTCAGTTCTCAAGGGAGCGCAACGAGATAGATGTATTTGGTGATGCGCAGGCGCACCTCTGCTTTGCCATTGGCGTGCGCCGTGTGGCAAGTTCGAGGGGCACAGAGTGTACATCATAAGTTATGCCTACACAAACGGGCAGATACGTGAGGAAAGATGTCGTTGCCGCACGTATGCAATTATTAAGCTAACAGGGCTACCCGGCGTTGCCCGGGATTAGAATTTTTTTTTTTTTTTTATAAATCCAAGTTTTATTAATTTTTAACAGGGGATACATAACAAAGTATACATTGGCAGTTCAGTACCGATAATTCCCTGGCCCCCAGAGCGGCAGGGTTTGCGGCGTATAGCCAATGAGCCTGAACCGACATTTGAACGTACATAAAACCAAGTCTCAACAAACGTATAGACATACATAGACATACCACAGAGGGGGGGGAGGGGTGGAGCGGGGGAGGGGGAGGGGGGGTGGAATTTAAGTGTGATCTGTGCTGGCGTTCACACTCTTTACTGAGGGCTTCTCGAAGGGTACCTGAACCGAGACTTCCTGCTTCCGTCTCACCCCACGCGAGGGACTAGTAAGGGTGCTCTGAGCGTATTCTGCGCCATGGGCCCCAAGTTTCGAGGAATTTCTCATGGGAACCGTTTGACCAGCTGGAGAGTTCCTCCAAGTTGTAGGTCCGGTCCATTCTATCCCTCCACTGAGAGAAGAGGGGAGGAGACTTCTGCAGCCACAGGGGGGGATAAGTGTCTTGGCTCCATCAATTGCGTGAGCTAATAGTCTGTGCCTCAGGGGGTTAAAGTCCCCAGAGGGCCTCCACAAGAACATCACCTCCGGAGTCAAAATAAAATTGGGTAAGATTCTTTTTAGCGCGGCGGCTATCTCTTGCCAGAAGGTCGACAGGAGGGGACAGGACCACCAAATATGGAGGTATGAGCCTGCGCCATTCTCGCACCTCCAACATTTGTTGTCAGAAGCAAGCTTGTGGTCGGTCAACCACTGCGGGGTCCTATACCAACGGACTAGCAGCTTATAGTGGGCTTCTTGGTTGATAATGCACGAGGAGAGTCCATATGCGAGCTTTAGGATTAATTGCGTGTCCGAGGAGGATAATGAAATATTTAGCTCCTTCTCCCAAGAGGAGATAAACGCGGGTTTAGAAGGAGGGGATGGTGGGAAGCAAAGCTTGCGTAGGCAAGCGATTCTTCCAGCGGACGGACTGTTGGACCCCACTGCCTTCTCGAAAGCTGTGAGGGGTCTTGTGGATGTGAAGGTTTTTTTGAAGTCTTTAATTACTCCTTCAATTTGGGCTCATTGGAGAAAAGGTAGAGGCTGGTCGGGCAGTAGAGTCCCCACTATTTCCCCTGGGTTTAAGTGGAACAGAGACTGAAACTCTCCTATGTTCTTGCTGCTTAGTTTTTGCCAAAGGCTGGCCGAGCAAGGGTCCGGCGGAAGGCCCAACAAGGCGGGGAGAGAACATAATGGGGAAATTGGGGAGGGGGGAGGCGCTAGTACTTCGACTCGAGAGTCCCAGGCTTCGCTGGGACCCCTCAGGAGCATGTTGTATTCCCTGTTTCTGTAGGCAGCTTTTTTGGGGAACCACAAGGTCTCCAACAATGATGGGCCATACATGGCTGTGATCATCTGGAACAGGAATGGGTCTCCTGCTGGCATAGACAATCTCAACCAGTAGCTAATGTGGGATGCAACGTAGAAGTCAGAGATGTTCGGCAGCCCCATCCCTCCCTCTTCTCTTCTCTTTATCAACAGGCTGTACGGCAGTCTGGAACCCCTTTGTCTCCAAATGTACTTAATGAACAACTTGCGGAGGGTATTAAAAAAGTGTGCTGGTAGGTGGACCGGGAGAGACCGGATTTGATATAAGATAATTGGGAATATATAAGATTTAATTATGTTTCTCCTCCCAAACCAGGAAATATAGGGGAGATCATAATTGTGCAGAAGAGTTTTGATTTTAGAAATTAGAGGTGGGAAGTTGGCTGTGAAAAGATCCTCTAACTTCCTTGTCAGCTTTACTCCCAGAAAATCTATTGCAGTGTTGGACCAGGAGAACGGGGAGCCCGATATCAGATTCGTGCAGCGAACCCTTGGGATCGAAACGTTAAGGACCGTCGATTTATTGAAGTTTATTTTAAAGTTTGAGAGATTCCCAAACTGCTCCAGGCATGTGGTGAGTCTGGTAAGGCCCGTTTCCGGGTTCGTGAAAAGGAAGATGATATCGTCTGCAAAAGCGGCTGCAGACAAAGCCTGATCTCCTATTGTGAGACCCCGTATCTCCTGGTCCATTCTGATAGACTGAAGCAAGGGTTCTAAGGCTAGGATGAACAGGGTAGGGGATAGGGGGCAGCCTTGGCGTGTGCCATTTTTTTATTTCGAAAGGAGGGGAGAGGATGTTGTTTATTTTCAGTCTGGCAAACGGTTCGGCATACAGGGAAAAAAGGGCCGCTACAAAGGAGGGGGGGGGAGTTAAAGTGGAGAAGGACCGATTTCATATATTGCCAATCAACTCTATCGAATGCCTTTTCGGCATCGGTGCTTACTAAGGCGAGTGGAATTCTATTTGCGTGGGCATACTGCATTGCATGGAGGATACGGATGCAATTATCCCTCCCCTCCCTCCCCTTCACAAATCCGGCCTGCTCCCTCTCCACCAGGATAGGGATATGGGCTTCCATGCGCTTCGCAAGGAGTTTGGCCCATAATTTGGCGTCCAAGTTGATTAGGGAAATGGGACGGTAGCTGCCGCACATCTCCGAGTCTTTGTTTTCTTTCAGAATTAACGTAATGTGGGCCTCCTGAGTTTGTCTCGGGAGGGCACCACCTACTAGGAGAGCATTGAACAATTCTGTGAGGCGCGGTACTAGCGTGGGATGGAGAGATTTGTAGTAAATGAGGGGCAGGCCGTCTGGGCCAGGGCTTTTGCCCGGGGGGGAAGAGTTCAGGACATCCTCCACCTCCGTCTCCGTAACTGGGGCCAGGAGATGGTTGGCTATTTCCGGGTCTAACTTGGGGAGAGAAAGCTTTTTTAGGAAGTCCTTTATTTGTTTATCAGATTCGTCTAACTCATTCTGATCCTGTTGTGGGCGTAGGTTGTAGAGTTGGGAGTAGAAGTATTGAAATTCAGCTGCGATATCTTGGGAGGAAGTGGCGCGAGTACCCAGGTGTGTTTTTATTGAATCAATTTGATTCTTAGTGCGGGCTTTCTTGATCATGGCCGTCATATACTTGCTACCTCTGTTACCTTGGGCAAATGCTATATGTTTAAGGTATAAACACTTTTTATTGAATCTTGTTTCTAAGCAAAGGTTCAATTCCTTTCTTGTGTCTGAAAGTTTGGAGAGGTTTTCTTTAGTGGCGGAGAGTTTGGTGGTGTATTCCAACTTAGCTATACGTTTTAGGAGGTCATCTATTTCTTTTTGTTGATTTTTCTTTTTCCTAGCTCCAAGAGCTATCAAGGCGCCTCTGATAAACGCTTTATGCGTTTCCCATACCACTGGAACCGATTGATCACCGCCCCCGTTGAGCTCAAAAAATTCTTTTAGTTGCTTAGAGATCTCAGATTTATCATCCTCGGAGTCAAGGAGAGAGGTATTCAACCTCCATCTCCACTCTCGGGGGGAATTGCATAGGGGTCTGATGTCAACGTGCGACGGTGCGTGGTCGGACACAGTGGTGGTAGCGATAGAGGAGTCTAACAACATTGGGAGAAGGGTAGAGGTTATGAGGAAGTAGTCCAACCTCTGGAAAGAGGCGTGGACATGCGAGAAGTAGGTAAAGTCCTTAGTAGAGGGCGAGCATTGACGCCAAGCGTCGATCAAGCCCATCTTCGAGAGGCTTCTCTGTAGGCGTCTCAGCTTTGGGTGAGATATTTGGGAGCGCCCGACTGACGAGTCCATCAGGGGGTTTAATGTCAAGTTCAGGTCCCCTCCCAAAATGATAGGACCCACCGCGAATTCTCTGAGAGTCTCCAACTGCCCCACCAACCAAGCCACTTGATTAGAGTTGGGGGTGTAAAGGTTAGCGAGGGTAATCTGAAAGTTGTTTAGACGTCCTCTCAGAAAGATGGCCCTGCCCTCCCCGTCCGTGTGTTGAGCCTCGCATTTGAATGTGGTGGACCTATGAAACAGTATGGAGACTCCTTTTGAGGCAGATGTCGGGTGGGGGTTGTGGAAGCCCTGGGGGAACTGTCTACCCGGTAAAGAGAGGCACTTACCCTCCTTGTAGTGGGTCTCTTGCAGGAAGGCGATCTTGGTGCCGTACTTTCTCAAGAGTTGTGCTACGTTGTGTCTTTTGAAAGGCGAATTGAGACCTCTCACGTTGAACGAAGAGAGACGGAAGCGGTCGCCCGCAGCCGGTAGCGGAGGAGGCATCGTGAGTCCAGGGAGTGCGCAGCTGTTGCTAAGGGATTCAAAGTGCACAGTAAGACACCAAGCAGAATATCGCTAGGGGGGGGGGGGCGGCGGTAGGAGGGAGTTGGGAGCGAAACACTAAGGAGAGGTGTAAGACACAAAGGGAAGAAAACACTGCAATGAATAACACAAAATTAGAAATGAAAAGACCAGTTTGTCCTAGGACGGTCAGTGGGGGTGATGTGCAGAGCGGTGCCCACCCCAAATATGGGTACTGGGGCTCACGGCTAACCAGATGGGAACCGCGGTGCACAGGACCTGCCCTGGACGACTCCTGAGGACCATTTAGGATAAGCCTCTTTAAACCAGCTATGCAAAATGAACTTGCATTAAAGCAGGAGGAGAGAAGGGGAGGGGGGGAGGGGGGGTTGAGCAGAAGAAAGAGAGGGGGTAGGATAAAGAAAACAGCAAAATAACCGTCGGTTGGCACTCTCCGGAGACCGCTGGGGCCCCATCCACGGTGCGCCGACCCCTCCCAGGCAGGAAAGGGTGGCGGGAATGGACCCAAAGTTCAACACGGACCCTTGGTGGACATCAACACGAACAGTCCAGCTACGGGGCAGCGGCCCCAGCCCTGCGAACCGAGGACAGGCCGGATGAAAATTTTTCACCCGCTCAGTGAGCGGGCAGGGACGATTCTTCAGTCTCCTGCAGGGGTGGGATCGCGGCTCTTTTTCTTCTTATTTTTGGGTGATTTCGCCGGGGGTGCCGAACTCCATGCAGATGCAGAAGGCAAATTTGTGAATTTTGGCATTTCTGGTAAAGGAAGCCAGCAAGGCAGGTCTAGCGGCTCCATCTCGAGAAATTGCCAACAAGCCTGGAGGTCCTCCGGGTCACGAATATTCAGTCGCCGGCCTTTATGGGATATGCCTAGACCAAAAGGAAAGAACCAGGCGTATTTAATCCCTCTCTCTCTCAGCACATCAAGTAGTGGACGGAGAAGGCGGCGCTTAGCCAGGGTAGACAGGGCCAGGTCCTGGAAAATCTGTATGGAGGCGTCTGCGTATTTCAGGTCCCTGTAATTTCTGGCCGCTCTCAGGATTGCGAAGGCGTCCTGGAATGAAAGGACTTTACAGACGACATCCCTTGGGGGCTCTGTATTCGCGCGGGGGGGGGGGGGGGGGGGGTCTGAGAGCTCTGTGGACCCTTTCAATTGTGATGGGGGCTGCTCTCTCCGCTCCCAGAAGGAGTGAGAAGATTTCTTTAGTTACCTTGTGGAGACAGTCCGCAGCCCATGACTCCGGGAGCCCCTTGATGCGTACGTTGGAGTGTCTGTTTCTATTTTCTAAGTCCTCCTGCATCAAGAGGGCTCTGTTAATATGGTCATGGTGTTCTCGCAGGGTGCGCTCTACCTCCGTGGCGTGGGTGACAATGGCGGAGGAAGAAGTCTCCAGGTCCTCCACTCTTCTACCCAGGAGCTTGATATCCTCTTTAATCTCTCCCAACTCCGACATGATGGGGCTCAGGGCTTTCATGATGAGGTCTTTCATGAAGCCTCTGGATACAGCCTCCCCATCCTCGCTGTCCGAGGCAGCCCCCTCCTCCCCCTCCTTACTGAGAGCTGCAGCCGATAGCTGGGCCGGCGCCATCTTTGCTGGGAACAGCGGCGAGCGGGGACTCTTCTCCTTCAGATAGCGCTGCATATCCGACTGTCCTCTGCTCACCCGCGGCGTCCCAGAAGGCTCCGGTCCCCTCTCCCTCCCGACTCTCCTCATTCTTGAGCTGCTGGTTGCTTCTAGCGGTCCTGTAACAGTCCTACCGCGGGAGCTAAGTTCTCACACGGCCATTCTCTTCAGCGGCCAGGCTCCGCCCCCCGCCCGGGATTAGTACTTGAAACAAAGACGCATCAACTGGATTGAGATTTTAAAGAAAATCTGTGTTGCCCATAGCAACCAATCACAGTGCAGCTTTTATTTTACCTCAGCTGTGTAAGAAATGTTTTCCTTTGATATTCGTATTTCCTATCCATTTTTTGGTCTTCTTTTAATATGCTGCACAAGCTTAACTCAGATCTAACGCATAGCTCTAGCAGAGATTGAGCTGTGAAAATTACTAGAAACCCAGAATCTGATGACCACGCTGAGGCAAGAAGGCATCAAGAAGCTGAAAGACGAGCTGCTCTTAGAGCAGTAGAGACGGCTGGGCAGTCTCAGGCTCATCAAACTTTAGATTATGACCGTCAAACGTCTCTTAGAGCTACAGAGACATTGGAGCAATCTCAGGTCTGCCGAACCCTAGATAACAACCGTCACGCGTCTCTCAGAGCTAGAGATACATTGGAGCAATGCTCAAGGGCAAACATTTAAGGTAGCAGGTGTACATTTAGAACAAACATGTTATTCTCTATGAGCAACTGCATGTGGCGGCTCACGTGTGTACAGCCCACAAAACCTTTATATCCTAGCAAAAAAAGACAAGAATAAAAACTAACAGAACTGTGCTAACAGTAGATCGCAGTTAAATCCCTTCACTGTTTCAACTTTTAATGTTTCATATACAGCAAAACTCAGATTGGATTAAAAAAAATACAGATTCACCAGCGGACGAAGTCGCAGGTAACAAGCTAGTATCACAAAAATGCAAGAACAAGCCAGTCAAAAAAGGACACCTACCATTCGGAACATGCCCAGTCCTCCTATGCCCCTTTTAAATCTGCTTCACAGTAAAATATTTAGTAACGGGAGGACAAACCTGGCTTTCCTGAAACAAAATAAACAAAAGGAAAGGGCTATAAGGTCCTGATAATTAAAGGAAGAAAACCATATCTATAACATAATGTAACACAGCAAAACGAGGCTGAGATGTAATTCCTCCATGTAAAAACCGATAACGACCAAATCAATTGCCACAAGTGCTCCGGGCCGCTTTAATCCAAAATATTTAAATGTAAACATAGAATAACAAGGTGACACAAAAGCTTAACCACCATCATAAATTTTGAAGATAAGCAGTTAATAGCATACATAACCCCTTTGTTATCCATATGAAACAAAACCCACTTATTGGCAAAATAATGGTCACATAAAACCAAAAAAAACAACAATAGGGAATAATTCCAAGAGGACCAGATTAGAAGCCACACCACCGAACACCCATGAACCTATGCCACTGATCAACACACTAATGACCATCCCAAAATGCATCGAAGCCAGTACTACCCGCTGCATGAAAAGCTGTAGATCAACTGACGAGACAACATGAGGATACATTCTAAGCGAAGCCAAATATTCAAGACCTTGTCACCCAATACCCTGAACCACATTCAAAAGAAAACCCATAGTTAACCTATCAGTTAACAACTTCTCTATCGGTTTGTTTGGGAACCTGCTTAACCAAGGAAGCATGTTCTCCAACTTTACCGGTGTCAATGCTTTTTGCCACAAATTATTTTGCAGAAGACTGACGGATGAGCTTGCTTTTTTAAAACATCAGGACATAGGGTGACCACCTCTGCAAAAGAAACACTCATGTTTCTATTTGTAACTAACGGGCCACTTGAATTGTGTTAAGAGTTGAGCGAGCACACTCGTCCAAGCTTGATGCTCGTTCGAGCATTAGGGTACTCGAGGTGCTCGTTACTCGAGATAAGCACCAGGCGGTACTCGAGTCAATTCCATTTCCTTCCCGGCATGTTTAGCACCATTTTCGAGCCAATAGACATGCAGGGAAGGCATTACTACTTCCTCCTGTGACGTGCCAGCCCTATCCCACTCCCCAGCAGTTAAAGGGGTTGTCCGGCCATAAACATTAGGTCTCATTACTTCTGTTTGCCCAATACAATGCACTTTGTAATATACATTGTGCATTGTAAATTAGGCAAACAGAAGTTATTCACTTACCTCTTGGACTGCCCCCCCCCCCCTGTGCTGCTCCTCGGTTGCCATGGGTTCCGTCAAGTCTCTTCTCCTCTTCTTGTCGGAACGACGGGGACAAGCTTCTCCAGCACAGCTCTGCGCATGTGCAGAAGAACTTCAGCTGCTGAAGCTCAGTTCTGCCTGCAGGGGAGGCGTGGCTGCTGGCTCTTCATCTCCAGGTAAGAATGAGTGGAGGGGCGGGCTCTCGTGGGGGGGTGGGGTGGAGAGGAAGAGATGGATGGATGGATGTGTGCAAGGGGGGGGGGGTGCAGTGATGTGTGTTTGTGCTAGTGGTGTCTGGAGACCCGGCTGTCAGAAGTCCGGGGGAAGGGGGGGGGGGGGGTGGAGAGGGAGAGATGGACGGATGGATGGATGGATGTGTGCAAGGGGGGGGGTGCAGTGATGTGTGTGTGTGTTTCGTGGTGTCTGGAGACCCGGCTGTCAGAAGTCCCGGGGGAAGGGGGGGGGGGGGGTGGAGAGGGGAGATGGATGATGGATGTGTGCAGGGGGGGGGGGTGCAGTGATGTGTCTGTGTGTGTGTGCAGGGACCCGGCTGACAGAAGTCGGGGGGGGGGTCATTGTGAGAGGGGTTGCTGTGGGAGGGGGCACTATGAGGGCATGTGTGTGTGGGGAACTGTTTTGTTTTTACTTTACTTTAGCAGGGTGAGGGGGGGGCAGTAGGTAGCCTTGCAGTGGGGGGCTGCAGGAGAGTTCTCTCTCGGCTCTCCCCAGCCCCTCTCTATTCACTATACACTGTGCTGCTGTTTACAGTCATGGTAGGATTTTATCGTGAACCATGAGAGTATAACAGTCTCCCCTGGCCACAACCCCTCTGATTATAGTATGCAGCAGGGGGCGGGGCCTTGGCGGGGAGAGACTGTAGATCAGTTCAATAAAGGTGGGCGTGTTGTGGGCGGGGCTAGGACGTGAGCTGAGGAAATCCTGCCTTTTCGATGTCTCTTACTACCATTGAGAGTGCGCACACAGAAGAGGGAGAGCGCAGAGCATGTGAGAAGGCAGCACAGAGGCGCCATCTTTGAAAGCTGCAGTGAAGATCAGAATCTAAGGTAAGAAACTGACATTGCAGCTGATCTGCCGGCCGGGTTTGAGCCCCTGTATGCTGTTTGTTACTATCCTTACTGAAAGGAAAGCAGCAGCATTATAAAAATTTTTACCCTGTGTGGCCGGACAACCCCTTTAATGGCTGGCGAGATCAAGTGAACACCAAGTACTTAAAGCGGTCCCGCCCGGGGCTCGCCTCAGACACACACTGGGAGAGATTAGAGAAAGTGCTGCTGCTGATATAAGGAAAGTGTTAGCATAGGATCCTGTCTTCAATTACCCCAACGGTCCCTCTTAGGGCTACATCTGACCATGTGCATTACTGTTGTGGCTGGCTGGGAACAGTAGTGCACAATTTTTTTTTTTCATCTCGGGCTGCGCAGACCATTTCAGCTATAGCGTTCTCAGTCTGCAGTCTATTATACAGAGTATAGGGAAAGTGCTGCCTCTGATATAGGGAAAGTGTTAGCAGAGGTCCTGTCTTCAAGAACCCCAATGGTCCTTCTTAGGACTACATCTGACAGTATGCATTTTACTTGGGGCCTGCTGGGAGTAGTAGTACTAGTAGTGCTTCCACTTTTGTATAACGCAGCTAGGCCTGTTTGTAGCCTTTCAGTAATGCTTTTTTCTGGCTGCAGTGCCGTACAAAACTGCTCTCACCGTGAAAGTGCCCTCCAATTATTCCTAGCCTGCTGTGAACTACCTCATCTATACCGTTCTCTGTCTGCAGTGAATTAGACGCAGAGTGTTGGGGCTACAGCCACTTCTATAGGGAAAGTAATATACACTATACAGTCCGTATCCTCAGTGCAAAAACCCCAAGGCCCCTTCGTTGATCTACATCTGACCGTGTGCATTTTACTTGGGGCCTGCTGGGAGTAGTAGTGCTTCTATTTTTGTATAACGCAGCTAGGCCTGTTTGCAGCCTTTCCGTAATATTTTTTTCTGTCTGCAGTGCCGTACTATACCGCTCTCATCGTGAAAGTGCACCCCAATTATTCCTAGCCTGCTGCAAACTACCTAATTTATACAGTTTTCTGTCTGCAGTGAATTAGACGCAGAGTGTTGGGGCAACAGCCTCTTCTACAGGGAAAGTAATATACACTATACAGTCTGTATCCTCAGTGCAAAAACCCCAACGCTCCTCCTTAGGGCTACATCTGACTGTGTGCATCTTACTTGGGGCCTGCTGGGAGTAGTAGTATTAGTAGTGCATCAATTTTAGTATAACGCAGCTAGGCCTGTTTGCAGCCTTTCAGTAATATTCTTTTCTGTCTGCAGTGCCGTACTATACCGCTCTCATCGTGAAAGTGCACTCCAATTATTCCTAGCCTGCTGCGAACTACCTCATTTATACCGTTCTCTGTCTGCAGTGAATTAGACGCAGAGTGTTGGGGCAACAGCCACTTCTACAGGGAAAGTAATATACACTATACAGTCCGTATCCTCCATGCAAAAACCCCAAAGCTCCTTCTTAGGGCTACATCTGACCGTGTGCATTTTATTTGGGGCCTGCTGGGAGTAGTAGTAGTGCTTCTATTTTTGTATAACGCAGCTAGGCCTGTTTGCAGCCTTTCAATAATACTTGTTTCTGGCTGCAGTGCCGTACTATACGGCTCTCACCGTGAAAGTGCCCTCCAAATATTCCAAGCCTGCTGCGAACTACCTCATTTATGCCGTGTCTGTCTGCAGTGAATTAGACGCATAGTGTTGGGGCAACAGACACTTCGATAGGGAAAGTAATATACCCTATGCAGTCCGTATCCTCAGTGAAAAACCCCAAAGCCCCTTCGTTGGGCTACATATGATCTTGTGCATTTTACTTGGGGCTTGCTGGGAGTAGTAGTAGTGCTTCCATCTTTGTATAATGCAGCTAGGCCTGTTTGCAGCCTTTCAGTTATACTTTTTCAGGCTGCAGTGCCGTACAATACCGCTCTCACCAGGAAAGTGCACTCAAATAATTCCTAGCCTGCTGCGAACTACCTCATTTATACCGTGTCTGTCTTCAGTGAATTAGACAGAGTGTTGGGGCAACAGTCACTTCTACAGGGAAAGTAATATACACTATACAGTCAGTATCCTCAGTGAAAAACCCCAAAGCCCCTTCGTTGGGCTACATATGATCTTGTGCATTTTACTTGGGGCTTGCTGGGAGTAGTAGTAGTGCTTCCATCTTTGTATAACGCAGCTAGGCCTGTTTGCAGCCTTTCAGTTATACTTTTTCTGGCTGCAGTGCTGTACAATACCGCTCTCACCAGAAAAGTGCACTCAAACAATTCCTAGCCTGCTGCAAACTACCTCATTTATACCGTTCACTGTCTGCAGTTATTTAGACAGCGGTCTGACCGCTAAACAGTACTGTAATATTACCGGGGCCACTGCAAAGTATTTCAGCTCTGCCACTGTGCAGCGCGTCTCACAATACCATTTCCGTTGATGGGGTTGAGATAGCTGCAGTTAACAGCACTATCCACTGGCTTTAGAGTCTTCTCCCACTCCACACAGCCTCTATTATCTACAAGTCTCTGCGAGCTGTAAATTACCCCTAGGTATCAGCGCAAGACAGCGGGTTACTTTTTTCAAGTCACAGCATAGAGCCTCCGCTATCTACACGTGTGCGGTGAATTAAGGCCCAGTTGTCAATTATTTATTTGAGCCCGGCTCTATTCTTAATCTGCCATGATGAGGAGTACGGGTAAGGGTCGAGGACGTGGACGCGGACACGGATGTCCAAGTGTGCGTGTGGGCACAGGCCGAGTTCCTGGTCCAGGTGAATCACAGCCGGCTGCTGCAGGATTAGGAGAGAGGCAAGTTTCTGGGGTCCCCAGCTTCATATCACAATTTATAGGTCCACATGGTAGACCTTTATTACAAACAGAGCAGTGTGAGCAGGTCCTGTCGTGGATGGCAGAAAATGCATCCAGCAATGTATCGACCACCCAATCTTCTGGCTGCCGCCCCTCCTTCCTCCCAGCCTCCTCACACCATGAAAATGACATATTCTGAGCAGGCAGACTCCCAGGAACTGTTTTCGGGTCCCTGCCATGAGTGGGAAAAACTGGTTCCTCTCTCACCTGAGGAGTTTGTCGTGACCGATGCCCAACCTTTGGAAAGTTCCCGGAGTCTGGGTGATGAGGCTGGGGACTTCCAGCAACTGTCTCAAGAGCTTTCAGTGGGTGAGGATGATAATGATGATGAGACGCAGTTGTCTGTCAGTGAGGTAATAGTAAGGGCAGTAAGTCCGAGGGAGGAGCGCACAGAGGATTCGGAGGAAGAGCAGCTGGACGATGGGGTGACGGACCCCACCTGGTTTGCTAAGCCTACTGAGGACAGGGCTTCAGAGGGGGAGACAATTGCAGCAGCAGGACAGGTTGGAAGAGGCAGTGAAGTGGGCAGGGGTAGAGGCAGGGCCAGAGCAAAGAATCCCCCAACTGTTTCCCAAAGCACCCCCTCACGGCAAGCCTCTGTTCAAAGGTGTGGATGTTTTTCAGTGAGAGCGTGGACGACTAACGAACAGTGGTGTGCAACCTGTATCGCACCAAGATCAGCTGGGGAGCCACCAGTACCAGCCTCACCACCACCACCAGCATGCACAGGCATATGATGGCCAAGCACCCCACAAGCTGGGACGAAGGCCGTTCATCGCCTCTGGGTCACACCATTGCCTCTTCCCCTGTGCCCCAACCTGCCACACAGATCCAATACCCCTCTCAGGACACAGGCACGAGCGCCTCCCAGCCTGCACCCACACCCTCAGCTCCACTATCCTCAACCCCATCCAGCAATGTCTCTCAGCGCAGCATTCAGCTGTCGCTAACACAAGCATTGGAGCGAAGGCGCAAATACGCCGCTATGCACCTGCACACACAAGCTTTTAATGTGCACATTGCCAAATTAATGAGCCTGGAGATGCTGTCATACAGGCTTGTGGAAAAGGAGGCTTCCAAAAACATGATGGCGGCGGCAGTCCCGCGCTACTCGGTTCCCGGTTGCCACTATTTTTCCCGGTGTGCCATCCCAGCCCTCCACCAGCATGTCTCCCACAACATTATACGTGCCCTCACCAACACGGTTACTTGGAAAGTCCACTTAACCACGGACACGTGGACAAGTACTGGCGGGCAGGGCCACTATATCTCCCTGACGGCACATTGGGTGAATTTGGTGGAGTCTGGGACCGAGTCGGAGCCTGGGACCGCTCACATCCTACCCACACCCAGAATAGCGGGTCCTACCTCGGTGCTGGTATCTGCAGCGGTTTATGTCACCTCCTGTAAACCCTCCCCTTCCTCCTCCTCCTACGCAACCTCTACCTCTCAATTAAGAAGTGTGAGCAGCACGTCGCCAGCAGTCGGTATCACACGTGGCGCGGCAACACAGCGGTGGGCAAGCATCAGGAGGTCGTGCTGAAACTACTCAGCTTAGGTGACAAGAGGCACATGGCCCCCGAACTGTTACAGCAGGGTCTAACACAGCAGACCGACCTCTGGCTTTCGCCGCTGAGCCTCCAACCGAGCATGGTCGTGTGTGACAACGGCCGTAACCTGATGGCGGCTCTGCAGCTCGGTAGCCTCACACACGTGCCATGCCTGGCCCACGTCATCAATCTGGGGGTTCAGAGGTTTCTGAAAAACTACCCCCTCTTGTCTAACCTGCTCAGCAAGGTGCGCACATTTCCGCAAGTCCACCAAGGACGCTGCCACCCTGAGGACCCTGCAACATCGGTTTAATCTGCCAGAGCACCGACTGCTGTGCGACGTGCCCATTCGCTGGAATTCTATGCTGCACATGTTGGCCAGGCTGTATGAGCAGCATAGAGCAATAGTGGAATACCAACTCCAACATGGGCGGCGTTGTGGTAGTCAGCCTCCCCAATTCTTTACCGAGGAGTGGGCCTGGATGGCAGATATCTGCCAGGTCCTTGGAAACTTTGAGGAGCCTACGCAGATGGTGAGCAGCGATGCTGCAATCATTAGCACTACCATCCCGCTGCTATGTCTGCTGAGAAGTTCGCTGCAAAGCATAAAGGCCGATGCTTTGCGGTTGGAACAGGAGACGGGGGATGAGAGTATGTCGCTTGATAGCAAGAGCACCCTCATGTCTATATCTCAGCGCATTTTGGAGGGGGAGGAGCAGGAGGAGGAGGGGGAAGAGACAGCTGGGCCCACTGCAGAGGGTACCCATGCTGCTTGCCTCTCATCTGCTCAGCATGTATGGGCTGTGGAGGAGGAGGAGGAGGATCCTGAAAGTCATCTTCCTAGTGAGGACAGCCATGTCTTGCATACTGGTACCCTGGCACACATGGCTGACTTCATGTTAGGCTGCCTTTCTCGTGACCCTCGCATTAGATGCATTCTAGCCAACATGGATTACTGGGTGTATGCCCTTCTCGACCCACGGTATAAGGAGAACCTTTCCATTTTTCTTATTACCAAAGAGGAAAGGGGTACGAGAGTGATGCAATACCACAGGGCCCTGGTGGAAATAGTGATACTAAACTTCCCATCTGACAGCGCTAGTGGCAGAAGGCGCAGTTCCGAGGGCCAAGTAGCAGGGGAGGCACGGAGATCAGGCAGCATGTCCAGCGCAGGCAGGGGAACACTCTCCAAAGCCTTTACCAGCTTTATGGCTCCCCGGCAAGACTGTGTCACCACTCCCCAGTCAAGGCTGAGTCGGAGGGAGCACTGTAAAAAGATGGTGAGGGAGTACATAGCCGATCATACCACCGTCCTCCGTGATGCCTCTGCTCCGTACAACTATTAGGTGTCAAAGCTGGACACGTGGCACGAACTTGCGCTGTACACCCTGGAGGTGCTGGCTTGTCCTGCCGCTAGCTTTTTTTCAGAGAGGGTGTTTAGTGCAGCGGGGGGAATCATCCGAAAGTTCGACTCGAGCAACGAGCACCCAAGCATTTTGGTGCTCGCTCATCTCTACACAAAGCACATGACAATGCAGCCCGTAGTCAGGCAGGACTAGATCAGGAAAAAGGAAAGCAGGTGAGTATTCTGTTTTCTTTTACTTTTTAGCCTCACCCGGCCACTTTGTAAGCTGGAGTCTGAAGGGAATGCCTGTAGCAGCCGCAGTTGTGGGCCGCCCCAGGGTATGACCGGCCCACAAGGATTTTTCCCAGTGGACTGAGTGGCCAATCTGCCTATGGTGTCACGGCACCGTTGGTAGGTTCTTACAGCACACCAGGTTGGGAATCACTACTCTAATGTATAGATACCACTTTTGTTTTCTCAGTAGTGAAGCCTGTTGGCCCCTGTGAGAAGAGCTCCTGATATTGTGCCCTCATGACTGCTCTTCATGCTTGGGTTCCGGCAGTATGAACCACACAAGTGGTTGATGTGCACAACAAGGGCTCTTTTTCCATGGGTTTTGATACTAGGCTCCAACAAGCTTTTGACAGTGCTGAACTGGCAACAGGAAGTGTTGTCATCTTCACTTACAAAATACAAGGGCCTATGTCTGGATCTTGTAGGGTTTTCCCCATATTGTCCGCCAGATAGTTGATGACATTGGGCTGTATCTGTAGTAAATAAATATGGCCTCTCAGTATCTCTGAATCCCTACTGTCCATCTTTTCCCTCAGGTTCCAGCTCTGGCTTCATGTCTATGCGAGGAGGTAACTGCAGGAAGATGGGCCCTCCAGTGAAGGGCCCCACTCATTCTTCTAATACCTTTGTCCGTTGGAATGACTTGATCCAGAACCATCACTAATATCCATGGAATGCTGAAAAATTATATTCCAAACTGTACAGAGCAAATGACTGGAGCAGGGGGCATTTTGGCCGGTATATAGGAAGATTCTTATCTAACTCTCCTCCAGAAGAAGACATCGTCTGGGGGTTCTTTAGATTGGCTGGTTGGAAGGGCTCTTGTTCTACATAGTCCCAAGAAAAACTGCCTTCACACCACTCTATTGTATTGCTGGTTCTTTAGTCAAAGAATCCTCTTGGCCAGATTAAATCTGTCAGAGACAAACTGATGTGACCTCGGCTCCACCAATCCATGGACATAGTCTGGAGACCATTGACCAACCCATCCGTCAGCATAAACTGTTTATGATGTCCTAATAATTAATGACTATTCCTTTCATTTTTATTTTATTAAAACAGATCTGCATTATAACCCCATTATTGAGACTTTGCCCATTTATTGAGACTCCTCCCCTTATTGTGGCTCATCCCCCTCAGTTTATATGCAGTAGTCACCAGACAATCCACTTCTTCTCTTTGGTAATTTAGTTATTTGTAGTTTATAATCATGTTATAATCTCTTCTTGTATTGACTCCCTGCTGTTCTTTATGGCTGTAGACAGCAGTCAATCTAAACAAGCTGAGCTGCAGCGTAAAGCACGGAGGAGAAACAAGGCATTAGCCTGGACCTCTGGTAAGACAGAAATTAATTGTTCTCATTACCTCAAACTCAACTATAAAATGTGCATAAGCTGAAGCCATTGGTGTGCCTTAAAGAAAAAAAGCATACAACAGGAATAATGCACAGCAGTTCTTGCAATGGAGGATTGGAATCTTTATACAGGTATTAGTATATCTTGACTCCACCAGGAATTTCAGGTGGAGTCAACATTGACAGGGGGTGACGCCCCCCGCAGCTGATTGGCTGCAGACACTGTTTGCCTTCAGGTCGAGCAAGCTCAGTAAAGTTAAGGAGAAAAGCGATGCAGCGCCCATCGGTCCAGCAAGGACACAAAAGTAAGGATCAAAAGGCATTTAGCGGTGGCCGCCGCTGCACAGCTCTAAAAGCAAGTGGCTTTATCGCCGGCAGCGGCGTCGGCTGTCGGCCACAAGGCGGAACCCACCTTTCACTGGTTTTCCGGGAGTGGCCGTGAGGGAGAAGAAATGCATCCGCCACTACTCAGCTCACAGCCGTGGCCGTCAACTCATGCGTGAAGCAGCAGTGGCGGCAGGGAAGAAGAGCTGAGTGGTCGCATGCTTACCATGCTTGGGAGACATGGCAGCCGGTACGGACCTTAAACGCTTCAGCTTGTGCATACTTTTGGCCCTGTGCTCCACCCTTCAGCTGACGGTTACTACTATTCTTAGACTTCCATTATTACATGTAGATGTTGACATGTTATAGCAGTAACATGCCATTATTTATAGGTAATAATGTAAGACTTAGGGCTCATGTCCACGGGCAAAATAAGAATTAAAATCCGCAGCGGATTTTAACTCTTCTCCTGCCCGCGGATCCGCACCCCATAGGGATGCATTGACCACCCGCGGGGTAGATAAATACCCGCGGATCGTCAATAAAAGGGATTTTTTTAAAAATGGAGCATGAAAAAATCTGGACCATGCTCCATTTTCGTGCGGATCTCCCGCGGGGTCGGCTCCCGCGGGCTTCTATTGAAGCCTATGGGAGCCGTCCGGATCCGCGGGAGACCTAAAATAGGAATTTAAAAGAATTTACCCATCCGGAGCGGACCGGGAAGGTCTTCTATTCCTCACGGCCGGATCTTTCTTGCTTCGGCTCGGCGGATGTGCCCGGCGCATGCGCGCGGCACGCCGGCGACGTTCCGAGTTCATCCGCCGACCGAAAAAGAAGATCCGGCCGTGAGGAAGAGGAGACTTTCCCGAACCGCTCCGGATGGGTAAATTCTTTTAAATTCCTATTTTCAGCGCTCATGTCTGCGGGGCAGGAGGGACCCGCTGCAGATTCTCCATGGAGAATCCGTAGCGGGCCTGATTTTCCCCGTGGACATGAGGCCTTACAATGGTAGTAACCCTCAGCCAAAGGCTGCAGCCCTGGGACAAGTCTATGCAAACTGTGCTGGTAGGACTTACGTGCCTTAGCCCAATCGGGAGCTGGCGGTGTGAGAGGGGCGTTCCCCCTGTCAAAACCCTAGCTTCAGGTGGCGTCAAGATACACTAATATTCTTGATACATACAGTCCATGTTATCTCAGTACTTGTTCTAATATATAGGGGGCCAGACATGGCTACACAGTGCACCCTTAGTACTTATGCTAATATATAGGGGACCCAGACATGACTACACAGTGAACCCTTAGTACTTGTCCTAATATATAGTGACCCAGATATGGTTACACAGTGCACCCTTAGTACTTATCCTAATATTTAGGGACCCAGACATGGCTACACAGTGCACCCTCAGTACTTGTCCTGATATAATTTGGTTTTGCAAAAGCTGATGCACACTGCAAAATTAGCTGAGGTGCTCCTTGATACCCCAAATCACATCTCATCTGTAAACGTTAACCCTTATATCTCTGTATCGCCTGAGCTTATGCAGAGTTCTGCAGGTTTAAAACAGTGCAATGCAAAGTACAAGGAATATACATTATTATGCATGTGGGAAATATACTTTATACAACCACATGACAACCGTACACTGGGGTGTAAAAAAACTTTGGTTCTGGGACACTACATTAGGGGACCTGACATGACTACACAGTGCAACCTTACTACCTGTCCTAATATATAGGGGACCAGACATGACTGCACAGTGCACCCTTACTACCTGTCCAAATATATAGGAGACCAGACATGACTGCACAGTGCACCCTTACTACTTATCCTAATATATAGGTGACCAGACATGACTACACAGTGTACCCTTACTACTTATCCTAATATATAGGAGACCAGACATGACTGCACAATGCACCCTTAGTACTTGTCCTAATATATAGGGGACCAGACATGCCTACACAGTTCACCCTTTGTACTTCTTATAATATATAGGGGACTCAGACATGACTGCACAGTCACCCTTAGTACCTGTCCTAATATATAGGGGACCAGACATGACTGCACAGTGCACCCTTACTACCTGTCCTAATATATAGGGTGCCTAGGCATGGCTATGCAGTGCACCCTTAGTACTTGTTCTAATATATATGGTACCAGATATGACTGCTCAGTGCACCCTTAGTACTTGTCCTAAAATACAGAGCACCAGATATGACTACGTAGTGCACCCTTAGTACTTGTCCTATTATATAGGGGACCCAGACATAGCTGCACAGTCAATCCTTAGTACTTGTTCTAATATATAGGGGAACCAGGCATGGCTACACAGTGCACCCAAGGTGATTGTCATAAAACATAGGGGACCCAGACAGGGCTTCACACTCCACCGTTTTACTTGTTCTAATATATAGGAGGCCAAGACATGGTTACACAGTGCACCGTTAGCACTTCTTCTAATATGTAGTGACCAGACATGACTACAATATGCACCTTGAGTACTTGTTTTACTATATAGAGAACCCAGACATGACGACACAGTGCACCCTCAGTACTTTTCCTAATATATAGGGACCCAGACATAGCTACACAGTATATCCTCAGTACTTGTTCTAATATATAGGGAACTCAAAAAAGTCTAAACAGTGCACCTTTACTACTTGTCCTAATATATAAGGGATCCAGACATGACTGCACAGTGCACCCGTACTACTTCTCCTAATATATAAGGGACCAGACATGACTATACAGTGCACCCTTAGTACTTGTCCTAATATATAGGGACCCAGACATGGCTACACAGTGCACCCTTAGTACTTGTCCTAATATATAGGGGACCAGACATGGCTACACAGTGCACCCTTACAATTTGTCCTACCCTGTTTCCCTGAAAATAAGACATTCCCTGAAAATAAGACATAGCATGATTTTCCAAAATTTTTGAGGATGCTTGAATTATAAGCCCTACTCCAAAATTAAGCCCTGCTAACAGTTCATTAAAAAAGTCAATTTAAATAGTGTCCAGGCAGCTATACATGTAAAAAAGTTAAACCTTTTTGAACAAAAATTAATATAAGACACTGTCTTATTTTCAGGGAAACACGGTAATATATAGAAGATCCAGACATGACTACACAATTTAACCTTAGTACTTGTCCTCTTACATAGGGGGCCCAGACATGACTACAAAGTGCACCCTGAGTACTTGTCCTAATATATAAGGGACCAAAACATGGCTACACAGTGCACCCTTACTATTTGTCCTAATACATAGGGGTCCCAGGCATGGTTATGCAGTGCACTCTTAGTACTTGTCCTTTGTACTTCTTCTAATATACAGGGGACTCAGATATGACTGCACAGTGCACCTTTACTACATATCCTAATATATAGGGGACCATACATGATTGTACAGTGCACCCTTACTACGTGTTCCAATATATAGGGGACCAGGCTTGACTGCACAGTGCACCCTTACTACCTGTCCTAATAGATAGGGTCCCCAGGCATGGCTATGCAGTGCACCCTTAGTACTTGTCCTAATATATAGGAGACCAGAAATGACTGCACAGTGCACCCTTAGTACCTGCCCTATTATATAGGGACCAGACATGACTGCACAGTGCACCCTTACTACCTGTCCTAATATATAGGGGCCCCTGGCATGGCTATGCAGAGCACCCTTAGTACTTGTCCTAATATATAGGGGACCAGACATGACTATACAGTGCACCCTTCGTACTTGTACTAATATATAGGAGACCAGAAATGACTGCACAGTGCACCCTTAGTACTTGCCCTAATATATAGGGGACCAGACATAGCTACACAGTGCCCCCTTAGTACTTGTCGTAATATATAGGGGACCAGACATGGCTACACAGTGCCCCCTTAGTACTTGTCGTAATATATAGGGGACCAGACATGACTGCACAGTGCCCCCTTAGTACTTGTCGTAATATATAGGGGACCAGACATGGCTACACAGTGCCCCCTTAGTACTTGTCGTAATATATAGGGGACCAGACATGACTACACAGTGCCCCCTTAGTACTTGTCGTAATATATAGGGGACCAGACATGGCTACACAGTGCACCCTTAGTACTTGTCCTAATATATAGGGGACCCAGACATGACTACACAGTGTACCCTTAGTACTTGTTCTAGTATATAGGTGTCCCAGGGTAAAGACTCCAGGGGTTCTTTCTCATGGCTTTTAACTGAGTGATGTGTTGCACTCCTCTCTCCCTCAACATCCCAATAACTGAACCCTGACTGTCTGGCTCCTCCCACATTCCTGGGGATTACTTCCAAAACCGATACAATTTGGTTTTGCAAAAATTGATGCACTCTGCAAAATTTGCTGAGGTTCTGCTTGATACCCAAAATCACATCTCATCTGCAAGCTTTAACCCTTAGGCTGCCTGTCCACAGGCATTATTGCATTGTGTTATCCGCACAAATATTCCAGCCGTGTATAACGCAGTGCACGCCGTGTATAACGCAGTGCGCTTTCCATAGCGTTGCTATGGAAAGCGCAACCTCCTGTCCACGAGCGGAGAATCACAGCGATTCACCGCTCGCGGGATTCAAATCGCCACATGACGCGATTTGCCGAGACTCCTTGTGGCGAGCCTGTCAGATACGCTCATCGCGGACAACTGACAGTTCTCTCCCCTGTTCCCTGGTGGGGGAATATGACTAGCGATATTCCGCAACCCCCGTGGACTGCGGCCTAAGGCAAAGTACAACTAATATATATTTTTATGCATGTGGGAAATATACTTTATACAACCACATGACAACTTTGCACTGGGGTTAAAAAAAACTTTGGCTCTGGAATACTACAATAGGAAACCAGACATGACTGCACAGTGCACCCAAACTACCTGTCCTAATATATAGGGGACCAGACATGACTGCACAGAGCACCCTTAGTACTTGTCCTAATATATAGGGGACCAGACATGACTGCACAGAGCACCCTTACTACCTGTCCTAATATATAGGGGACCAGACATGACTGCACAGAGCACCATTAGTACTTGTCCTAATATATAGGGGACCAGACATGACTGGACAGTGCACCCTTACTACCTGTCCTAATATATAGGGGACCAGACATGACTCCACAGAGCACCCTTAGTACTTGTCCTAATATATAGGGGACCCATACATGACTACACAGTGCACCCTTAGTACTTGTCCTAATATATAGGGACCAGAAATGACTGGACAGTGCACCCTTACTACCTGTCCTAATATATAGGGGACCCATACATGACTACACAGTACACCCTTACTACTTGTCCTAATATATAGGGGACCAGACATGACTCCACAGTGCACCCTTACTACCTGTCCTAATATATAGGGGACCAGACATGACTGCACAGAGCACCCTTACTGCTTGTCCTAGTATATAGGGTCCCCAGGCAGAGCTACGCAGTGCACCCTTAGTACTTGTCCTAATACCTAGGGGACCAGACATGACTGCACAGTGCACCCTTACTACCTGTCCTAATATATAGGGGACCAGACATGACTGCACAGTGCACCCTTAGTACTTGTCCTAATACCTAGGGGACCAGACATGACTACACAGTGCACCCTTAGTACTTGTCCTAATACCTAGGGGACCAGACATGACTGCACAGTGCACCCTTACAATTTGTCCTAATATATAGAAGATCCAGACATGACTACACAGTTTAACCTTGGTACTTGTCCTCATACATAGTGGGCCAAGACATGACTACAAAGTGCACCCTGAGTACTTGTCCTAATATATAAGGGACCAAAACATGGCTATACAGTGCACCCTTACTATTTGTCCTAATACATAGGGGCCCCAGGCATGGTTATGCAGTGCACCCTTAGTACTTGTCCTTTGTACTTCTAATATACAGGGGACTCAGATATGACTGCACAGTGCACCCTTACTACATATCCTAATATATAGGGGACCATACATGATTGTACAGTGCACCCTTACTACCTGTCCTAATATATATGGTCCCCTGGCATGGCTATGCAGTGCACCCTTAGTACTTGTCCTAATATATAGGAGACCAGATATGACTGCACAGTGCACCCTTAGTACTTGTCCTTAAATACAGAGCACCAGATATGACTACGTAGTGCACCCTTAGTACTTGTCCTATTATATAGGGGACCCCGACATGGCTACACAGTACACCCTTAGTACCTGTCCTAATATATAGAGGCACAGACATAGCTGCACAGTCAATCCTTAGTACTTGTTCTAATATATAGGGGAACCAGGCATGGCTACACAGTGCACCCATGGTGATTGTCATAAAACATAGGGGACGCAGACAGGGCTTCACACTGCACCGTTTTACTTGTTCTACTATATAGGAGGCCAAGACATGGTTACACCGTGCACCGTTAGCACTTCCTCTAATATGTAGTGACCAGACATGAGTACAATATGCACCTTGAGTACTTGTGTTACTATATAGAGGACACAGACATGACGACACAGTGCACCCTCAGTACTTTTCCTAATATATAGGGACCCAGACATAGCTACACAGTATATCCTCAGTACTTGTTCTAATATATAGGGAACCCAAAAAAGGCTAAACAGTGCAGTCTTAGAACATGTCCTAAAATATAGGGAACCCACACATGGCTATACAATGCAACCTTAATACTTGTCCTAATATATAGAGGGCCTAGACAAGGCTACAGTGGACCCATAGTACTTATCCTAATATAAAGGGGACAGAAGCATGACTACACAGTGTACCCTAAGTATTTGTCCTAATATATAGGGGACCCAAACATGGCTATTCATGGTTATGCAAAGTTTGCTGAGGTGCTCCTTGATACCCAAAATCACATCTCATCTGTCAACCTTAACCCTTATATCTCTGTATCGCCCGAGCTTATCCAGAATTCTGCAGTTCTAAAACCGTGCAATGCAAAGTACAACTAATATATATTTTTATGCATGTGGGAAATAAACTTTATACAACCACATGACAACTTTGCACTGGGGTGTAAAAAAACTTTGGTTCTGGAATACTACAATAGGGAACCAGACTTGACTGCACAGTGCACCATTAGTACTTATCCTAATAAATAGGGAACCAGACATGACTGCATAGTACATCCTTAGTACTTGTCCTAATATATAGGGACCCAGACATGACTGCACAGAGCACCCTTATTACCTGTCCTAATATATAGGGGACCCAGACATGACTGCACAGTGCACCCTTAGTACTTGTCCTAATACCTAGGGGACCAGACATGACTACACAGTGCACCCTTAGTACTTGTCCTAATACCTAGGGGACCAGACATGACTGCACAGTGCACCCTTACAATTTGTCCTAATATATAGAAGATCCAGACATGACTACACAGTTTAACCTTGGTACTTGTCCTCATACATAGTGGGCCAAGACATGACTACAAAGTGCACCCTGAGTACTTGTCCTAATATATAAGGGACCAAAACATGGCTATACAGTGCACCCTTACTATTTGTCCTAATACATAGGGGCCCCAGGCATGGTTATGCAGTGCACCCTTAGTACTTGTCCTTTGTACTTCTAATATACAGGGGACTCAGATATGACTGCACAGTGCACCCTTACTACATATCCTAATATATAGGGGACCATACATGATTGTACAGTGCACCCTTACTACCTGTCCTAATATATATGGTCCCCTGGCATGGCTATGCAGTGCACCCTTAGTACTTGTCCTAATATATAGGAGACCAGATATGACTGCACAGTGCACCCTTAGTACTTGTCCTTAAATACAGAGCACCAGATATGACTACGTAGTGCACCCTTAGTACTTGTCCTATTATATAGGGGACCCCGACATGACTACACAGTACACCCTTAGTACCTGTCCTAATATATAGAGGCACAGACATAGCTGCACAGTCAATCCTTAGTACTTGTTCTAATATATAGGGGAACCAGGCATGGCTACACAGTGCACCCATGGTGATTGTCATAAAACATAGGGGACGCAGACAGGGCTTCACACTGCACCGTTTTACTTGTTCTACTATATAGGAGGCCAAGACATGGTTACACCGTGCACCGTTAGCACTTCCTCTAATATGTAGTGACCAGACATGAGTACAATATGCACCTTGAGTACTTGTGTTACTATATAGAGGACACAGACATGACGACACAGTGCACCCTCAGTACTTTTCCTAATATATAGGGACCCAGACATAGCTACACAGTATATCCTCAGTACTTGTTCTAATATATAGGGAACCCAAAAAAGGCTAAACAGTGCAGTCTTAGAACATGTCCTAAAATATAGGGAACCCACACATGGCTATACAATGCAACCTTAATACTTGTCCTAATATATAGAGGGCCTAGACAAGGCTACAGTGGACCCATAGTACTTATCCTAATATAAAGGGGACAGAAGCATGACTACACAGTGTACCCTAAGTATTTGTCCTAATATATAGGGGACCCAAACATGGCTATTCATGGTTATGCAAAGTTTGCTGAGGTGCTCCTTGATACCCAAAATCACATCTCATCTGTCAACCTTAACCCTTATATCTCTGTATCGCCCGAGCTTATCCAGAATTCTGCAGTTCTAAAACCGTGCAATGCAAAGTACAACTAATATATATTTTTATGCATGTGGGAAATAAACTTTATACAACCACATGACAACTTTGCACTGGGGTGTAAAAAAACTTTGGTTCTGGAATACTACAATAGGGAACCAGACTTGACTGCACAGTGCACCATTAGTACTTATCCTAATAAATAGGGAACCAGACATGACTGCATAGTACATCCTTAGTACTTGTCCTAATATATAGGGACCCAGACATGACTGCACAGAGCACCCTTATTACCTGTCCTAATATATAGGGGACCCAGACATGACTGCACAGTGCACCCTTAGTACTTGTCCTAATACCTAGGGGACCAGACATGACTACACAGTGCACCCTTAGTACTTGTCCTAATACCTAGGGGACCAGACATGACTGCACAGTGCACCCTTACAATTTGTCCTAATATATAGAAGATCCAGACATGACTACACAGTTTAACCTTGGTACTTGTCCTCATACATAGTGGGCCAAGACATGACTACAAAGTGCACCCTGAGTACTTGTCCTAATATATAAGGGACCAAAACATGGCTATACAGTGCACCCTTACTATTTGTCCTAATACATAGGGGCCCCAGGCATGGTTATGCAGTGCACCCTTAGTACTTGTCCTTTGTACTTCTAATATACAGGGGACTCAGATATGACTGCACAGTGCACCCTTACTACATATCCTAATATATAGGGGACCATACATGATTGTACAGTGCACCCTTACTACCTGTCCTAATATATATGGTCCCCTGGCATGGCTATGCAGTGCACCCTTAGTACTTGTCCTAATATATAGGAGACCAGATATGACTGCACAGTGCACCCTTAGTACTTGTCCTTAAATACAGAGCACCAGATATGACTACGTAGTGCACCCTTAGTACTTGTCCTATTATATAGGGGACCCCGACATGACTACACAGTACACCCTTAGTACCTGTCCTAATATATAGAGGCACAGACATAGCTGCACAGTCAATCCTTAGTACTTGTTCTAATATATAGGGGAACCAGGCATGGCTACACAGTGCACCCATGGTGATTGTCATAAAACATAGGGGACGCAGACAGGGCTTCACACTGCACCGTTTTACTTGTTCTACTATATAGGAGGCCAAGACATGGTTACACCGTGCACCGTTAGCACTTCCTCTAATATGTAGTGACCAGACATGAGTACAATATGCACCTTGAGTACTTGTGTTACTATATAGAGGACACAGACATGACGACACAGTGCACCCTCAGTACTTTTCCTAATATATAGGGACCCAGACATAGCTACACAGTATATCCTCAGTACTTGTTCTAATATATAGGGAACCCAAAAAAGGCTAAACAGTGCAGTCTTAGAACATGTCCTAAAATATAGGGAACCCACACATGGCTATACAATGCAACCTTAATACTTGTCCTAATATATAGAGGGCCTAGACAAGGCTACAGTGGACCCATAGTACTTATCCTAATATAAAGGGGACAGAAGCATGACTACACAGTGTACCCTAAGTATTTGTCCTAATATATAGGGGACCCAAACATGGCTATTCATGGTTATGCAAAGTTTGCTGAGGTGCTCCTTGATACCCAAAATCACATCTCATCTGTCAACTTTAACCCTTATATCTCTGTATCGCCCGAGCTTATCCAGAATTCTGCAGTTCTAAAACCGTGCAATGCAAAGTACAACTAATATATATTTTTATGCATGTGGGAAATAAACTTTATACAACCACATGACAACTTTGCACTCGGGTGTAAAAAAACTTTGGTTCTGGAATACTACAATAGGGAACCAGACTTGACTGCACAGTGCACCATTAGTACTTATCCTAATAAATAGGGAACCAGACATGACTGCATAGTGCATCCTTAGTACTTGTCCTAATATATAGGGACCCAGACATGACTGCACAGAGCACCCTTATTACCTGTCCTAATATATAGGGGACCCAGACATGACTGCACAGTGCACCCTTAGTACTTGTCCTAATATATAGGGGACCCAGACATGACTACACAGTGCACCCTTAGTACTTGTCCTAATATATAGGGACCCAGACATGACTGCACAGAGCACCCTTAGTACTTGTCCTAATATATAGGGACCCAGACATGACTACACAGTGCATCCTTAGTACTTGTCCTAATATATAGGGACCCAGACATGACTGCACAGAGCACCCTTATTACCTGTCCTAATATATAGGGGACCCAGACATGACTACACAGTGCACCCTTAGTACTTGTCCTAATATATAGGGGACCCAGACATGACTACACAGTGCACCCTTAGTACTTGTCCTAATATATAGGGGACAAGACATGACTACACAGTGCACCCTTAGTACTTGCCCTAATATATAGGGGACCAGACATGACTGGACAGTGCACCCTTACTACCTGTCCTAATATATAGGGGACCAGACATGACTGCACAGTGCACCCTTACTACTTGTCCTAATATAAAGGGGACCAGACATGACTGCACCCTTACAACTTGTCCTAGTATATAGGGTCCCCAGGCATAGCCACACAGTGCACCCTTAGTACTTGTCCTAATACCTAGGGGGCCAGACATGACTGCACAGTGCACCCTTACAATTTGTCCTAATATATAGAGGATCCAGACATGGCTACACAGTTTAACCTTAGTACTTGTCCTCATACATAGGGGGCGCAGACATGACTGCAAAGTGCACCCTGAGTACTTGTCCTAATATATAAATGAGCTGGAATATGGTTTTCTCCAGCAGGCTTCAGGGTATTCTGCAGCTTCCTAATTGTGTAGAAGCAGTATGCGCACACTGACGAAGTCAAACACGAGGTATCAGTCTCATGTCAAAAATGGCTCTTCTGGGAGAAACATTCAGACAGGCCCTTTTATTGAAAAGCATAACACCTGCCCTTTATGGGCGTTTAACAGATTACATCAGTAATAGAGATGAGCGAACACCAAAATGTTCGGGTGTTCGTTATTCGAAACGAACTTCCCGCGATGTTCGAGGGTTCGTTTCGAATAACGAACCCCATTGAAGTCAATGGGCGACCAGAGCATTTTTGTATTTCGCCGATGCTCGCTAAGGTTTTCATGTGTGAAAATCTGGGCAATTCAAGAAAGTGATGGGAATGACACAGAAACGGATAGGGCAGGCGAGGGGCTACATGTTGGGCTGCATCTCAAGTTCACAGGTCCCACTATTAAGCCACAATACCGGCAAGAGTGGGCCCCCCCCCCCCCTCCCAACAACTTTTACTTCTGAAAAGCCCTCATTAGCATGGCATACCTTAGCTAAGCACCACACTAGCTACAACAAAGCACAATCACTGCCTGGATGACACTCCGCTGCCACTTCTCCTGGGTTACATGCTGACCAACCGCCCCCCCCTCCCCCCCACAGCGCACACCAAAGTGTCCCTGCGCAGCCTTCAGCTGCCCTCATGCCACACCACCCTCATGTCTATTTAGAAGTGCGTCTGCCATGAGGAGGAACCGCAGGCACACACTGCAGAGGGTTGGCACGGCTAGGCAGCGACCCTCTTTAAAAGGGGCGGGGCGATAGCCCACAATGCTGTACAGAAGCAATGAGAAATAGAATCCTGTGCCACCGCCATCAGGAGCTGCACACGTGGGCATAGCAATGGGGAACCTATGTGCCACACACTATTCATTCTGTCAAGGTGTCTGCATGCCCCAGTCAGACTGGTAATATGTACCTTAACAGTAACCGCGTTGGTGGTAATGTGGTGGTGACTGCGGACCTAGTAGCACGGTTGTATTTTGTTGGTTTTCGGAATGCGGCCAGGATTAAGTGGGCCGTGGCGGGGGGATGGTGTGGGGGCTCTCTTGTTGTGTCGGTAAAGGTGAAATTCTTGGACTGCCACCAGACGAACCAATGCAAAGGCATTTGCCAAGAATGTTTTTCCTGTTGGAGGAGGAGGGGGATGTTTTTGAGGCACTACGTGTCCTCTCCACGTGTCCGTGGTTATATGCACCTTAACAGTAACCGCGTTGGTGGGAAATGGCCTCGCCGCCATCATGTCTTTGGGAAGCCTCTGTTTCCACACCCCAGAGACATACCATTAGCAGCGGTATAGGCAGAGCCCAGAATTCGTAACATTTCAGCCGTAGCATTAGGACAGGCCCCACTAACATATCAGTAGCAGCATTATAGGAGGAGCGCAGTCTTCGTTCCATGTCAGCAATAGTAGCACTCAAGACAGGCCCCAGTAACAATTCCGAAGCAGCAGTATAGCGGGAGCGCAGTCTTCGTTCCATGTCAGCAATAGTAGCACTCAAGACAGGCCCCAGTAACAATTCCGAAGCAGCAGTATAGCGGGAGCGCAGTCTTCGTTCCATGTCAGCAATAGTAGCACTCAAGACAGGCCCCAGTAACAATTCCGAAGCAGCAGTATAGCGGGAGCGCAGTCTTCGTTCCATGTCAGCAATAGTAGCACTCAAGACAGGCCCCAGTAACAATTCCGAAGCAGCAGTATAGCGGGAGCGCAGTCTTCGTTCCATGTCAGCAATAGTAGCACTCAAGACAGGCCCCAGTAACAATTCTGAAGCAGCAGTATAGTGGGAGCGCAGTCTTAGTTCCATTTCAGTAGCCTTAGTATAGCCAAGGCCCAAGTTACATTTATGTAGCTAAAGTGTAGGCCAACCCCACACACCTTTCTGTACCATGAGTGCAGGCGAAGAACATAGAAATTGCTATGATTACACTGTAGGTGAGGGCCCCAAAAAATTGGTGTACCAACAGTACTAATGTACCTCAGTAAAAATTGGCCATGCCCAACCAAGATGGCAGGTGAATCGCTTTGGTTAATGTGGCTTAAGTGGTAACTAGGTCTGGAGGCAGCCCAGTGTAACGAAAAATTGGTTCAAGTTAAAGTTCCAACGCTTTTAAGCGCATTGAAACTTATAAAAATTGTTCAGAAAAATTATTTGAGTGAGCCTTGTGGCCCTAAGAAAAATTGCCCGTTCAGCGTGATTACGTGAGGTTTCAGGAGGAGGAGCAGGAGGAATATTAGACACAGATTGATGAAGCAGAAATGTCCCCGTTTTGGATGGTGAGAGAGAACGTAGCTTCCATCCGCGGGTGCAGCCTACGTATTGCTTACGTATCGCTGCTGTCCGCTGGTGGAGAAGAGAAGTCTGGGGAAATCCAGCCTTTGTTCATCTTGATGAGTGTTAGCCTGTCGGCACTGTCGGTTGACAGGCGGGTACGCTTATCTGTGATGATTCCCCCAGCCGCACTAAACACCCTCTCCGACAAGACGCTAGCCGCAGGACAAGCAAGCACCTCCAGGGCATACAGCGCTAGTTCAGGCCACGTGTCCAGCTTCGACACCCAGTAGTTGTAGGGGGCAGAGGCGTCACCGAGGATGGTTGTGCGATCGGCTACGTACTCCCTCACCATCCTTTTACAGTGCTCCCGCCGACTCAGCCTTGACTGGGGAGCGGTGACACAGTCTTGCTGGGGAGCCATAAAGCTGGCCAGGCCCTTAAAGACTGTTGCACTGCCTGCGATGTACATGCTGCTCGATCTCCGCACCTCCCCTGCTACCTTGCCCTCAGTACTGCGCCTTCTGCCACTAGCGCTGTCGGCTGGGAATTTTACCATCAGCTTGTCCGCAAGGGTCCTGTGGTATAGCAACACTCTCGAACCCCTTTCCTCTTCGGGAATGAGAGTGGGCAGGTTCTCCTTATAGCGTGGGTCGAGCAGTGTGTACACCCAGTAATCCGTTGTGGCCAGAATGCGTGCAACGCGAGGGTCACGAGAAAGGCATCCTAACATGAAGTCAGCCATGTGTGCCAGGGTACCAGTACGCAACACATGGCTGTCTTCACTAGGAAGATCACTTTCAGGATCCTCCTCCTCCTCCTCCTCCTCCTCAGGCCATACACGCTGAAAGGATGACAGGCAATCAGCCGGTGTACCGTCAGCAGCGGGCCAAGCTGTCTCTTCCCCCTCCTCCTCATCCTCCTCATGCTCCTCCTCCTGTACGCGCTGAGAAATAGACAGGAGGGTGCCCTGACTATCCAGCGGCATACTGTCTTCCACCGCCCCCGTTTCCGAGCGCAAAGCAGCTGCCTTTATGGTTTGCAGGGAATTTCTCAAGATGCATAGCAGAGGAATGGTGACGCTAATGATTGTAGCATCGCCGCTCACCACCTGGGTAGACTCCTCAAAATTACCAAGGACATGGCAGATGTCTGCTAACCAGGCCCACTCTTCTGAAAGGAATTGAGGAGGCTGACTCCCACTGCGCCGCCCATGTTGGAGTTGGTATTCCACTATAGCTCTACGCTGTTCATAGAGCCTGGCCAACATGTGGAGCGTAGAGTTCCACCGTGTGGGCACGTCGCACAGCAGTCGGTGCACTGGCAGCTTAAAGTGATGTTGCAGGGTGCGCAGGGTGGCAGCGTCCGTGTGGGACTTGCGGAAATGTGCGCAGAGCCGGCGCGCCTTTACGAGCAGGTCTGACAAGCGTGGGTAGCTTTTCAGAAAGCGCTGAACCACCAAATTAAAGACGTGGGCCAGGCATGGCACGTGCGTGAGGCTGCCGAGCTGCAGAGCCGCCACCAGGTTACGGCCGTTGTCACACACGACCATGCCCGGTTGGAGGCTCAGCGGCGCAAGCCAGCGGTCGGTCTGCTGTGTCAGACCCTGCAGCAGTTCGTGGGCCGTGTGCCTCTTATCGCCTAAGCTGAGTAGTTTCAGCACGGCCTGCTGACGCTTGCCCACCGCTGTGCTGCCACACCGCGCGACACCGACTGCTGGCGACATGCTGCTGCTAACACATCTTGATTGCGAGACAGAGGAGGAGGAGGAGGAGGAGGAGGAGGGTGCTTTAGTGGAGGAAGCATACACCTCCGCAGATACCACCACCGAGCTGGGGCCCGCAATTCTGGGGGTGGGTAGGACGTGAGCGGTCCCAGGCTCTGACTCTGTCCCAGCCTCCACTAAATTCACCCAATGTGCCGTCAGGGAGATGTAGTGGCCCTGCCCGCCTGTGCTTGTCCACGTGTCCGTTGTTAAGTGGACCGTGGCAGTAACCGCGTTGGTGAGGGCGCGTACAATGTTGCGGGAGACGTGGTCGTGCAGGGCTGGGACGGAACATCGGGAAAAGTAGTGGCGACTGGGAACTGAGTAGCGCGGGGCCGCCACCTCCATGATACTTTTGAAGGACTCAGTTTCCACAACCCTATACGGCAGCATCTCAAGGCTGATGAATTTTGCTATGCGGACGGTTAACGTTTGAGCGTGCGGGTGCGTGGCGGCGTACTTGCGCTTGCGCTCCAACAGTTGCGCAAGCGACGGCTGGACGGTGCGCTGAACTACACTGCTGGATGGGGCCGAGGACAGCGGAGATGAAGGTGTGGGTGCAGGCCATGAGGCGGTAGTGCCCGTGTCCTGAGAGGGGGGTTGGATCTCAGTGGCAGGTTGGAGCACAGGGGGAGAGGCAGGGGTGCAAACCGGAGGCGCTGAACGGCCTTCGTCCCACCTTGTGGGGTGCTTGGCCATCATATGTCTGCGCATGGTGGTGGTGGTGAGGCTGTTGGTGTTGGCTCCCCGGCTGAGCTTTGCGCGACAAAGGTTGCACACCACTGTTCGTCGGTCGTCAGGCGTCTCTGTGAAAAACTGCCAGACCTTAGAGCACCTCGGCCTCTGCAGGGTGGCATGGCGAGAGGGGGCGCTTTGGGAAACAGTTGGTGGATTATTCGGTCTGGCCCTGCCTCTACCCCTGGCCACCGCACTGCCTCTTGCAACCTGCCCTGCTGATGCCCTTGACTCCCCCTCTGAAGACCTGTCCTCCTGAGTAAGCGTTGCACACCAGGTGGGGTCAGTCACCTCATCGTCCTGCTGCTCTTCCTCCGAATCCTCTGTGCGCTGCTCCCTCGGACTTACTGCCCTTACTACTACCTCACTGCAAGACAACTGTGTCTGATCGTCATCGTCCTCCTCACCCACAGAAAGTTGTTGAGACAGTTGGCGGAAGTCCCCAGCCTCTTCCCCCGGACCCCGGGAACTTTCGAATGGTTGGGCATCAGTGATGATAAACTCCTCTGGTGGGAGAGGAACCACTGCTGCCCAATCTAAGCAGGGGCCCGAGAACAGTTCCTGGGAGTGTTCCCGTTCCTGAGCAGGTGTCATTGTAGTGGAGTGAGGAGGCTGGGAGGAAGGAGGAGCAGCAGACAGAGGATTCGGATTTGCAGCAGTGGACGGCGCAGAACTGCGGGTTGAAAATAGGTTGCTCGAAGCACTTTCTGCCATCCAGGACAGGACCTGCTCACACTGCTCATTTTCTAATAACCGTCTCCCGCGTGGACCCATTAATTGGGCGATGAATGTGGGGACGCCAGAAACGTGCCTCTCTCCTAATCGCGCAGCAGTCGGCTGCGACACACCTGGATCAGGAGCTCGGCCTGTGCCCACACCCTGACTTGGCCCTCCGCGTCCTCGGCCGCGTCCACGTCCTCTAGGCCTACCCCTACCCCTCAGCATGCTGTATTACCAGTGATTTGATTTCACAGGCAGGAAATAAATTGGCGCAAGACTGCAGGCCAAATATAATTTTTTCCCTTTTTTGAAAACGAAAGGCCCCACTGCCTCTAGTGAATGAATAATCTAAGTTTAATAACTGTGCTGTGGCCCTGCTGTGTCACAGAACGTGAGGGTAGCAGAGTTATTAACTCTGGCAGAGCAGGTATTTTTTTTCCCAATTAAGGAAAGCAAATGGCGAAGCCAGCAGTAAACCGTAGCTGGGTGCGTCTGATTTTTAAACGTTGCACACGCAGCCGACACGTGTCCACCGCCCTTAGGACGGACAGAGGCAGGACAAATAGAATTATTTTCAGTTTTTTTCCACCAAAAGGCAGCACTGCGTATATTCAATGAACATGAGAAGTTTAATAACTGTGCTGTGGCCCTGCTAATGTGTCACAGAACGTGAGGGTAGCAGAGTTATTATAACTCTGGCAGAGCAGGTATTTTTTTTCCCAATTAAGGAAAGCAAATGGCGAAGCCAGCAGTAAACCGTAGCTGGGTGCATCTGATTTTTAAACGTTGCACACGCAGCCGACACGTGTCCACCGCCCTTAGGACGGACAGAGGCAGGACAAATAGAATTATTTTCAGTTTTTTTCCACCAAAAGGCAGCACTGCGTATATTCAATGAACATGAGAAGTTTAATAACTGTGCTGTGGCCCTGCTAATGTGGCACAGAACTTGAGGGTAGCAGAGTTATTATAACTCTGGCAGAGCAGGTATTTTTTTTCCAAATTAAGGAAAGCAAATGGCGAAGCCAGGAGTAAAACGTAGCTGGGTGCGTCTGATTTTTAAACGTTGCACACGCAGCCGACACGTGTCCACCGCCCTTAGGACGGACAGAGGCAGGACAAATAGAATTATTTTCACTTGTTTTACAAGCAAAAGGCCGCACTGCGTATATTCAATGAATAATAACTGTGTTGTGGCCCTGCCTACACAATTCTTTCCCTGCAGTATCAATGGAGGGTGCAATGCTCTGCAGAGGTGATTTTGAGAAGAAAAAAAATATGCAGCACAGCTAACAGCAGCCAGCACAGTACTGCACACGGTTAAATATGGCCCTAGAAAGGAGCGTTGAGGTTCTTGAAGGCTACACTCACTCCTAACACTCTCCCTGCCTATGCAACACTTCTGTCCCTAATGCCGGGTGCAACGCTCTGCAGAGCCGATTTTGAGGAAAAAAAAAATTGCCACTGCTAACAGCAGCCAACACACAGCTATCAGTGGCCCTAATAAGGACCTTTGGGGGTCTTGAAGCCTACACTAACTACCAATTCTTTCCCTACAGCAGCTCCGGTACAAACAGCACTGTCCCTCATCTAACTCACACAAGGCATCTGAGGCGAGCCGCGGGAGGGGCCGACTTTTATATTAGGCGGACACCTGATCTCCCCAGCCACTCACTGCAGGGGGGTGGTATAGGGCTTGAACGACGCAGGGGGAAGTTGTAATGCCTTCCCTGTCTTTCAATTGGCCAGAAAAGCGCGCTAACGTCTCAGGGAAGGAAGTGAAAGTAACCCGAACACCGCATGGTGTTCGTTACGAATAACGAACATCCCGAAAACCCTATTATCCGCACGGATATCAAGTTCGGACGAACACGTTCGCTCATCTCTAATCAGTAACATATATATATATTCTTATTCGCTGGGTTATATAGAATTCCCCGCCTCCCTCAAGCCCGGTATAATGTGGACTTTGTCTCCTTAGCATGCAGACAACCTTATGGAATTTCTGTGTAGTTGACAAATCATTGTTTAAATAGATTCTGTGTGGGGGGTGGAAGGGGCTAGGAAAACACTCAGTATTGAACACAGGTATGCATAAAACACTATGACCCTTAACTCTTAGAGGCTTCTTGTGCAACTTTATGTACTCAGCTAACATTACATCACACATCTTTCACCATGCCATTGTCCGGCAAATACCATGATGAGATTGTGTGGCCATCAACCCAGGCATGACTCAGGCATGACTGCACAGTGCACCCTTACTACCTGTCCTAATATATAGGGGACCATACATGATTGTACAGTTCACCCTTACTACGTGTTCCAATATATAGGGGACCAGACTTGACTGCACAGTGCACCCTTACTACCTGTCCTAATATATAGGGGACCATACATGATTGTACAGTGCACCCTTACTACGTGTTCCAATATATAGGGGACCAGACTTGACTGCACAGTGCACCCTTACTACCTGTCCTAATATATAGGGTCCCCAGGCATGGCTATGCAGCGCACCCTTAGTACTTTTCCTAATATATAGGGGACCAAATATGACTGCACAGTGCACCCTTAGTACTTGTAGTAAAATACAGGGCACCAGATATGACTACACAGTACACCCTTAGTACTTGTCCTAATATATAGGGGACCCAGACATGGCTACACAGTGTACCCTTAGTACCTGTCCTAATATATAGGGTCCACAGACATAGCTGCACAGTCAGTCCTTAGTACTTCTTTTAATATATAGGGGAACCAGACATGGCTACACAGTGTACCCATGGTGATTGTCATAAAACATAGGGGACGCAGACAGGGCTTCACACTGCACCGTTTTACTTGTTCTAATATATAGGAGGCCAAGACATGGTTATACAGTACACCGTTAGCACTTCTTCTACTATATAGTGACCAGACATGACTACAATATGCACCCTGAGTACTTGTTTTACTATATAGAGGACTATATAGAGCTTATCCAGAGTTCTGCAGTTCTAAAACTGTGCAATGCAAAGTACAACGAATATACATTATTATGCATGTGGGAAACATACTTTATAGAACCACGCGACAACTTTGCACTGCGGTGTAAAAAACTTTAGTTCTGGCATACTACAATAGGGAACCAGAAATGACTACACAGTGCAGCCTTAGTACTTGTCCTAATATATAGAGCCCCAGACATGGGTACACAGTCACTCTTAGTACTTGTCCTATATATAGGGGACCAGACATGGCTACACAGTGCGCCCTTAGTACTTGTCCTAATATATAGGGGACCCTGACACAACTACACAGAAAACCCTTAGTACTTGTCCCAATATAAGGTGACTGGATTTTCCCAGGATGAAAGCGGCACAAAGGGGGGTCGTTAGAGGATGGGGCTTATCACAACATATGATTTTACCTCCAGCATTATAAAATGTACAGGGCCATTTAAAAAAAGAGAGGGAGCAAATTCTGTGGCATTTCTGCATCCAAAAGACAGTCAGAGTCTGTAGCATTGGTGCGGAGTTTGACTGGAAATCAGGCGCGTATCCACAGTTTATTTGAAACTATGCGGTGCTTCTCCTTGAACTGGATACTATTTTCTCCAGCAGGTTTCGGGGTATTCTGTAGCTTCCTAATTGTGTAGTATGGCATGCGCACGCCTTATAACAACCAGTCAGACACAAGATGTAAGTCTCAGGTCTAAACTGGATCTGCGCGGTACATTGCTCAGACCCTCATTTTATTGAAACACATAATACCTGCCCTTTATGGGCATCAGTAACCTATATAGGTTTTAATTCGTTGGGCCATATAAAATCCCCCGCCCCTCCTCACACCCCTCTCAAGTCCAGTGTATGAGCCAGTCTTTGTCTCCTCAAGAAGTGGTCCGGCAAAAGTAGCTTCTTTGTCTCAGAAGTTGAGGGTGGGGGAGGGCTGGGAAAACGCCCAATGTGTATACAGTTCTTCAGTCTTGCAGTATAGCAATGTGACTTTAACCCTTAAGATGCTGTAGAGGAGCTTTACATTAGGCTAACATTATAGAACAAATCTTTCACCATGCCATTGTCCAGCAATTACCATAAGGAAATCATGCGGCCATTAGCCTCTACAGAGTTAAATCACTACAGCTGCGTAATACAACTAGTTTATACAAATCAATAGACATTTTACGCTAATTAATCATCATGTCTACTACACCCTCACCTCCTCCACAGGTTTCCCACTGTCAGTGTTTCTAACCAGCTCCGCTGGAGGAGGTGAGGGGGAGCACTGCATAGTATGAAATCAGCTGCAGGTATGCTGCTGATTTCCAGTCAAAATTCACATCAATGGTACAGATTTTGACAGTTTTTCTGGATGCAGAAATGCAACAGAATTTGCTGTTAAAATTTCTGCTGAAGACATTCTGCAGCATTTCCGCCACATGTATGCATACCGTAAGTCAGCTAGAGGTATGCTGCCATGTGCAAAGTGGCCCCGGTAGTAAGTGTCCTCCACAGTGGCCTCAGTAGTAATAGTGACCCTCACAGTGACCTCAAGGCTCTGTCCTAGGCCCAGTGTTGAACCTTTTTATAAATAATCTGGAGGAGGGAATTGATGGGAAGCTGATCAAATTTGCTGACAACACACAGCTACGCAGCTATGCATACGTAGCCATGTGAAGAGCCAAGCGAAACAGGCAGGCATGTGCAGTGTCATGCGGTCCCTGACGGAAGTGCGCATGGCTGGAAAATGTGTGAGATGCTGGTGGTCTCCCACAGCGTTGTAGGCTTACAGCTGTGGCATTGAGCCCTTAGTCACCAATACAGCGGCTCAGTTCTAGTATACCTCTATTAAAGAAGTCAGATGGCCAAATGCCAGCTCGCTGATAGTGATTACCGTTCAATTACCTACAGTGATCGCTGGTGACGATCACTTTCGGTTTTCATCTCTAGCTGGCCCAGACCACCATTAGGGCTTTTTCCAGCCACCATTCGCCTCTGCTGAATTCGGAACAGACATGTTTGGCTACATGGTTTCCAAACACAGCCGCACACTGATAACAATTCCCTCCTTCTGCTCTTTAAACCATTAAGGACATGGCCTATTTTGGATATAAGGATGCAATGATTTTTTTTGGGTTTCTCATCTCCACTTTTCAAAAGCCATAATTTTTATTTTTCCATCAACATGGTGGTATGAGGGCTTGTTTTCTGCGTGGCAAACTGATCACACAGATTGCCCCTCGTTCTCTTTTCCCCCACTCCCCATCACACAGGATGCCTCTCGTTCTCCTCCCCCATTCCCCATCACACAGAACACCCCTCGTTCTATTCCCCCCACTCTCTATCATATTGGATGCCCCTCGCTCTCCTCCCCCCACTCCCCATCACACGGTGCCCCTCTTTCTCCTCCCCCAACTACTCATCATACAGAAAACCCCTCATTTCCCCCCTCCACAGACCCCATCACACAGGACACCCCTCGTCCTCCTCTTCAGACTCCCCATCATACCAAACACTCCTTGTTCTGCCCCCCATCACACAGGACATTCTGCTCACTGACCGCAGAGTTACTTTCAGTAAGGTCTCTGCACGGGCTGGCAGCTTCTCCTGCACACCAGCGCTTCCTCCCTCCACTCAGTCTCCTCCCCTGTCTTGTTCTCCTGCACTGAGATAATCAGAGAGGAGGAGTCTGAGCAGAGGTCCAGGAGGAAGCGCTGGTGTGCAGAAGAAGCTGCCAGCCTGCGCAGAGACCTAATTGAAATTAACTCTGCGGTCAGTGAGCATGTGGAATGGAGGCCATCTGGCCACGCCTGGCTTAGGCACCAGATTGTAATTGTGACTCCTATATGTACACAAGTGGTTGCGTCCAGTTCTGGGCAGCCCACTTTAAAAAAGACATCGACAAACTGGAGCAAGTACAGAGAAGTGTTACCAAGATGGTGAGCGGTCTGCAAATCATTTCCTATGAGGAACAGTTAAAGGATCTGAGAATGTTTAGCTTGCAAAAAAGAAGGCTGAGAGGAGATTTAATAGCTGCCTACAAATATCTGAAGGGCTGTCACAGTGCAGAGGGATCAGCCCTATTCTCATTTACACAGGGAAAGACTAGAAGCAATGGGATGAAACTGAAAAGGAGGAGACAGATTAGATATTAGAAAAAAGTTCCTGACAGTGAGGGTGCTAAATGAGTGGAACAGGTTACCATGGGAGGTGGTGAGTTCTCCTTCAATGGAAGTCTTCAAACAGAGGCTGGACAAATATCTGTCTGGGATGATTTAGGGAATCCTGCACTGAGCAGGGGGTTGGACCAGATGACCCTGGATGTCCCTTCCAACTCTACCATTCTATGATTCTCAGTAGTGACCCCCTGCCTCCACAGTGGCCCAAGTAGTAATAGTGACCCCACAGTGGCCCCAGTAGTAATAGTGAACCTCCACAAAAACCATAGTTGTAATTGTGGCCCGACTGTGGCCTCAGTTGTAATTGTGACCTCCACAGTGGCCGTAGTAGTAATAGTGTCCCCCACAAAGGCCCCAGTAGCAATAGTAACGCCTACGGTGGCCTCAGTGCTAATACTATTACTACTAGGGTTGATATAGGGAACTCTATTACCAATAGTGTCCCCTAGATCGACCCCAGTAGTAACAGTGACCCCCACAGTAACCCCAGTAGTAATAGAACCTCCCCTGGAAACCGATATACTTACCCTAGTCCTGGTCTTCAAAGCGCCACTGCTCCTCTTCTCATCACTGCTGTGGGCAGGAGTGTGCGCACCTTCCTCCCTGCTAAAAGTGATTAGCACCCTGGCTGCTAATCACTTTAATGGTGACCTGACATCCCAAGAGTGAGACAAATGGCTTTCCCGTTGGGGTCCCGGCGGAATGTGGAACACATGGTCCCAAAGCGGGACTGCCCCGACTAAGTTGGGATGTCTGGTCACCTTACCTAATATATGCATGGGCTCGTATGGGAGCCAATGACAGCAGCCGGAGAAAGGAGCGGGGAGGGAGTTAAGCAGCGTGACTGCTAAACTCCCTCCCTCTTCTCTCCTCCCCTCTGACTGTTTGCAATGGGAGGGGGTGGGACAGGGCGTAGCTAAGCTCCGTCCCACTCCGTCTCCTCCCATTACTGGCTGCGGACAAGGGTTGGGGGGTGATTAGCTCCGCCCCCATCCAGCCTACTCCCTTTGCAAACAGCCGGAGGGAAGGAGAGAAGAGGTGAGCAGGCGGGGTAAGAGAAGTAGAGGCAATGGCATTGCGGCCTTGGCATACATGCGTTGGGGCCCATGCCGTCTGAACGTGTGCACAACAACATTAGATTTGGCAGGTGCACGTAAAAACGCCTACGAAAGTGTGAAAAAGCCCTGACTGTGATGCATATTAATACACTATCACACTGAAATGCCCTTTACAAATTTTTCAAATTAGTTCTTAATACCCACACAGTTTTGCCTGCGAAATTACTTGATCGTTAAGGATTTTTACCTCAAATTTCCCTTTTTGCATAGCATAGGGTAAAATGCACTTCAAATCTGATACTAAGGCCCATTAACACATGTAGGTTTTACCATGGAGATTCACTGCTAATTCTCTGTGTAAATGATCCACCGCACAAGGGCATTCATGCCATAAAGGCTGACTATGTTGATGCTATAGGGCCCATGGTGAGAGGGGCCCAGTGAAGTTCAGTTTTCCCTCCTTTTCTATTGGGTTACTGGAACCAGTGCGGGACTTGCCCCTCCAGAGGAATGGAACTGCCCAAAAACTAGTTGTTGGGAAATGACTATGGGGACATGGAAAGGAAATGGAGAAGAAAACAAACATCAGACTCTTCTGTCCCAGATGCCAAAATCCAGCACTTTAATAAGTGACCCATTTTTTTTTTTGCTCTGGGGCCATATCTCTTCTATGTATGCCTCTGCGACACCCTTACAAAATCATCCTCCAATCTTGTAATTCTCATAATGTACAAGTTAAAAACTACAGGGCCGTGTCAGGGTTTAAGTTTAAAGTGGGTAAATTCAGTTTGCATCGTCATTAAAATCTCCAGCTGGTATAATGGGCAGTTGTGCATCGACTATCATGTTTTCACTGATCCTCTTTAATCTCAGAGTAACAGCCACCTTAAGGCTTCGTTCACACAAGCACATATTGGCCGTCGTTTTCACGGCTCGCCAATATATGCTTCCATCTGGGGCGCTGAAACTCGTGAATAGGCACACAAATCTAAAGTTTGTGCACCCGTTCACATGACATGGGATCCGGTGCATATGCACCGAGCTCACCATGCCACCGCCCATTTCCCCTGCCTCTGCATTGCAAGGTCACCTCTCGTCTCCTCTACACTCGTTCTTTGCAATGGAAGGGGGCGGGGCGGGGGTGAAGCTAAGCAGCGACCTGCCCCACCTCCTCCCATTGATAGCTATGGACAAGGGGCAGGAAGAGGGCCACAGATTAGCTCCACCTACGCCCTGCTCCTTGTCCATAGCCATCACTGGGAGGGGCGGACAGGATCAGTGCTTAGCCCCGCCTCCTTCCATTGTACAGAACGAGCGGGGAGGAGATGAGAGGTGAGCCTGCATAGGGGGAGGAGAGCAGAGGGAAGGAGTTTAGCAGTCATGCTGCCAAACTCCATCCCACCTACGGCCGCTGCTATGGGCTCCCATAGGAGCGCATGCAGTGGCCGACGTATTTCGGCCCAAAAGATAGTTCCAAGAATATCTTTTGGGCCAGACGTAAAAACGCCCGGCGCTATATTGGTCTTGCTGGGCATTTTTACATCTCAGTAATACGCTCATGTGATCTGATGCATTGGAATCCAATGTATCAGATAACAGCGCATATTGGCCGGCCGTGAAAAAGGCCTGCCGATAAGCGCTTGTGTGAAAAAAGCCTAAGTTTGAGATGCTTCTGATAAGCCTTTTGATGTTCGGCATTAGTGATTTTAGACTTTTTGTAATTCTCATTAGCCGCTCTATCCTCTCTAATGCATTTTCAATCATTTGAAGCCATTTATTAGCCATATGTCGTGACGTTTTGCAAAATAAATTTTTCGTACTATAATTTTCTCAAATGTTCACTATTTGCTGTATACTTGTAGAACTGACTGAGACAAATCATATGATACCTCACAAGGTTTGGCAGCATGCCGGAGTCTAGAACCACACAAATTTTAGGTGTGCGGCACAGCAATTTTAGTCCCTTAACCCCTTGAGTGGCACGCTCGGAAATTTTCCGGGACGAGCTCCACTGCTCATAGCGACATAGCCCGGAAGATTTCCGGGCAATGTATCACTATGGGAGCTGCAGAGCACAATGCCACAAGCTGTGGCATTGTGCTCTGCCTGCACAGACCCACAGAGAACAAAGCAAGGGCTTTGAAAAACCAGCAGAATATATTGCCGATTTGCCGGCAATCTCCTGCTTTGTTTACAGGTTGCCATAGAGACCATCGGCTTGTCAGAAGCAAGCAGATGGTCTCTGTGGCAGGGAGAGCTTGGTGCTTAGCTGTCAGAGGACAGCTAGGTACCAGCTCTTACAGCAGAGATCAGAGAAAACCTCCGATCTCTGCTGTGTTAACCCTTTACATGCGGCAGTCTATGTGACTGTAGCATGTAAAGGGCTGTCACTGCAGCATGTAAAGGGCTGTCACCATCGGACCCCCGGAATGTGATCAGGGGTCCTGATTGGTCCCTGTGGAAGTCCCCTAAAGGGACAAAAAAAAAAAAAAATTATAAAATAAAAATTATAAAAACACTTGTCTCCCTTTACTTTGTAAAAAATCAAAAATACAATCACACATGTGGTATCCATGTGTCGTAATGACCCAGAGAAGGAAGTTAATACATTATTTAACCCATTAATGACATGGCCCCTTTTTTTCTTTTTTCCCCGTTTCTTTTTTTCCTCCACCCTGTTTAAAAAATCACAACTTGTCCTGCAAAAAACAAGCCCTTATATGGCCATGTCAATGGAAAAATGAAAAAGTTATGGCTCTTGAGACGCAACTGCAAAATTAGTTGAAATTCAATGATTAGACCATTTTAAAAAACCTGCCCTGGTGGGCACGACAGGGTGGTAGGAAACCCGCCACTCAAGGGGTTAAGGAGGCGATGTTATTGCATCACCAGAACTCGTCATACCGCGGTCCGACTCTTGTTACTGGGTACCTTGGCCGTTCCTCTTTACAATGAGATATTTAACACTATCGTCATACATCTAGAAATTAGTTTACTTTTAAAACTGTCATGTTTCTGTATCGCTCACCGGCCCAAGTATGGCTCCTGAACTATACGCACATTCTACGTCAAGTCTGCTCTCTGCTGTTATACTAGAGGCAGCTTAGCAGAGTTGTAGCGTTCAGCTGGTTGAAGACCTGCCCAGTTCAGGTGATACTATGGATACTTTTTAAGAATTAGGTTGCTTTCAGTGCACTTTCAGCACGGTTGCTACATGTGGATATACAATAAAAAAGAGCTGCAGTATGCAGATGTTCTCTAAACCTTATTACACAGTTTTAAGCTAAAACTTGTAGTTACATGGGAGTGGAGGGGCTCACGTTGCTATTGTATTGCTGCTCTTCTTCAGAAGGAATGAGCATCGCTGCTGCTCCAGGAAAAGCCCGACTCCTTGATGACGTGGGTGCTGATGTGATTAGTGCTTTGTGATTAGCATGTCACCTGCTCTGGTAACAGCTGGAGAAGTGTCACATAAGCGCCGGATAGTGCCATTTGTGGAGAGGCCATGTGGTGTGCTGTGAGACACTACTAGGAGGGAGTGCTGAGGAGACACTGCTGCCACAACTGCGGAATGGATGGCCCATATGAGAACTAGAGATACTGAAGAGTGTCCCAGGATGTGTGCAGGGGCAGAGGATGTCTACCACCAGAGCTGCGGCTTGTCAACGGTGGAATCTGCTTATATGCTTCCCCCACCCCACCCCCTCCCATTGCAAACAGCCAGAGGGGAGGAGAGCCGCAGAGAGCTGGCAAGGTGGAGGGAAGAGGAAGACGGCTCATATGGTAGCGTATATCGTCCGGCCGTGACAACGTTGTCCGATATACGCTCATGGGAATAAGCCCTTAAGTTGTTAAATGCCTTAAAGGGATTTTCCCACAACTTCAGACCAGCATCACATGAGCTTATGCATATTTGAACGCATGGCGTTTTTGAGGGTTAAACTATGCTTTTTTGTGCGTGCATCGGTGTACTTTTTGCACCCACAAAGCATGCGCATTTCTGTTAAGTCGCCCTGATTTATACGGCTTTTCAGTCTACTGAGTACCAAATGTGTTCTTTTTTCAGTGGAATTACACAGTGTTTTACACATCTCCTCATCTTGCTCATGCATTTGCACACTCCCCATTGACTTCTATGGAGGTCTTTAGTGTGCAAATGTGTAGGAAAAAAGAGCATGGTGAGGTTTTTTTTTGTGCAACCGAAATGTGTAGAAAAAAAACAGGCATGTGAACGAATCCAATGAAATGAATTGGTTCTATTCTCTATGTATTGTACACATATATTTTGTGTGTGCCTAAGCCTGTGTGGCGCAGGCCTTAAATTGCTTTACAACCACTTAGTTCTTCCTGGTTGTTGACTAGGACATGTGATCCTTAAGGTCCCCATACACAGTGGACTACAGTTATTATCTAAACCTGCCAATTTTGGTGGGATGACCCGTATATGGGGCCATTTGATCTTCTCCCAACAGATGATGTTGAGGAATCAAGGATCAGGTATGTTGAATGTTAAAGCCTGATCCTTTTGTCCCCCCTGGAGATAAGTTGCCACCAGAATTGTCTGCTGTGGCCAAACCGAGCATTCATGTGTAAGAATAGCAGAATGGCAAAAGAGAAAGAGCTAAGCCAACTCTATAGCCCACTATATGGTAAGCCAGGGCCCGCCACTGAATCCAGCAACCACCAATGGCTATTATGTGATACACGAAGCGTTTTACACATATCGCCATGGGAACGAGCCCTTACAGGTGTATTTCAGGATTGAAAGTTATCCTCTGTTCACAAGATAGGGGATACATTTCAAATCACTAGGAATCTGAGTACTGGAACGCCCCCAATTCTGAGAACAGGGTCCACTGCATCCAGGAATGAACAGAACGGCAGTTGGTAATGCACCCTGTTGCTTCATTAATTTCAATGGAACCGCTGGAGATAGCAGAGTTCAAGCGCTCAGCTTTTCCTCTGTCAGTCATATTGAAATTAATGAAGTTGTAATGTTCATGCTCAACCATCGCTTCATTCATTTGGAGACCTTGGGACCTGCGTTCTCAGAATTGATGGTACAGATCCAACTACTTAGACACCCAATCAGAAAGTCATTCTCAGTCCTGTGAATAGGGATAACGCTGAAACTTGGCAAACCTCTTTAAAATGGTCATACACATGGAGATGAACTGCCACCAGAGATGCCTGACACAGCAGCTACTCCCTCTACCTATTGATGACACATAAACACTTATCCAAGCCGAGCATACATATGTATGCAAAGCTGGGAGTAATAGCTGTTGGCCAAATAAATATTTGGTTGACCAGTAGTATTGAGTGAACTTTTGAGACGTTCGATTGGCCGGTTTGCCAAGTTCCGGCAAAAAGTTAATTTCAGTCCAAATTAGTTTGAACCAAACCAGAACCTCAGCAGTAATCTGTCAATTAGTCTGACCTTTAGTTTTCAGCCCTTATTTTTCCTCTTCTTCTGCTTTATGACCAGCCCCCCATACCATTTTCCTTGCCACCCGGCTAGACCATCATGATGATTTCTTGCAATCATAACTTGTCTCTACAGAATTTGACACTCAGACAACTTTGACTTCTCTATTTCCCACCACCTGGCTTTATTTTTCAAACTTGCACATAATGTCCTCATCCATGCCACAGTTAGTAGTAATGCCATCCCTACTTAGAGGCCTGAGAGCATGTTTGGTAATGTTGTTTGTGTTTGTCCCCCCTTCAGATTTTATCCAAGATTTGGCTCCTATGATCAGCACAACACATCAGAGAGTCAGTACAGCTTGAAGAGAAGAAGAGAACACCAGCTCCAGCTGCAGTACAGAGAGTGAACCTGATATGACAAAGCAAGAACGGCTCACCACTGTCGCCAGTCTCTCCTCTGCAACCTCTATAACCTAATAATTCTGGAGGTTATGGACATCACAGAGTGACTTCCTCGGGGACATCCTCTATGAGTATAAGAGTTTTTTAAGGGACTTTACGAGTAATAAGGCATGGTGGCAGTGGAGGTTGGGAGTGGAGTAATGTGGTTGATTGGAAGGCTCCAACAGGAACGCCATCAGTGGTGTTCTGTAAGCCTAGCGGGGCTTCTAAATTACAAGCCCATGTGACACATTTACGGGAGACCACCAGACCAGAAGGTCTGGTAACGTCACCTGTCAGATGCTGTTCCCACACGGAATCCAACCCTGCCTGCGGCCGGTAAACCCTGCATACCTGTATTCTCCCATCTGCGACGTCTCCACTTCTGGGTTTGCTGTACTGTGCATAGTCCTCATGGCTCACTGTTGGACATGTGCAGTACAGTTTTTTTATATATCCCCTGCTTTCTCATGGGATCTGCGGCATCATCGTAGTATCAGCTGCGGGTGTGCCGTGGATCAGACAGCTTCCATTGACTGCAATGGAAGCCGTCTGTAGGGGAACTTCAACAATATGGAGCAAACTGTGATTTGTTTTCCAAACCAAAAGGTCTGCAGAACAAATCCGTATGCTTTAATTAATTTGCGTACTCCCATGTTTCCTTAAGGGCGGCTTGATTTGCTGATCTCTTGTTCAGGTGCCGCACGCGTATTCCGCAAATCAAACCCGCCCGCGGACATTGGACCTTAGGCCTCTTTCCCACGGCGTATATCGGCCTGCCATTTTCACGGTCGGCTGATATATGCTGTGATCGGATGCATTCTATTTCAATGCATCAGATCACATGGCCATATTCCCGTGACATAAAAGAGCCGGCCGGCCAATATAGCGCCGGGCATTTTCATGTTAGGCCCAAAAGATAGTCCTGGAACTATCTTTTGGGCCCGAATACATCGGCCACTGCATTAGCTCCTATAGGAGCCAATGACAGCAGCTGGAGAAGAGAGTTGGGAGAGAGTTTAGCAGCGTGACTGCTAAACTCTCTCCTTCTCTCTCCTCCGCTCCGGCTGATTGTAATGTGAGGGGGAAGGATGGGGGCAGAGCTAAGCTACCGCACCCTCCCCATCCCTTGTTTACAGCCAGCAATCGGAGTTGGCAGGATGGGGTAGCACTTAGCTCTGCCCCCTCACCGCCCCCTTCCATTGCAATCAGACAATGGGGAGGAGAGATTTAGCTGAGCCGGAAAGGGGAAGGGAAGAGCGACGGCATGGCAGCCACGGCGTATATGCGCCGGGGCCCATGCCATCTGAACGGGCACACAAACATTAGATTTGTGCGCCTGTTCACGAGCTTTTACACCCCAGACGGTAGTGTATATCGCCTGGCCATGAAAACGGCGGCCGATATATATGCTCATGCGAATGAAGCCTCAGTTTCAGAAAAACCCTTTAAATTGCTGCCAAAGGTTTAGTGAACAAGGCTTAATAAGGTTAATGATCATAATGAGCAATGTGGCTTTACGCCAGATAAATCGGTTGGCAATAATCTGCGGTATCACTAGTTTCTCTGAAATAAGGGTGACCACTCAATTCCTTCACTTGATGCATCAGAAGCATTTAATTGCATAGAGTGGATGTATTTGTAGTTTGTAGGAAACATCACTTCTGCTATATTTATCATAATTAGTAATTTTTAAAAATATACCTCTTTTTTTGGTCTATTAGTTCATTGGCCGAAATCTGTCTTGTCTTATCCCGACTCCAACACCCCCCCAGGATGTTCCCCCCAACGTATACCACCAAATGTATTTTTCCGTTATTGAAGGGTAATAATTCTCTGAAGGGTTTAGGACTATTCAGCGCTCAAAAATCTTGTGAAAATGGCGCAGTTGTTGAAGGTGATCTTTATTATTGTAAAAAGTGCTATCTGGACCCTACTGAAATATTTTAAAACCTTTGTCCATCAACTGTTTAATACCGGAGAAGATTATGGCCTCAATTACAGCCCATATATACATACAGAGGTCAATTAGATTCTTCTTGGTAAATACGCATAGAGGTAAGGTAGATTCTCTTTCGTATATACACACAGAGGTCAGTTAGATTCTCTTCAGTATATATATACATACAGGTGAGGTAGATTCTCCTCAGTATATGTACACAAAGATCAGGTAGATTCTCTTCAGTATATATACATACAAGTGAGGTAGATTCTCCTTAGTATAAAAATTATTTCCCTAGGCTTAATGGTTTCTGAGAAAGGAACTATCTTATGTATTGCGGATTTTTGCACAGTTTTTCACATTTAGAATTGAATATTAAAGTTGCGACCCCTTTACTTTTCCAATTTAGGATGTAAAGAATGGTCGTGCCAAATTTCACGTTTGTGTGGTACAGATGTGTGTTATTAGTTACATTACATACAGTAGGGGGTCACTTACTTTTATACTTAGAATTGAACAATCAGGTTGTGACCCCCTTACTTTTCCTATTTAGGACCTAAACAAAGGTCTTGCCAAATTTCACGTTTGTGCAGCACAGATTTGTGTTATTAGTTACATTACATAGGGGGGTCACTTACTTTTGAGTTTAGAATTGAATTATCAAGTTGCGACCCCCATAGTTTCCTATTTAGGACCTAAGGAAGAGTGGTGCCAAATTTCAAGTTTGTACAACATCGGGAAGTTAGAGAGTTAGATTAGGTATATAGCATAGTGGGGTCACTTACTTTTGCACTTAGCATTGAATAATCAAGTTGCAATCCCTTTACTTTTCCTATTTAGGACCTTAAGAATGCACGTGCCAAATTTCATGTTTGTGCAATACAGATAATAATAATAATCTTTATTTGTATAGCGCCAACATATTCCGCAGCGCTTACATAGACAGGGGGGAATACAGAAAGACAAAATACAAACATTACAGAACCACGGTTACATATAGTAATCAGTTGATGGAAACAATAGGGGTGAGGGTCCTGCTCCAACGAGCTTACATACTACAAGTAATGGGGTGATACAGAAGGTAAAGGGGCTGGAGATGTGCACTGTATGGCGAAGTGGAGAGTGAGCGATGCTATACACATAGACAATGGTCAGACATTTAGCCGTGTGACGGCAGAAACGGTGTGACTGCAGGAGCGGTTTATGATGGCTAGCAGGGATTGCAGTCAGTAGGTCAGGGAGCATGTTATCAGGCGGAGTACAGAGAGGTTTGTTTAGGGAATGCGGTATGCCTCCCTGAAGAGGTGCGTTTTTAGAGCACGCCTGAAGTTCTGCGAGTCCTGGATTGCTCGGGTAGCCTTTGGTAGTGCGTTCCAGAGGACCGGTGCTGCTCTGGAGAAGTCTTGGAGGCGGGAATGAGAAGTTCGAATTAAAGGGGCGCTCAGTCTGGTTTCATTAGCAGAGCGGAGAGCCCGGGCTGGTTGATGGATTGAGATGAGGGAGGCGATATAGGGTGGCGCTGTACTGTGGAGGGCTTTGTGGATGAAGGTAGCGAGTTTGAATTGAATTCTGTATTTAACGGGCAGCCAGTGCAGTGACCGGCACAGGGCAGAGGCGTCCGAGTAGCGGCTGGACAGGAAGATGAGCCTGGCTGCCGCATTCAGGATGGACTGGAGAGGGTAGAGTCTGGTGCAGGGGAGGCCGATCAGCAACGAGTTGCAATAATCGAGCCGGGAGTGGATGAGGGCGACAATAAGCGTTTTTAACGTCTCCACAGTGAGAAAAGAGTGGATTCTTGCGATGTTCTTGAGGTGCAGCTGACATGTTCGGGCCAGAGATTGGATGTAGGGGGCAAAAGAGAGATCAGAGTCAAATATGACCCCAAGGCAGCGGGCGTGTTGTCTAGGAGTTATGGTGGCGCCACACACTGAGATGGAGATGTCAGGATGAGGTCGGTTAGTGGAGGGTGGAAATACCAGTAAGTCAGTTTTAGAGAGGTTTAGTTTTAGGTAGAGAGAGGACATGGTGTTAGAGACAGCGGACAGACAGTTAGTGATGTTTTGGAGGAAAGGTGCAGAGATGTCACGGGAAGAGGTGTATAGCTGGGTGTCATCAGCGTACAGGTGGTATTTGAGGCCAAAACTCCTGATGGTTTGTCCAATAGGGGCTGTGTAGATAGAGAAGAGAAGAGGGCCAAGGACCGAGCCCTGGGGGACCCCAACAGCAAGGGGAAGAGGAGGGGAGGTAGAGCCAGCAAAGGAGACACTGAAAGAGCGGTCAGATAGGTAAGAGGAGAACCAGGAGAGGGCAGTGTCCTTTAGGCCAATGGAGCGTAGCATACTGAGGAGGAGTTTGTGGTCAACAGTGTCAAACGCTGCAGAAAGGTCGAGGAGGATCAGTAGGGAGTAATCGCCCCTCGATTTGGCTGTCAGTAGGTCATTGGATACCCTAGTAAGGGCAGTTTCTGTCGAGTGTTGAGGTCGGAAGCCAGACTGTAGGGGGTCTAGGAGAGAGTTCTCTGATAAATAGCTTACAAGGCGGGAGTAAACTAGGCGTTCTAGTAGTTTGGAGATGAAGGGGAGGTTTGAGATGGGTCTGTAGTTGGCAGCATCAGTCGCGTCCAGAGTCGGTTTCTTTAGCAGTGGGGATATGATGGCGTGTTTGAAAGAAGAGGGAAAGATGCCAGAGGTCAGAGAGAGGTTGAATATAGTGGTGAGATGGGAGATGACCACTGGGGAGAAGGAACGGAGGAGGTGTGAGGGGAGAGGGTCGCTAGTGCAGGTGGTGGGGCGAGCAGAGAAGAGCAATTTGGAGACTTCTTCCTCTGTCGCTGGTCTGAGTACAGACAGTGAGCAGGAGCTAGATGCAGTGCTGACAGGACTAGGGTCAGGGCTAGTCTGGGATTGGGAAGTTATTTCCTGACGGATGTCGTCTATTTTCTTTTTGAAGTAAGCAGCCAACTCTTCAGCACTGAGATCCGTCACTGGGGGCTGCGGTTTTGGGCTGAGAAGGGAGTGAAAAGTATCAAAGAGCCGTTTAGGGTTGTGCGATAATGAGGAAACTAGAGAGGTGAAGTAGACTTGTTTGGCATGGTGGAGGGCGAGGTTGTAGGTTCTGAGCATGAATTTGTAGTGGAGGAAGTCTGGTGCCGTTTGCGATTTCCTCCACAGCCGTTCAGCACTTCTAGAGCACCGCCGGATGAAGCGTGTATGAGGTGTGAGCCAGGGTTGCCGTGTTCTGCATCGAATGGCTCGGGTTCTGGGGGGCGCTGCTTCATCCAGAGCATGTTTGAGAGCGGTGTTGTAGTGAGCGGCAGCCAGGTTGGGGCAGGAGAGGAGAGAGATGGGGGACAGAGAGGACTGTAGGGATTCAGCAAAGTCCTGGGTGTGAATGGCCTTAAGGTTCCTGTAGGTACTGTAGGTAGGTGGGTCTGGAGAGATGGTAGGGAGCGTGACAGAGAAAGAGAGGAAGTTATGATCCGAGAGTGGGAGAGGGGAGTTAGTGAAGTTGGAAACAGAGCAGAGACGGAAGAAGACCAGATCAAGAGTGTTGCCATCCCTGTGAGTGGGAGAGGCTGTGAGTTGAGAGAGACCAAGGGAGGAGGTGAGCGAAAGAAGCTTAGAGGCAGAAGGGGACATAGGGTCATTAGTGGGGATGTTAAAATCACCTAAGATGAGGGTTGGAATTTCACAGGATAGGAAGTGGGGGAGCCAGGCAGCAAAGTGGTCCAAAAACAGGCGAGGAGCACCTGGGGGGCAATAGATAACTGCTACTCGCATGGACAGCGGGCGGAAAAGCCGTAGCATATGTACCTCAAATGATGGAAAAGTGAGTGAGGGTACAGGGGGGATGACCTGGTAGGTGCATTTCGGGGAAAGAAGAGCACCTACTCCTCCGCCACGCCTGTCATCTGGTCTCGGGGTATGGGAGAACTGCAGGCCATTGTAAGACAATGCAGCAGGGGAGGCCGTGTCAGACTGCTGTATCCACGTTTCTGTTAGAGCTAGCAGGTTTAAAGATTTAGCAGTAACAGATGTGTGTTATTAGTTACATTACACAGGGGGTCACTTACTTTTACACTAAGAAATGAATAATCAAGCTGCGACCCCTTTACTTTTCTATTAATGACATATAGAATGGTGACACTAAATTTCACGTTTGTACGACACCAGGAAGTTACATATCATAAGGGGTCACTTACTTTTGCACTTAGCATTGAACAATAATCAAGTTTTGACCCTGTCACCTTTCCTGTTTGGTACCTAAATAAAATTTGTGCCAAATTTCAAGTTTTTGCACAACCCTGGGAAGTTACATAACATAGGGGGTCTATTACTTTTGCACTCAGCATTAAATAATCAAGTTGTTTGTGTGCAGGCAACCTTAGTCAGTGAGTGAGTGAGTCTGTGAGTGAGTTAGTCTGTGAGTGAATCAGTCTGTGAGGGCTTTCACCTTTATATATATAGATTCTGTATTATTAGCATATATGAGTGATTGTCATGGATCTATCAGTGTTATAATCACTAGACATGACCACACAATTACAGTCTATTGAAATAATGATGTTGTTGCCCCTTTACAAGGGGGCTGGCAGGGAAATTAGAGGCCATTTTAGCTATACAGAATATGATTGGTTGCTCAGACTCTTCTGGTTCCTAACAGCTGCAGCTTGTGATGTCACGGAATGTTGTGGCTGTTGGCCCCTCCCCCTTTCATTATGCACATTATGACATCACAGACATTATGGCGTCACAGAGGTTATATAAGGAGCTGCAGCGCCAACATTCTGTAGAGAGTTGCAGTTGGCGTTAGAGGTAAGTCCACTATATGTGGAGCTCCTGTATTGTACTTCATTATCTCCTATCTTGGGTCCTCTTCTTCAGCTGGGATCATTTCTTTCCTTTCCCTCCTTTTCCAGTAAATCCATCTGTGTTGTAAATGTATAATGTGACATTATGTGGTGCGGGTACAAGTTGTTATATGGATGTAGCAAGTGTTAGCATGTAAACCAGCCTGCCAGAATGCTTGTAGGGAATGTGTTATCCATTATAAGCATTAGCTAAGTCCTGGTGCTTCTAGTTTAGGTGACATGGAGTCCTGGGAGCCTCTTTTACTTTTCACCCGCTTCCATGTTCCTGCGTTGTCCCCGTCACAGTCAGCACACAGCAAGTTTAGCTCTTTATAGAAAACTGTGAGCGCACTCGCACAAAGATTAATGGGTTAATATTTATACCTATTATTAGTATTGATATCTGTCAGATATTAGACATGGAGTTTACAGTTTTTTACTATGTTGCTGGTGTTACAGCGGTCGGTGGGCTGTCCACCATACTTGGGGTCTGGTCGGTGGGCTGTCCACCATACTTGGGGTCTGGTCGGTGGGCTGTCCACCATACTTGGGGTCTGGTCGGTGGGCTGTCCACCATACTTGGGGTCTGGTCGGTGGGCTGTCCACCATACTTGGGGTCTGGGTTCGGTTCAGTGGAGGGTTTTATCTTTCTTCTGACCAACATCCAGTAATTACATGAGATAAGTACGGCGTGTGATACTCATTTACCAGCTGCAGACAGTGGAGCCTATGATGCCTGCTGTCGGGGTTCAGTTCCAGGTGCAGATTATAATTGTATCTATTTCATGTTGTTATTTGTTACTTTGTTGCATATACAGTATTTACTAATACAACATGTCTAGAATGCAGGATTGTACCAGATTGCTTATTTTTCTAGCCCCTATTGCCTGATTATAACATCCCTCACTGTATTACTGTGCTAATGTGGATTCAGATTCTATTAGGTTGCATTCACATTTGGTAGATTTAATCTAGTTCTGCATGGGCAATCGTGATTTTGCCATGAGAAAATCGTGGCAAAATCCCTAACAGCTGTAGCTTGTGATGTCACAGAACGTTGTGGCTATTGGCCCCTCTATCTTTCATTATGCACATTATGACATCACAGACATTTTGACATCACAGAGGTTATATAAGGAGCTGCAGCGCCAACATTCTGTAGAGAGTTGCAGTTGGCGTTAGAGGTAAGTCCACTATATGTGGAGCTCCTGTATTGTACTTCATTATCTCCTATCTTGGGTCCTCTTCTTCAGCTGTGATCATTTCTTTCCTTTCCCTTCTTTTCCAGTAAATCCATCTGTGTTGTAAATGTACAATGTGACATTATGTGGTGCGGGTACAAGTTGTTATATCGATGTAGCAACTGTTAGCATGTCATCCACCGCCAGAATGCTTGTAGGGAATGTCTTATCCACTATAAGCATTAGCTAAGTTCTGGTGCTTCTAGTTTAGGTGACATGAAGTCTGGGGAGCCTCTTTTTTTTCTCACCCACTTCCACGTTCCTACGATGTCCCCGTCACAGTCAGTGCACAGCAAGTTTACCTTTTTACAGAATGCTGTGTGTGCGCTCCCACAGAGATGAAGGGATTAATATACCTATTTTTAGCATTGCTATCAGTCACATATTAGACATGGATTCTACAGTTTTTCACTATGTTGCTGGTGGTACAGCGGTCAGTGGGCTGTCCACCATACATAGGGGCTGGTCGGTGGGCTGTCTACCATACTTGGGGTCTAGTCGGTGGGCTGTCCACCATACTTGGGGTCTGGTCGGTGGTTTGTCCACCATACTTGGGGTCTGGTCGGTGGGCTGTCCACCATACTTGGGGTCTGAGTTCAGTTCAGTGGAGGGCTTTGTCTTTCTGCTGACAAACATCCAGTAACTACATGAGATAAGTACGGAGTGTGATACTCATTTACCAGCTGCAATGTTTTCACTCATGCGATGTTGCAAAGGAAAAAAAAAATCGTAGCATGTCCTGTCTATCTGCGTTTTACAGGTTTTTTTCATCTCCTATGCTTCCGCATGGAGCCTCCTTTTTTCAGATTGCAAAGATTAAAAGTGTGATTTTCAGGGCTATAAAGGTCCTCAATGTCTGGGAGGGGCATACACTGAAATCATAAGAGCCTGTAATTAATTATTATATAATAGTAATATTTATAATGTACAGTCCTATAAACCTGATATGTATCTATTATCTCGCTATCCATCATCCAACCATCCAACATCTCCACATCCATCCTCCACAATTACCTTCTATAGAGATGACAATGTTGCACCATGTACAAGGTTTTGGAGGCTGGGGAAAGAATTTAGTGACTATTTTATGTATATGAAATTTGATTTCATCTTGTCCCTAATTGCTGCTTGTGATGTCACCAAAAGTTGTTGGCTCCACCCCCACATAGTGAGACAGCATGTATATGGTATAAGGAGCTGCAGAGCCAACATTGCATTGAGGGTTGTAGTTGGTGGCAGGTATGTCCACAACATCAGGATCGCATTTGTGTCCTTCTTTATTTTCTAGCATGTCCGTAGCTTTCCTTGAGGTGGCGGTAGAGGTTGGAGATGGTTTCATTATAGAATAATGGCTGACCCTCATACCTAGATTTTAACTATCTTATTTATTCTTTAACAGTATTGAGAGAGAGAGAGATATAGAGAGAGAACGAGCTATTTACTGAGAAAGATCTAAATCAAGCATATCCAGTTATGATGTAAGTATCTTGTTATATGGCCCTTGGGTGATATTTAGATAAATAGATGGACACCATGAAAACAAGTGTAACGAGGTGCAACCAACCTATAGCATAAACCAGGATAATGCCAACAAATACAGAGTCCATATGGAAGAATCTGTTGTGCCCTCAAATATCACAAACATATAACACATTCTATTATAGTCATACTAAATTACCCTAAAATAAAAGTATGTGTGAGCGTGATCTGCAAGGATGGATTCAGAACCAAATTGGTTCAGAGTTCCTTCCACATGGAAGAGCGGCCCAAAGAATGCCACATAAAAATTCCCCAGACTGTAACTCTGCTTCCACCGGCTTGTGTTCTTCCAGCAGTGGTTGCAGGGTGTTTGTTCTCTGATGTTTCTTATCTGACACGCCAACGTCCATCTATTCATCTATCATTATCAGAAGTGCTGCCTGTATCTGGAAAATGATGGCAGGTGCTGATGTTCCTGAATTCTACACCCTGTAGTAGGGAGACAATGTCCTAGATTAACACCATCTTCTTTACTTTCTAATAGGTCCCACGAGGAAGAAGCGTTAACATTCTACGCATTACCGGCTTTTTATAACAACTGTGCCGAGGAGTTACCACAAAAAAATCTAAGAATCTTCTTGCAAAAACAGTAAGTATTTCACTGTAGGACCCCCATGATAGTGACTGTTACCACAATACCTGGTGCTATTCTTCACAGACATAACCCCATACTCATCGGATAATCACACATCAGGGACAAGGGGCCATAGATAACACAATGATAAAAGCGGGAATATAGAAGGAAATACAACACAAATATCAGCTATCACCCAGGAGCCCCTATTATCATGTTACTCTTCTTCATTGGCCTCTTGCGAGGGAAGAGAAGCCGATATCACCGACTGGCTATGGCAAGCCAATCATACAAAGTAGACCTTCATACAATCAGCGGAAAATGTCAGCTGCAATCTGATTGGTTGTTATTGAAAATTCCTTGTTTATAATTCTTTCATTTTTTTCTCCCACAGGTGGCGGGAGACCACCAACAACAACAGTGTGGTTTATTACCAGTAAGTATCTCCTAGCATGACGACCCTATTGTTCTAGTGTTATTGGAATTGCTGTTTTTTCTTTCTAAAGGCCCATTTATATGCAACGATTTCGCTCAAAAGACATCTTTTGAGTGATAATCGTTGTGTGCATTTACACGGCAAGATGATCACTCAAAATTCGCTCAAACGGCACTTTGACAGTTTTGAGTGTTCACTTTGCATAAGTGTATAAATGAAGCTCACGCTGTATGCAGAAAACAAGTGGGGCCGCTATCTTTTGCATATATCTGTTGTCTTCTCGGAGTGCTCAGCTGGAATATAGGTGTATGCTCCAAGTGAATTATACAGAAGACAGCTGGAGTGCTGTCTTCTGCATAATTCTGCTGTATTTACGTAGCACTCAACTAGTAGTATATAGCTGAGCACTCCGAGCGGGATATGCAGAACATAACAGGACCGCTGTCTTCAGCATACTCCTGCTGTGCTCACTGAGCAGGACACCAGCTGAAACAATAGTATCAGTGGTATCCCGCTAAGAACTCAGGGCGCGGCGCTGATAAGGCTTATCATTCTCTTTCAGCTTGTTGTTAATGAAAAATTTACAAATTCCGTTCAGTTTGACCCAATGATTCTTGCTCAAAAGACGGCTTTGATTGATTTTTGATCAAGAATTCTTGGGTTTAAATGGGCCTTAATTCTGGACTTAATAAAAGGACAGCAAGGAGTGACAGTTCATTAGTAACCCCCATCTCCCCCAATATGGGGGACTTAACTTATTTAAATGATCTCACTATAATAAACCCCATATGGGACCTCTGATGGCAAAATTACAAAGCTACGGCTATCAGAACATGAACATGCAAAAATATCAAAAGTCACTGCTTCCTTAAAGCCTAAAATACACCAATCCTGAAAGGGTTAACCCTACCACCTGGAGATTTTCTTTTTCTATGTACGGTTATATTATCCTCTGGCCCCATTAGCCACCAGAACTAAATGTATGTATATGTTATGTGTTGTTCAACAGAGAAGATGATGAGGAGGAGGATGATCAGATACCTTCCGGCCTCGAGGATTCCATCATTATGGGCAAATCCGACAGCATCATTGTGTAAGTATTGAATCATCTCCAATGGGCCTATTGTATAAATATATCATGTATCAAACACCACTATATCTATAATATTTATGTATTGTTTTAATAGCGAAGAGGACAAGGCAGAACAAGACACCAACACTGCCTGTCCTAGTGCCCCCCTCCTGGACGAATCTGCCAACATCGTTCTGTAAGTACCGTATCCTCTACAATGGGTTTATTGTACACACTGTATGTGACACAACATTACACATAGTTCATTGATAATGACTTGTACTATCCAGACTGACAGTCATATACAACATGGCGGTACACACTGGATATCACATAGGACTTATTCACAGGATGACTGGATAGGACTTATGTTAGTATACGGATTATTACTGTGGTTGGGTTGCACTCTTCTGCTGCACATTACAGGACATGGAGCCATGAGTTCAGTCATGGACATCCACACATTATAAGGTGGAGAAGTTACGTAGAGTCTTTGGCCAGTTTTCTGCTAGGAAAAAAAAATAGTTAATTTTACAGCACACTGAATTTGACAGCTGACAGCTGGCATAGACTCCACATTCTGGTGCACAGATTGGCCAGAGATATGCCAAACTTAGTAAGAAATGATTGCCTCTTAATAGATTTAGCGCACTTTGGATTTAGACTGCCATATACAGCGACGTACATTTCCCCAAATGTGTGGGGAACTAGTTCCATGTAGAACTATGTATCACAGACAAGATGGGTTGGGATGATTCTGATGGAGGGTTGTCCGTCTTGTGGTGATGGTGCAGGGTGCGAACAGCTCTGATAGACATTTACCCATCCATCAATTACCAAAGTGTTGCTTATATCACCATCTTCTTTACTCTCCAATAGGACCCAGGAGGAAGAAGCGTTAACATTCTACGCATTACCGGCCTATTATAACAACTGTGCCGAGGAGTTACCACAAAAAAATCTAAGAATCTTCTTGCAAAAACAGTAAGTATTTCACTGTAGGACCCCCATGATAGTGACTGTTACCACAATACCTGGTGCTCTTCTTCACAGACATAACCCCACACTCATCGGATAATCACACATCAGGGACAAGGGGCCATAGATAACACAATGATAAAAGTGGGAATGTAGAAGGAAATACAACACAAATATCAGCTATCACCCAGGAGCCCCTATTATCATGTTACTCTTCTTCATTGCTCTCTTGCGAGGGAAGAGTAGTCGATATCACCGACTGGCTATGGCAAGCCAATCATAAAAAAGTAGACCTTCATACAATCACCGGAAAATGTCAGCTGCAATCTGATTGGTTGTTATTGAAAATTCCTTGTTTATAATTCTTTCATTTTCTTCTCCCACAGGTGGCGGGAGACCACCAACAACAACAGTGTGGTTTATTACCAGTAAGTATCTCCTAGCATGACGACCCTATTGTTCTAGTGTTATTGGAATTGCTGTTTTTTCTTTCTAAAGGCCCATTTATATGCAACGATTTTGCTCAAAAGACATCTTTTGAGTGATAATCGTTGTGTGCATTTACAAGGCAAGATGATCACTCAAAATTTGCTCAAACGGCAGTTTGACAGTTTTGAGTGTTCACTTTGCATAAGTGTATAAATGAAGCTCACGCTGTATGCAGAAAACAAGTGGGGCCGCTATCTTTTGCATATATCTGTTGTCTTCTCGGAGTGCTCAGCTGGAATATAGGTGTATGCTCCAAGTGAATTATACAGAAGACAGCTGGAGTGCTGTCTTCTGCATAATTCTGCTGTATTTACGTAGCGCTCAACTAGTAGTATATAGCTGAGCACTCCGAGCGGGATATGCAGAACATAGCAGGACCGCTGTCTTCAGCATACTCCTGCTGTGCTCTCTGAGCAGGACACCAGCTGAAACAATAGAATCAGTGGTATCCCGCTAAGAACTAAGGGAGCGGCGCTGATAAGGCTCATCATTCTCTTTCAGCTTGTTGTTAATGAAAAATGTACAAATTCCGTTCAGTTTGACCCAATGATTCTTGCTCAAAAGACGGCTTTGATTGATTTTTGATCAAGAATTCTTGGGTTTAAATGGGCCTTAATTCTGGACTTAATAAAAGGACAGCAAGGAGTGACAGTTCATTAGTAACCCCCATCTCCCCCAAAATGGGGGACTTAACTTATTTAAATGATCTCACTATAATAAACCCCATATGGGACCTCTGATGGCAAAATTACAAAGCTACGGCTATCAGAACATGAACATGCAAAAATATCAAAAGTCACTGCTTCCTTAAAGCCTAAAATACACCAATCCTGAAAGGGTTAACCCTACCACCTGGAGATTTTCTTTTTCTATGTACGGTTATATTATCCTCTGGCCCCATTAGCCACCAGAACTAAATGTATGTATATGTTATGTGTTGTTCAACAGAGAAGATGATGAGGAGGAGGATGATCAGATACCTTCCGGCCTCGAGGATTCCATCATTATGGGCAAATCCGACAGCATCATTGTGTAAGTATTGAATCATCTCCAATGGGCCTATTGTATAAATATATCATGTATCAAACACCACTATATCTATAATATTTATGTATTGTTTTAATAGCGAAGAGGACAAGGCAGAACAAGACACCAACACTGCCTGTCCTAGTGCCCCCCTCCTGGACGAATCTGCCAACATCGTTCTGTAAGTACCGTATCCTCTACAATGGGTTTATTGTACACACTGTATATGACACATTACACATAGTTCATTGATAATGACTTGTACTATCCAGACTGACAGTCATATACAACATGGCGGTACACACTGGATATCACATAGGACTTATTCACAGGATGACTGGATAGGACTTATGTTAGTATACAGATTATTATTGTGGTTGGGTTGCACTCTTCTGCTGCACATTACAAGACATGGAGCCATGAGTTCAGTCATGGACATCCACACATTAAAAGGCGGAGAATTTACGTAGAGTCTTTGGCCAGTTTTCTGCTAGGAAAAAAAAATAGTTAATTTTACAGCACACTGAATTTGACAGCTGACAGCTGGCATAGACTCCACATTCTGGCGCACAGATTGGCCAGAGATATGCCAAACTTAGTAAGAAATGATCGCCTCTTAATAGATTTAGTGAACTTTGGATTTAGACTGCCATATACAGCGACGTACATTTCCCCAAATGTGTGGGGAACTAGTTCCATGTAGAACTATGTATCACAGACAAGATGGGTTGGGATGATTCTGATGGAGGGTTGTCCGTCTTGTGGTGATGGTTGCCGGGTTCGAACAGCTCTGATAGACATTTACCCATCCATCAATTACCAAAGTGTTGCTTATATCACCATCTTCTTTACTCTCCAATAGGACCCAGGAGGAAGAAGCGTTAACATTCTACGCATTACCGGCCTATTATAACAACTGTGCCGAGGAGTTGCCACAAAAAAATCTAAGAATCTTCTTGCAAAAACAGTAAGTATTTCACTGTAGGACCCCCATGATAGTGACTGTTACCACAATACCTGGTGCTATTCTTCACAGACACAACCACACACTCATCAGATAATCACACATCAGGGACAAGGGGCCATAGATAACACAATGATAAAAGCGGGAATGTAGAAGGAAATACAACACAAATATCAGCTATCACCCAGGAGCCCCTATTATCATGTTACTCTTCTTCATTGCTCTCTTGCGAGGGAAGAGAAGCCGATATCACCGACTGGCTTAGGTAAGCCAATCATACAAAGTAGACCTTCATACAGTCACCAGAAAATGTCAGCTACAATCTGATTGGTTGTTAATGAAAATTCCTTGTTCCTAATTCTTTCTTTTTCTTCTCCCATAGGTGGCGGGAGACCACCACCAACAACAGTGTGGTTTATTACCAGTAAGTATCTCCTAGCATGACGACCCTATTGTTCTAGTGTTATAAGGATTGCTCTTTTTTCCTTTTTGAAGGCCCATTCAGACACAATGATTCTCAGTCAAACAACATCTTTTGAGCAATAATCATTGTGTGCATTAACACGGCAAGATGATCCCTCAAAATTTGCTTAAATGGCAGTTTGGTTGACAATTTTGAGCGCTCACTTTACATAAGTGTATAAATAAATGTATGCAGAATACAAGCGAGGCTGCTATCTTCTGCATATAGCTGTTGTCTTCTTGGAGCACTGAGCTTGAATACAGCTGTGCGCTCCGAGAGGAGCATAGAGCAGACAGATGGAGCGCTCTCTTCTTCATACTCCTGCTGTGTTTATAGAGCGCTCAGCTAGTATACCAGCTGAGAGCTCCGAGACGGGGATGCAGAACATAACTGGAACGCTGTCTTCTGCATACTACTGCTGTGTTCTCCAAGTGGGACACCAGCTGAAACAATAGTATCAGCGGTATGCTGAAGGATATCGATGAACAACTCATTAATGAAAAGTGCACAAAGTCTGTGCAGTTAGACCGAACGATTCTTGCTCAAAAGACGGCTGTGAGCGATTTTTGATCGGAAATCATTTGCTTTAAATGGGCCTTAATTCTCCTTCTGATAAAAAGACAGCAAGGAGTGACAGTTGATTAGTAACCCCCATCTACCCCAAAATGGGTTACTTAACTTATTTAAATTATCCCACTATAATAAACCCCATATGGGACCTCTGATGGCAAAATTACAAAGTTATGGCTATTAGAAGATGGAGATGCAAAAATATCAAAAGTCACTGCTTCCTTAAAGCCTAAAATACACCAGTCCTAAAAGGGTTAACCCTACCACCTGGAGATTTTCTTTTTCTATGTATGGTTATATTATCTCCTGGCCCCATTAGCCACCAGAACTAAATGTATATATATATATATATGTCATGTCTTGTTCAACAGAGAAGAAGATGATGAAGACGAGGATGATGAGACACCTTCCATCCTCGAGGATCCAAGCATTATGGACACAACCGACAGCATCACCGTGTAAGTACTGAATCATCTCCAATGGGCTTATTGTATAAATATATCATATATTACACAACACTATATATATAATATTTATGTATTGTTTAATAGCGAAGAGGACAAGGCAGAACAGGAGTCCATCACTGCCTGTCCTAGTGACCCCCTCCTGGACGAATCTACCAACATCGTTCTGTAAGTACCACATCCTCTACAATGGGCTTATTGTACACACCGCATATGAAACAACATTAGATATAGTTCATTGATAATGACTTGTACTATCCAGACTGACAGTCATATACAACATGGCGGTACACACTGGATATCACATAGATGATGAGTCGGGTCGGTGCACAGGACACATTCACAGGATGGCTGGATAGGACTTATGTTAGTATACGAATTAGTATTTTGGTTGGGTTGCGCTCTTGTGCTGCACATTACAAGGCATGGCGCCATTATTTCAGTAATAGACGTTTATCCACACACTACAAGGGCAAGAATTTACTTAGAGTCTTTGGCCAGTGTTCTGCTGAAAAAAAGCTAATTTTACAGCACACTAAATTTGAGCACAAAAATTGTGATTTTTTAACTCATTTTTACACCTCAATCACCACTTTTGGAGAAAAAAATGAGACTAGCAAAAGGGATGTTTTGAGAGATTTACTATGATTTATGCTAATATCTGGCATAAGTTATGGAACAAATCTGCAGCAGCTGACAGCTGGCTTACACTCCACATTCTGCGCTGATAGACATCTACCCATCCATCATTTACCAAAGTGCTGCTGGTATCTGGAAAATGATGGCGGGCACTGATGTTCCTGAATTCTACACCCTGTAGTAGGGAGACGATGTCCTAGATTATCACCATCTTCTTTACTATCCAATAGGACCCAGGAGGAGAAAGCAGCGGCATACTCAGTGTTCCCGTCATATTATAACAACCGTGCGAATGAGTTGCCGCAAAAAAATCTAAAAATCTTCTTGCAAAAACAGTAAGTATTTCTCTGTTGGACCCCCATGATAGTGACTGTTACCGCAATACCTGGTGCTATTCTTCACAGACATAACCCCACACTCATCAGATAATCACACATCAGGGACAAGGGGCCATAGATAACACAATGATAAAAGCGGGAATGTAGAAGGAAATACAACACAAATATCAGCTATCACCCAGGAGCCCCTATTATCATCTTACTCTTCTTCATTGCTCTTTTGCAAGGGGAGAGAAGCCCTATATCACTGACTGGCTATGGCAAGCTAATCATACAAAGTAGACCTTCATACAGTCACCAGAAAATGTCAGCTGCAATCTGATTGGTTGTTACTCAAAATTCCTTGTTCATAATTCTTTCCTTTTCTTCTCCCACAGGTGGCTGGAAACCACCAACAGCAACAGTGTGGTTTATTACCAGTAAGTATATCCTAGCATGACGACCCTATTGTTCCAGTGTTATTGGAATTGCTCTTTTTTCTTTCTAAAAGTCCTTTTTAGACGCATTGGTTCTCGTTCAAAAGACATTTTTTGAGCGATGATCATTGTGTGCATTTACATGGTAAGATGATCACTCAAAATTCGCTCACACGGTAGTTTAGGTGACGGTTTTGAACGTTCACTTTGCATAAGCGTGTAAATGAAGGCTCACACTGTATGCAGAATACAAGAGGGACAGCTATCTTTTGCATACTCCTGCTGCTTTCATGAAGCGCTCAGCGAGTATATAGCTGAGCGCTCTGAGCAGGGTATGCAGAACATAGCTGGACTGCTCTCTTCTTCATACTCCTGCTGTGTTTTCGGAGAGATCAGCTGGTATACAGCCGAGCACTCCGAGTGGGGTATGCAAAACACAGCTGTAACGCTGTCTTCAGCATACTCCTGCTGTGTTCTCTGAGCGGCACACTAGCTGAAACAATAGTATCAGCGGTATCCCACTGAGAACTCAGCGCGCAGCACTGATAAGGCTCATTGCTCTCTTTCAGCTTGCTGAAAGAGATCAATGCACAACTTGTTAATGAAAAATATATGAAGTCCGTTCAGTTAGATCCAACGATTCTTGCTCCAAAGACGGCTTTCAGCAATTTTTGATCAAGAATCGTTGGGTTTAAATGGGCCTTAATTCTCCTCCTAATAAAAGGACAGAAAGGAGTGACAGTTCATAAGTAACCCCCATCTACCCTAAAATGGGACACTTAACTTATTTAAATGATCCCACTATAATAAACCCCATATGGGACCTCTGATGGTAAAATTACAAAGTTATGGCTATCAGTACATGGAGATGCAAAAATGTCAAAAGTCACTGCTTCCTTAAAGCCTACAATACACCAGTCCTAAAAGGGCTAACCCTACCACCTGGAGATTTTCTTTTTCTATGTACGGTTATATTATCCTCTGGCCCCATTAGTCACCAGAACTAAATGTATATATATATGTTATGTGTCGTTCAACAGAGAAGAAGATGATGAGGAGGAAGATGAGACACCTTTCGTCCTCAAGGACTCCAACTTAATGGACACAACCGACAGCATCACTGTGTAAGTACTGAATCATCTCCAATGGGCTTATTGTATAAATATGTCATATATCACACAACACTAATTATGCATTGTTTAATAGCGAAGAGGACAAGGCAGAAAAAGATAACACCACGGCCTGTCCTAGTGACCACCTCCTGGACGAATCTGTCAACTTTGTTCTGTAAGTACTGCTTCCTCTATGATGGGTTTATTGTACACACCGTATATGACACAACATTACACATAGTTCGTTGATAATGACTTGTACTATCCAGACTGACAGTCATATACAACATGGCGGTACACACTGGATATCACATAGATGATGAGTCGGGTCGGTACACCGGACACATTCACAGGATGGCTGGATAGGACTTATGTTAGTATACAGATTAGTATTGCGGTTGGGTTGTGCTCTTGTGCTGCACAGTACAAGGCATGGCGCCATTAGTTAAGTCATGGATATCTACCCATTACAAGGGCGAGAATTTACTTAGAGACTTTGGCCAGTTTTCTGCTGGGAAAAAAATGGCTACTTTTACAGCACACTAAATATATAAATATATATATTATGTATTATCTAATAGGGAAGAAGACAAAAAGGAAAAGTCCAACTATCAAAGTCCAACTAATCATATTGAAGATGTCAACCTTATCAGCGAATGCCCAATAATTGATAAGGCAGAGAGCATTAAGAGGTAAGTACAGAATTATCTCCCATGAGCATATTGAAGCATTCCATCATAGGTTCATGGTATTTCATGGACGGATACAGAATATAATGTTTTAGTTTTTCTTTTGTGACATTTAGTTTCTCATCTTGTCCATTTTTTTTTCCAGCAGCAGAAAGAAGACCGGAAGATGGGCTAGATTCACCAGGTGAGTACAAATTCATTTATTTTTTATGTCTGACGGTATTTTTTCTGTGAGGTTCATGGAAGCAGGGAAATAAAACTTAGGTTATTACATTTACATTGGGGATTTTGTTTTCTTGCTCTATTATGAGAGCAGGAAAACAGAATCTTTCGGCCAAACGGTTCCTTTTTATAATAGAACCTTATGGCATTGAGCTGATGCCATTGACTATAACGGGGTCTGTTCAGTTGCTGAAACCCCGCAGCATTTTACCGGACATGCAACATTTTTGGTCCAGCGTTTCATGTGTGATTTGTGCCAGCGACTCCGAACAGAAACTGGCACAGATGTGAACAAACCTTTATAGCTTTATTTTCTCCCTACATTTGTCTGTGTATAGATTAGAGGTAATGGTGATTCTATGGTTACTGGATACCTGAATTGTACACAGTGTATACTACTATATACAGGAGTTACATGTTGTGTGGGTATATGAACATATAATGACCAATAGTGATGAGTGAACTTTTAAAAATTCGGTTTGGCTGGTTCACTGAATTTCAGCATAAAGTTTGGTTCATTCCAGATTAGTTTAAACTGAACCGGAATTTCACCAATACCCCTAAAACTAGTGTATAACAGTGGTGGTGGTTCAGCTGAGACAAACCGCCCGAGATTCGGGTTCATGCTGATCTGAACTTTTAGTGACATTTAACCCAAAACAGGGTTGGACTGTTTCCGTTTGCTCATCACTAATGCGCAGATTTATGTTCAGTAGCTAAAACCACAACTTGCTGAAACAAAAATAGGTACATCTAGTCCATGTAGGAAATGATAATCAAGCACCACCTGAACCCCCAAGTCTCACACTTGTTTTCTTCTTTATTTAGAGCTTTCCGAGGACTTTTCACCTGCTGCCGCCCAAATAAATGCCATGACAATGGCTAGAAGCTTTCACCTCCCCAATCCCCCTTCCCTTCCCCCATAACCCTCTACTCCCTCCACTCCAATAACCCTCTCCCCAAACCCCTTCCCCACTCCATAACTCTTTCCTCTCCCCACACCCATCAGATAATCACTTTTGAGAAACCATGACCGCATGTAACGGAGTCATCTCCACTGCTGTCACCCCCTTCAAACCCCATCCCACCTAATTAACCACAGACTCCTATTTCTTTGGATTAATTTGGCCACAGCAGGCATGTTAATTAACAAAGATAACATTAAACATATGAAACATTTTAACCCAATGGGAAAGCTAGGGAGAGATCCTTGGAGTCACAAAAAATCTGTCGCCTCACCAACATGGGAAATAGTTGTAACTTCCGCCAGTCGCATACTAACCAACTTGGTTGACACTATTTCTCAAACCACGTCTCCCGCCACAAGCCAACTGACTCAGGAGATCCAGCACTCATCAACTAGCCTCTAGTTGCTGACCTCCTGACACCGAGGCCAGTTAGCCATACCCTGGCTGGCCACTTCCGCCATCTTTGCAGGGCACTGCCTGTCAAAGCCAAGAGGCGACAGACCCACTTACTAATCAATCAAGAGGGGGAAGGTAGCTATCCAGCCCCTGCCTTCCCCCCACCATACTTTTATGCTGACTCCAAGGACCCTCCCCCCATTGCTGCTATGACAAGGTTTCTCAAAAAATCCCTCCAACCCTTTCCCTTACCACTTGCCAGGTTAACTCTTCCCTTCCTGTTAACCCTGTCATGTGTGCCTTCCACTTATCACCCTGCGAACTTCAGTTCCAGCATTCCTTATACTTGAATAAACATTCATTCATTCAACACTTGGTATCATTAGTTTCTGTTTCCTCCTTATTTAGATACTTTAGAAAAGTAATTTCCTCCTGCATCTACAGGATGCCGGATGAACATGGATGAAAACTTTTCCCTCCCCAAACTTTCTCCTCCTCCCTCCCCCCACCCACATAACTCTCTCCACTCCACAATCCCCCTCCTATCCTCAAAGAATAAAAAAATGGATGGACTTGTACAGGACTCTCCACTGGGTTGGCGACATTAGTGCCCAAGGAAGGAGTCAACCAGACCCTTGGTCATGACCAGCTTCAGATGTACATGGGCCCTTGGGCAACAAAGTCAAAGTGCACCCTGCAGCATCCCTTAAGGTGATCCCGGACACATGGCATACGCTGAGGATCTGGGAGGGCAAAATGCTGGCTTGCCATAGTGGCACTTACGACACTCCCACCTGGAGGGATGCACATAGCCAGGGCCAGAGTACCGCTGGGCCTCTTCTGGACACCCTTAGAATAGGGATGCCCAATAGATGGTGGAACAGGATAAGAATTTGTCGCGAGTGGTGCCACCATTCTGGTACACACTGGAATGAAGTCCGGTGCAGAATAAAATGAGCCACAGACAGATATGAAGTACCTCAGGTCACTGGGAATGGTGAGGGCCTGAAATAAACTTTATCTGGCAAACTTGGAGAAATGACAGTGCAGGAAATTAGTAGATTTGAACAGTAGTACCTCCACATGGCGATCCAAACTTCAGAACACCTGTGTGTGACAGACAAAATGGGTGTACCTCTACGCGGTGATCCACTAGCTGCGGAAGGCCGCATAGGAAGGGATAACAGGGCCGCATAGGAAGGGATAACATAGACAGTACTTCTGCATTGGGCCTTGCCAAGCACTCAATCATGGTTGCTCTCGCTCTGCTTAGGTGGGGGGCTCATTCCTTCCTCCTTACATGCACATCCAAGTTGGGGAAAACCTCTACTGCTCCTCCATGCTTTACTAAATGAGGGCTAAAGGTACCACCATGTAGCTGTACGCCCTGATTACCACTCGAGAAGACATGGACTTGTTTTCCTGCTCTCAAACACTCACTTATATAACCTCTCTCATATCAAAAAAGGACATAAAGACCGTGCCCTGGCCAGGCATAAAGTATGGGGGAAGACCCATATCAAATAGGCTCAAAGCAATCCCCAAGTGGAGGAGTTTCCTGCGGCTGCAGACTCATTTTATTCTCGCCGGAGTTCATTCTGGTGTGTACCGGAATGGTGGCGTCACCCGTGACAAACTCCACACTTGTTTTGTTCTACCATTGGTTTGTCATCCCCATCCTAGGGGTGTCAGGAAGAGGCCAAGCAATGCCCTGGCCTTGGCTGCGAGCATCCTTCCAGGAGCATGGTAAGTGCCACCGTGACAAGCCAGCATCTTGCCCTCCCAGCTCCTCAGCGTATGCCATGTGTTTGCAGTCTCCCTAGGAATGTTGCATGCAGAGTGTGTATTAGAATGTGTGCAGAGTGTATAAAGAGGTGTACAGAGTGTGTATATAGGTGTGCAGAGTGTGTAGCATGTGTATTAGAATGTGTGCAGCGTGTATATACAGGTGTGCAGAGTGTGTATACAGGTGTGCAGAGAGTGTTTGCAGAGCGTATGTACAAAGGGCAGGTAGTCAGGTAGTGCTAGTGCTGCAGGTTGCATGATAGCATGGCGATAACAGACAGAGGCGGAGACAGCAATTTTGTTTTTAATAGAAGATAGCTTTACTGAACACCAACTGCTTAAATGTGGGATTACAGAACATACATGCATAAGCAAACATAGACTCTTCTAGAAATAAAGACACAACGGCTGGAGGATAATTAGACTACTTTATTAAGCTTTAAGCAAACATTTGAATATAAACTATTTCATGACCTTAAAACTTGTTAGCCATATTAAAGAGTCCAACCATATGGCCCTTTTACATGGGACAACTTGTCGGGCCCAGATACAAGACAGGTCACCCCAGCGCATCTTTCCTGTGCTTTTATACAGGAATGAGCACTGCTAGTGAATGGAGCTAAAGCGGTCCGGCGATCGCTTCGGCTCACCCATTCCAGTCACAGCAAACAGGCAGTTGTTTATAAGTGAACGACTACTTGTTTAGATGGGCCAAATCTGAACAATAATCGTACAGATTCCCACTGAGGACGAGCATGCAGAATGTACCAAGATGATGACCATCTACTTACACATTTGATTATAGACTCACTCAAACTTGCTCTCACAGCCACAGTAGCTTCCCCGATGTGAAAGGAATGACTAGAAAAAGAAAAACTGGAAATGAGTACTACGTTTAGCAAGAACAGGACTTCTTCAGACGCCCGTGATTTTGTCCCGTTTTGTGGCTGTGAAAATCACATCCGCAAAATAGGTTGATTTAAAACCATTCAATGGTTTCGTTTTGAGTAGCGGTATTCTCGGTTGTTAATAGTATGCATGAGAAAATTCAGGCTTTTTTTTCCAAAGTAGCGCAGAGTTTTAATAGTCAAAAAAAACTGAAAAAAAAACCCCACTGATTAATGCGCTAATATGCTCCATAGCGGGAAGCGTATTAGCGCATGCGCCCGTCTATTTAGGCTATGAAACTGAAATTAAGTTAGTGGCGAATCGTCCAAATGCAATGGAAAAAGCTTCCTTCTAGAGATGAGCGAGTATACTCGCTAAGGCACATTACTCGAGTATCTCCCCGCTCGTCTCTAAAGATTCGGGGGCCAGCGCGAGTGACAGGTGAGTTGCGGCAGGGAGAGGGGGAAGCGGAGGGGAGAGGGGAGAGAGGGAGAGAGAAATATCCCCTCCGTTACTCCCCGCTCTCCCCCGCCGGCCCCCGAATCTTTAGAGACGAGCGGGGAGATACTCGGCTAAGACACTACTCGCCCGAGTAATGTGCCTTAGCGAGTATACTCGCTCATCTCTACTTCCTACCTAAATTAGGCCTTATAGCACAATAGGCACACACTGAGCATATTCTACTCTGCAGAACAGCACCAATATGCAACTAACAGCCTTTGCCTCGAACATCCATTTTAGGACTTAAGGCCACAGGCGGGTCGAATTCCATGTACAGGAGGCCGCAGCGGAATCCAGCCCGCGGCTGAGGACTCTGCATACTTGTGCAGGCAGGAGGCGGCATCCGCGCGGACCTCTCTTCTGCCGGGACATCGGTACTGCGGATGGTCCGCACTGCTCACCGTCGAACATTCGCAATACAGGTTTTGTTTTTTTAATCTCTTCATTTTCAGCTGAATCCGCGGCCCGTCCGCAGTGTCAGCTGCAGGTAGACCACAGATAGGACTGCTTCTATTGACTTCAATGGAAGCTGATCGTGTGGGAACTACGCTAAAAGGAAGCATGCTGCGATTTGTATTCCGGACCAAAAGGTCAGCAAAACAAATCTGCATGCTTTAATTACAGTGCAGAAGCCTATGTTTCTCTATTGGCAGCTTGAATTGCGGATCTTGCACAATTTAAATCCACCTGTGGACATTGGGCCTTAAAGCCTCGTTCACAAGGGCTACAAAGTCGCACGATTTTGTTGTGTTGCTACAATGCTACAAATCGCATCTATGAGAAGCCCATGCTTTCCTATGGGTTACTTCACACAAACAATATTTTGTAGCATGCAACAACTCGACACAAAAACTTTGCAAGTTTGATGACATGCACGTGACTCGTGAGGTTTTGTAGCCCATGTTTCCCTATGGTGCCTTCCTCTCTGATGCAGCGCATCACACAGTTTTCGTGCTGTGCGATACAACTTTGACAGTAGGAAATCCTCCTACAAAGTCTAAACTAAGCCCTAGCTGCCGGGAAAAATGAAAAAACACATATACATCACCTCAGATGTGCTGTCAGCCCAGCCGCAGCTGCTCCCCGGGTCCCCAGTACTATCTTCTTCTTCTCTTCTGGCCAGGGATTGAAAAATCGATGATTGGCTGTGATTGGTTAAACGAGCGCTAGCTGTGATTGGCTAAGCGTCAGCCAATCAAAGCTAGCGCTTCCAAGAGGCGGAGATTTTTCAATTCCCGGCCAGAAGAGAAGAAGTAGATCAGTGCCAGGGACCAGGGGAGAAGCTGCAACTGGGCTAGCAGCGCCACTGAGGTGATGTATGTGGTTTTTTTTTTCCTCTTCAGCTACGGCTTATTTTCGGGGAAGGGCTTATATTTCAGACATCCCCCGAAAATCCTTGCATGTGATGCTACAAAGTCACACGACGTTGCAGCACTACAAAGTTGTGGTCTTACTGCGAGAAACTGCAGCGATGTTGCACAGACCAGCAATGTGATATTGCTGCGATTTTCTCGTGTCACCCATGTGAACGAGGCCTTAAACTTAATTAAAACAGACACACAATTATTAAAAACAGTAACATGCACGAATTGTAAGCCTGACGAATGACTCAGGGAATGAGGCAAAAGTATGGAAAGCCCCCCAAAACATCAAACAAAAAGCTGATGAAAAAAAGAAGCTTCGAAAGCAGAGTCACAATCTGACACTCATATCCATACTAATATTACAAATGTGAAAGTAACTCTGTCTGTATGTCTGTTTGTTACCTTTTCATGGCTAAACTGCTGAAGTGCTTGTGATGAGATTTGGCAGGGGGTTAGCTTGCATCTTGAGGATGGCCACAGGCTACATTTTATTCAGTTCTCAAGGGAGCGCAACGAGATAGATGTATTTGGTGATGCGCAGGTGCACCTCTGCTTTGCCATTGGCGTGCGCCGTGTGGCAAGTTCGAGGGGCACAGAGTGTACATCATAAGTTATGCCTACACAAACGGGCAGATACGTGAGGAAAGATGTCGTTGCCGCACGTATGCAATTATTAAGCTAACAGGGCTACCCGGCGTTGCCCGGGATTAGAATTTTTTTTTTTTTTTTATAAATCCAAGTTTTATTAATTTTTAACAGGGGATACATAACAAAGTATACATTGGCAGTTCAGTACCGATAATTCTCTGGACCCCAGAGCGGCAGGGTTTGCGGCGTATAGCCAATGAGCCTGAACCGACATTTGAACGTACATAAAACCAAGTCTCAACAAACGTATAGACATACATAGACATACCACAGAGGGGGGGGGGAGGGGGGGAGCGGGGGAGGGGGAGGGGGGGTGGAATTTAAGTGTGATCTGTGCTGGCGTTCACACTCTTTACTGAGGGCTTCTCGAAGGGTACCTGAACCGAGACTTCCTGCTTCCGTCTCACCCCACGCGAGGGACTAGTAAGGGTGCTCTGAGCGTATTCTGCGCCATGGGCCCCAAGTTTCGAGGAATTTCTCATGGGAACCGTTTGACCAGCTGGAGAGTTCCTCCAAGTTGTAGGTCCGGTCCATTCTATCCCTCCACTGAGAGAAGAGGGGAGGAGACTTCTGCAGCCACAGGGGGGGATAAGTGTCTTGGCTCCATCAATTGCGTGAGCTAATAGTCTGTGCCTCAGGGGGTTAAAGTCCCCAGAGGGCCTCCACAAGAACATCACCTCCGGAGTCAAAATAAAATTGGGTAAGATTCTTTTTAGCGCGGCGGCTATCTCTTGCCAGAAGGTCGACAGGAGGGGACAGGACCACCAAATATGGAGGTATGAGCCTGCGCCATTCTCGCACCTCCAACATTTGTTGTCAGAAGCAAGCTTGTGGTCGGTCAACCACTGCGGGGTCCTATACCAACGGACTAGCAGCTTATAGTGGGCTTCTTGGTTGATAATGCACGAGGAGAGTCCATATGCGAGCTTTAGGATTAATTGCGTGTCCGAGGAGGATAATGAAATATTTAGCTCCTTCTCCCAAGAGGAGATAAACGCGGGTTTAGAAGGAGGGGATGGTGGGAAGCAAAGCTTGCGTAGGCAAGCGATTCTTCCAGCGGACGGACTGTTGGACCCCACTGCCTTCTCGAAAGCTGTGAGGGGTCTTGTGGATGTGAAGGTTTTTTTGAAGTCTTTAATTACTCCTTCAATTTGGGCTCATTGGAGAAAAGGTAGAGGCTGGTCGGGCAGTAGAGTCCCCACTATTTCCCCTGCGTTTAAGTGGAACAGAGACTGAAGCTCTCCTATGTTCTTGCTGCTTAGTTTTTGCCAAAGGCTGGCCGAGCAAGGGTCCGGCGGAAAGCGCAACAAGGCGGGGAGAGAACATAATGGGGAAATTGGGGAGGGGGAGGCGCTAGTACTTCGACTCGAGAGTCCCAGGCTTCGCTGGGGCCCCTCAGGAGCATGTTGTATTCCCTGTTTCTGTAGGCAGCTTTTTTGGGGAACCACAAGGTCTCCAACAATGATGGGCCATACATGGCTGTGATCATCTGGAACAGGAATGGGTCTCCTGCTGGCATAGACAATCTCAACCAGTAGCTAATGTGGGATGCAACGTAGAAGTCAGAGATGTTCGGCAGCCCCATCCCTCCCTCTTCTCTTCTCTTTATCAACAGGCTGTACGGCAGTCTGGAACCCCTTTGTCTCCAAATGTACTTAATGAACAACTTGCGGAGGGTATTAAAAAAGTGTGCTGGTAGGTGGATCGGGAGAGACCGGATTTGATATAAGATAATTGGGAATATATAAGATTTAATTATGTTTCTCCTCCCAAACCAGGAAATATAGGGGAGATCATAATTGTGCAGAAGAGTTTTGATTTTAGAAATTAGAGGTGGGAAGTTGGCTGTGAAAAGATCCTCTAACTTCCTTGTCAGCTTTACTCCCAGAAAATCTATTGCAGTGTTGGACCAGGAGAACGGGGAGCCCGATATCAGATTCGTGCAGCGAACCCTTGGGATCGAAACGTTAAGGACCGTCGATTTATTGAAGTTTATTTTAAAGTTTGAGAGATTCCCAAACTGCTCCAGGCATGTGGTGAGTCTGGTAAGGCCCGTTTCCGGGTTCGTGAAAAGGAAGATGATATCGTCTGCAAAAGCGGCTGCAGACAAAGCCTGATCTCCTATTGTGAGACCCCGTATCTCCTGGTCCATTCTGATAGACTGAAGCAAGGGTTCTAAGGCTAGGATGAACAGGGTAGGGGATAGGGGGCAGCCTTGGCGTGTGCCATTTTTTTATTTCGAAAGGAGGGGAGAGGATGTTGTTTATTTTCAGTCTGGCAAACGGTTCGGCATACAGGGAAAAAAGGGCCGCTACAAAGGAGGGGGGGGGGGGAAGTTAAAGTGGAGAAGGACCGATTTCATATATTGCCAATCAACTCTATCGAATGCCTTTTCGGCATCGGTGCTTACTAAGGCGAGTGGAATTCTATTTGCGTGGGCATACTGCATTGCATGGAGGATACGGATGCAATTATCCCTCCCCTCCCTCCCCTTCACAAATCCGGCCTGCTCCCTCTCCACCAGGATAGGGATATGGGCTTCCATGCGCTTCGCAAGGAGTTTGGCCCATAATTTGGCGTCCAAGTTGATTAGGGAAATGGGACGGTAGCTGCCGCACATCTCCGAGTCTTTGTTTTCTTTCAGAATTAACGTAATGTGGGCCTCCTGAGTTTGTCTCGGGAGGGCACCACCTACTAGGAGAGCATTGAACAATTCTGTGAGGCGCGGTACTAGCGTGGGATAGAGAGAGATTTGTAGTAAATGAGGGGCAGGCCGTCTGGGGGGGAAGAGTTCAGGACATCCTCCACCTCCGTCTCCGTAACTGGGGCCAGGAGATGGTTGGCTATTTCCGGGTCTAACTTGGGGAGAGAAAGCTTTTTTAGGAAGTCCTTTATTTGTTTATCAGATTCGTCTAACTCATTCTGATCCTGTTGTGGGCGTAGGTTGTAGAGTTGGGAGTAGAAGTATTGAAATTCAGCTGCGATATCTTGGGAGGAAGTGGCGCGAGTACCCAGGTGTGTTTTTATTGAATCAATTTGATTCTTAGTGCGGGCTTTCTTGATCATGGCCGTCATATACTTGCTACCTCTGTTACCTTGGGCAAATGCTATATGTTTAAGGTATAAACACTTTTTATTGAATCTTGTTTCTAAGCAAAGGTTCAATTCCTTTCTTGTGTCTGAAAGTTTGGAGAGGTTTTCTTTAGTGGCGGAGAGTTTGGTGGTGTATTCCAACTTAGCTATACGTTTTAGGAGGTCATCTATTTCTTTTTGTTGATTTTTCTTTTTCCTAGCTCCAAGAGCTATCAAGGCGCCTCTGATAAACGCTTTATGCGTTTCCCATACCACTGGAACCGATTGATCACCGCCCCCGTTGAGCTCAAAAAATTCTTTTAGTTGCTTAGAGATCTCAGATTTATCATCCTCGGAGTCAAGGAGAGAGGTATTCAACCTCCATCTCCACTCTCGGGGGGAATTGCATAGGGGTCTGATGTCAACGTGCGACGGTGCGTGGTCGGACACAGTGGTGGTAGCGATAGAGGAGTCTAACAACATTGGGAGAAGGGTAGAGGTTATGAGGAAGTAGTCCAACCTCTGGAAAGAGGCGTGGACATGCGAGAAGTAGGTAAAGTCCTTAGTAGAGGGCGAGCATTGACGCCAAGCGTCGATCAAGCCCATCTTCGAGAGGCTTCTCTGTAGGCGTCTCAGCTTTGGGTGAGATATTTGGGAGCGCCCGACTGACGAGTCCATCAGGGGGTTTAATGTCAAGTTCAGGTCCCCTCCCAAAATGATAGGACCCACCGCGAATTCTCTGAGAGTCTCCAACTGCCCCACCAACCAAGCCACTTGATTAGAGTTGGGGGTGTAAAGGTTAGCGAGGGTAATCTGAAAGTTGTTTAGACGTCCTCTCAGAAAGATGGCCCTGCCCTCCCCGTCCGTGTGTTGAGCCTCGCATTTGAATGTGGTGGACCTATGAAACAGTATGGAGACTCCTTTTGAGGCAGATGTCGGGTGGGGGTTGTGGAAGCCCTGGGGGAACTGTCTACCCGGTAAAGAGAGGCACTTACCCTCCTTGTAGTGGGTCTCTTGCAGGAAGGCGATCTTGGTGCCGTACTTTCTCAAGAGTTGTGCTACGTTGTGTCTTTTGAAAGGCGAATTGAGACCTCTCACGTTGAACGAAGAGAGACGGAAGCGGTCGCCCGCAGCCGGTAGCGGAGGAGGCATCGTGAGTCCAGGGAGTGCGCAGCTGTTGCTAAGGGATTCAAAGTGCACAGTAAGACACCAAGCAGAATATCGCTAGGGGGGGGGGGGGCAGCGGTAGGAGGGAGTTGGGAGCGAAACACTAAGGAGAGGTGTAAGACGCAAAGGGAAGAAAACACTGCAATGAATAACACAAAATTAGAAATGAAAAGACCAGTTTGTCCTAGGACGGTCAGTGGGGGTGATGTGCAGAGCGGTGCCCACCCCAAATATGGGTACTGGGGCTCACGGCTAACCAGATGGGAACCGCGGTGCACAGGACCTGCCCTGGACGACTCCTGAGGACCATTTAGGATAAGCCTCTTTAAACCAGCTATGCAAAATGAACTTGCATTAAAGCAGGAGGAGAGAAGGGGAAGGGGGGAGGGGGGTTGAGCAGAAGAAAGAGAGGGGGTAGGATAAAGAAAACAGCAAAATAACCGTCGGTTGGCACTCTCCGGAGACCGCTGGGGCCCCATCCGCGGTGCGCCGACCCCTCCCAGGCAGGAAAGGGTGGCGGGAATGGACCCAAAGTTCAACACGGACCCTTGGTGGACATCAACACGAACAGTCCAGCTACGGGGCAGCGGCCCCAGCCCTGCGAACCGAGGACAGGCCGGATGAAAATTTTTCACCCGCTCAGTGAGCGGGCAGGGACGATTCTTCAGTCTCCTGCAGGGGTGGGATCGCGGCTCTTTTTCTTCTTATTTTTGGGTGATTTCGCCGGGGGTGCCGAACTCCATGCAGATGCAGAAGGCAAATTTGTGAATTTTGGCATTTCTGGTAAAGGAAGCCAGCAAGGCAGGTCTAGCGGCTCCATCTCGAGAAATTGCCAACAAGCCTGGAGGTCCTCCGGGTCACGAATATTCAGTCGCCGGCCTTTATGGGATATGCCTAGACCAAAAGGAAAGAACCAGGCGTATTTAATCCCTCTCTCTCTCAGCACATCAAGTAGTGGACGGAGAAGGCGGCGCTTAGCCAGGGTAGACAGGGCCAGGTCCTGGAAAATCTGTATGGAGGCGTCTGCGTATTTCAGGTCCCTGTAATTTCTGGCCGCTCTCAGGATTGCGAAGACGTCCTGGAATGAAAGGACTTTACAGACGACATCCCTTGGGGGCTCTGTATTCGCGCGGGGGGGGGGGGGTCTGAGAGCTCTGTGGACCCTTTCAATTGTGATGGGGGCTGCTCTCTCCGCTCCCAGAAGGAGTGAGAAGATTTCTTTAGTTACCTTGTGGAGACAGTCCGCAGCCCATGACACCGGGAGCCCCTTGATGCGTACGTTGGAGTGTCTGTTTCTATTTTCTAAGTCCTCCTGCATCAAGAGGGCTCTGTTAATATGGTCATGGTGTTCTCGCAGGGTGCGCTCTACCTCCGTGGCGTGGGTGACAATGGCGGAGGAAGAAGTCTCCAGGTCCTCCACTCTTCTACCCAGGAGCTTGATATCCTCTTTAATCTCTCCCAACTCCGACATGATGGGGCTCAGGGCTTTCATGATGAGGTCTTTCATGAAGCCTCTGGATACAGCCTCCCCATCCTCGCTGTCCGAGGCAGCCCCCTCCTCCCCCTCCTTACTGAGAGCTGCAGCCGATAGCTGGGCCGGCGCCATCTTTGCTGGGAACAGCGGCGAGCGGGGACTCTTCTCCTTCAGATAGCGCTGCATATCCGACTGTCCTCTGCTCACCCGCGGCGTCCCAGAAGGCTCCGGTCCCCTCTCCCTCCCGACTCTCCTCATTCTTGAGCTGCTGGTTGCTTCTAGCGGTCCTGTAACAGTCCTACCGCGGGAGCTAAGTTCTCACACGGCCATTCTCCTCAGCGGCCAGGCTCCGCCCCCCGCCCGGGATTAGTACTTGAAACAAAGACGCATCAACATGGATTGAGATTTTAAAGAAAATCTGTGTTGCCCATAGCAACCAATCACAGTGCAGCTTTTATTTTACCTCAGCTGTGTAAGAAATGTTTTCCTTTTGATATTCGTATTTCCTATCCATTTTTTGGTCTTCTTTTAATATGCTGCACAAGCTTAAGTCAGATCTAACGCATAGCTCTAGCAGAGATTGAGCTGTGAAAATTACTAGAAACCCAGAATCTGATGACCACGCTGAGGCAAGAAGGCATCAAGAAGCTGAAAGACGAGCTGCTCTTAGAGCAGTAGAGACGGCTGGGCAGTCTCAGGCTCATCAAACTTTAGATTATGACCGTCAAACGTCTCTTAGAGCTACAGAGACATTGGAGCAATCTCAGGTCTGCCGAACCCTAGATAACAACCGTCACGCGTCTCTCAGAGCTAGAGATACATTGGTGCAATGCTCAAGGGCAAACATTTAAGGTAGCAGGTGTACATTTAGAACAAACATGTTATTCTCATGAGCAACTGCATGTGGCGGCTCACGTGTGTACAGCCCACAAAACCTTTATATCCTAGCAAAAAAAGACAAGAATAAAAACTAACAGAACTGTGCTAACAGTAGATCGCAGTTAAATTCCCTTCACTGTTTCAACTTTTAATGTTTCAATATACAGCAAAACTCAGATTGGATTAAAAAAATACAGATTCCACGCGGACGAAGTCGCAGGTAACAAGCTAGTATCACAAAAATGCAAGAACAAGCCAGTCAAAAAAGGACACCTACCATTCGGAACATGCCCAGTCCTCCTATGCCCCTTTTAAATCTGCTTCACAGTAAAATATTTAGTAACGGGAGGACAAACCTGGCTTTCCTGAAACAAAAATAAACAAAAGGAAAGGGCTATAAGGTCCTGATAATTAAAAGGAAGAAAACCATATCTATAACATAATGTAACACAGCAAAACGAGGCTGAGATGTAATTCCTCCATGTAAAAACCGATAACGACCAAAATCAATTGCCACAAGTGCTCCGGGCCGCTTTAATCCAAAATATTTAAATGTAAACATAGAATAACAAGGTGACACAAAAGCTTAACCACCATCATAAATTTTGAAGATAAGCAGTTAATAGCATACATAACCCCTTTGTTATCCATATGAAACAAAACCCACTTATTGGCAAAATAATGGTCACATAAAACCAAAAAAAACAACAATAGGGAATAATTCCAAGAGGACCAGATTAGAAGCCACACCACCGAACACCCATGAACTATGCCACTGATCAACACACTAATGACCATCCCAAAATGCATCGAAGCCAGTACTACCCGCTGCATGAAAAGCTGTAGATCAACTGACGAGACAACATGAGGATACATTCTAAGCGAAGCCAAATATTCAAGACCTTGTCACCCAATACCCTGAACCACATTCAAAAGAAAACCCATAGTTAACCTATCAGTTAACAACTTCTCTATCGGTTTGTTTGGGAACCTGCTTAACCAAGGAAGCATGTTCTCCAACTTTACCGGTGTCAATGCTTTTTGCCACAAATTATTTTGCAGAAGACTGACGGATGAGCTTGCTTTTTTAAAACATCAGGACATAGGGTGACCACCTCTGCAAAAGAAACACTCATGTTTCTATTTGTAACTAACGGGCCACTTGAATTGTGTTAAGAGTTGAGCGAGCACACTCGTCCAAGCTTGATGCTCGTTCGAGCATTAGGGTACTCGAGGTGCTCGTTACTCGAGATAAGCACCAGGCGGTACTCGAGTCAATTCCATTTCCTTCCCGGCATGTTTAGCACCATTTTCGAGCCAATAGACATGCAGGGAAGGCATTACTACTTCCTCCTGTGACGTGCCAGCCCTATCCCACTCCCCAGCAGTTAAAGGGGTTGTCCGGCCATAAACATTAGGTCTCATTACTTCTGTTTGCCCAATACAATGCACTTTGTAATATACATTGTGCATTGTAAATTAGGCAAACAGAAGTTATTCACTTACCTCTTGGACTGCCCCCCCCCCTGTGCTGCTCCTCGGTTGCCATGGGTTCCGACAAGTCTCTTCTCCTCTTCTTGTCGGAACGACGGGGACAAGCTTCTCCAGCACAGCTCTGCGCATGTGCAGAAGAACTTCAGCTGCTGGAAGCTCAGTTCTGCCTGCAGGGGAGGCGTGGCTGCTGGCTCTTCATCTCCAAGGTAAGAATGAGTGGAGGGGCGGGCTCTCGCGGGGGGGTGGGGTGGAGAGGGAGAGATGGATGGATGGATGTGTGCAAGGGGGGGGGGGGGTGCAGTGATGTGTGTTTGTGCTAGTGGTGTCTGGAGACCCGGCTGTCAGAAGTCCCGGGGGAAGGGGGGGTGGGGGTAGAGAGGGAGAGATGGACGGATGGATGGATGGATGTGTGCAAGGGGGGGGGGTGCAGTGATGTGTGTGTGTGTTCGTGGTGTTTGGAGACCCGGCTGTCAGAAGTCCCGGGGGAAGGGGGGGAGTGGAGAGGGGGAGATGGATGGATGGATGTGTGCAGGGGGGGGGGGTGCAGTGATGTGTGTGTGTGTGTGTGTGTGCAGGGACCCGGCTGACAGAAGTCGGGGGGGGGGTCATTGTGAGAGGGGTCGCTGTGGGAGGGGCACTATGAGGGCATGTGTGTGTGGGGAACTGTTTTGTTTTACTTTACTTTAGCAGGGTGAGGGGGGGCAGTAGGTAGCCTTGCAGTGGGGGGCTGCAGGAGAGTTCTCTCTCGGCTCTCCCCAGCCCCTCTCTATTCACTATACACTGTGCTGCTGTTTACAGTCATGGTAGGATTTTATCGTGAACCATGAGAGTATAACAGTCTCCCCTGGCCACAACCCCTCTGATTATAGTATGCAGCAGGGGGCGGGGCCTTGGCGGGGAGAGACTGTAGATCAGTTCAATAAAGGTGGGCGTGTTGTGGGCGGGGCTAGGACATGAGCTGAGGGAAATCCTGCCTTTTCATGTCTCTTACTACCATTGAGAGTGCGCACACAGAAGAGGGAGAGCGCAGAGCATGTGAGAAGGCAGCACAGAGGCGCCATCTTTGAAAGCTGCAGTGAAGATCAGAATCTAAGGTAAGAAACTGACATTGCAGCTGATCTGCCGGCCGGTTTGAGCCCCTGTATGCTGTTTGTTACTATCCTTACTGAAAGGAAAGCAGCAGCATTATAAAAATTTTTACCCTGTGTGGCCGGACAACCCCTTTAATGGCTGGCGAGATCAAGTGAACACCAAGTACTTAAAGCGGTCCCGCCCGGGGCTCGCCTCAGACACACACTGGGAGAGATTAGAGAAAGTGCTGCTGCTGATATAAGGAAAGTGTTAGCATAGGATCCTGTCTTCAATTACCCCAACGGTCCCTCTTAGGGCTACATCTGACCATGTGCATTACTGTTGTGGCTGGCTGGGAACAGTAGTGCACAATTTTTTTTTTTCATCTCGGGCTGCGCAGGCCATTTCAGCTATAGCGTTCTCAGTCTGCAGTCTATTATACAGAGTATAGGGAAAGTGCTGCCTCTGATATAGGGAAAGTGTTAGCAGAGGTCCTGTCTTCAAGAACCCCAATGGTCCTTCTTAGGACTACATCTGACAGTATGCATTTTACTTGGGGCCTGCTGGGAGTAGTAGTACTAGTAGTGCTTCCACTTTTGTATAACGCAGCTAGGCCTGTTTGTAGCCTTTCAGTAATGCTTTTTTCTGGCTGCAGTGCCGTACAAAACCGCTCTCACCGTGAAAGTGCCCTCCAATTATTCCTAGCCTGCTGTGAACTACCTCATCTATACCGTTCTCTGTCTGCAGTGAATTAGAAGCAGAGTGTTGGGGCTACAGCCACTTCTATAGGGAAAGTAATATACACTATACAGTCCGTATCCTCAGTGCAAAAACCCCAAGGCCCCTTCGTTGATCTACATCTGACCGTGTGCATTTTACTTGGGGCCTGCTGGGAGTAGTAGTGCTTCTATTTTTGTATAACGCAGCTAGGCCTGTTTGCAGCCTTTCCGTAATATTTTTTTCTGTCTGCAGTGCCGTACTATACCGCTCTCATCGTGAAAGTGCACCCCAATTATTCCTACCCTGCTGCAAACTACCTAATTTATACAGTTTTCTGTCTGCAGTGAATTAGACGCAGAGTGTTGGGGCAACAGCCTCTTCTACAGGGAAAGTAATATACACTATACAGTCTGTATCCTCAGTGCAAAAACCCCAACGCTCCTCCTTAGGGCTACATCTGACTGTGTGCATCTTACTTGGGGCCTGCTGGGAGTAGTAGTATTAGTAGTGCATCAATTTTAGTATAACGCAGCTAGGCCTGTTTGCAGCCTTTCAGTAATATTCTTTTCTGTCTGCAGTGCCGTACTATACCGCTCTCATCGTGAAAGTGCACTCCAATTATTCCTAGCCTGCTGCGAACTACCTCATTTATACCGTTCTCTGTCTGCAGTGAATTAGACGCAGAGTGTTGGGGCAACAGCCACTTCTACAGGGAAAGTAATATACACTATACAGTCCGTATCCTCCGTGCAAAAACCCCAAAGCTCCTTCTTAGGGCTACATCTGACCGTGTGCATTTTATTTGGGGCCTGCTGGGAGCAGTAGTAGTGCTTCTATTTTTGTATAACGCAGCTAGGCCTGTTTGCAGCCTTTCAATAATACTTGTTTCTGGCTGCAGTGCCGTACTATACGGCTCTCACCGTGAAAGTGCCCTCCAAATATTCCAAGCCTGCTGCGAACTACCTCATTTATGCCGTGTCTGTCTGCAGTGAATTAGACGCATAGTGTTGGGGCAACAGACACTTCGATAGGGAAAGTAATATACCCTATGCAGTCCGTATCCTCAGTGAAAAACCCCAAAGCCCCTTCGTTGGGCTACATATGATCTTGTGCATTTTACTTGGGGCTTGCTGGGAGTAGTAGTAGTGCTTCCATCTTTGTATAATGCAGCTAGGCCTGTTTGCAGCCTTTCAGTTATACTTTTTCAGGCTGCAGTGCCGTACAATACCGCTCTCACCAGGAAAGTGCACTCAAATAATTCCTAGCCTGCTGCGAACTACCTCATTTATACCGTGTCTGTCTTCAGTGAATTAGACAGAGTGTTGGGGCAACAGTCACTTCTACAGGGAAAGTAATATACACTATACAGTCAGTATCCTCAGTGAAAAACCCCAAAGCCCCTTCGTTGGGCTACATATGATCTTGTGCATTTTACTTGGGGCTTGCTGGGAGTAGTAGTAGTGCTTCCATCTTTGTATAACGCAGCTAGGCCTGTTTGCAGCCTTTCAGTTATACTTTTTCTGGCTGCAGTGCTGTACAATACCGCTCTCACCAGAAAAGTGCACTCAAACAATTCCTAGCCTGCTGCAAACTACCTCATTTATACCGTTCACTGTCTGCAGTTATTTAGACAGCGGTCTGACCGCTAAACAGTACTGTAATATTACCGGGGCCACTGCAAAGTATTTCAGCTCTGCCACTGTGCAGCGCGTCTCACAATACCATTTCCGTTGATGGGGTTGAGATAGCTGCAGTTAACAGCACTATCCACTGGCTTTAGAGTCTTCTCCCACTCCACACAGCCTCTATTATCTACAAGTCTCTGCGAGCTGTAAATTACCCCTAGGTATCAGCGCAAGACAGCGGGTTACTTTTTTCAAGTCACAGCATAGAGCCTCCGCTATCTACACGTGTGCGGTGAATTAAGGCCCAGTTGTCAATTATTTATTTGAGCCCGGCTCTATTCTTAATCTGCCATGATGAGGAGTACGGGTAAGGGTCGAGGACGTGGACGCGGACACGGATGTCCAAGTGTGCGTGTGGGCACAGGCCGAGTTCCTGGTCCAGGTGAATCACAGCCGGCTGCTGCAGGATAAGGAGAGAGGCAAGTTTCTGGGGTCCCCAGCTTCATATCACAATTTATAGGTCCACATGGTAGACCTTTATTACAAACAGAGCAGTGTGAGCAGGTCCTGTCGTGGATGGCAGAAAATGCATCCAGCAATGTATCGACCACCCAATCTTCTGGCTGCCGCCCCTCCTTCCTCCCAGCCTCCTCACACCATGAAAATGACATATTCTGAGCAGGCAGACTCCCAGGAACTGTTTTCGGGTCCCTGCCATGAGTGGGAAAAACTGGTTCCTCTCTCACCTGAGGAGTTTGTCGTGACCGATGCCCAACCTTTGGAAAGTTCCCGGAGTCTGGGTGATGAGGCTGGGGACTTCCAGCAACTGTCTCAAGAGCTTTCAGTGGGTGAGGATGATAATGATGATGAGACGCAGTTGTCTGTCAGTGAGGTAATAGTAAGGGCAGTAAGTCCGAGGGAGGAGCGCACAGAGGATTCGGAGGAAGAGCAGCTGGACGATGGGGTGACGGACCCCACCTGGTTTGCTAAGCCTACTGAGGACAGGGCTTCAGAGGGGGAGACAATTGCAGCAGCAGGACAGGTTGGAAGAGGCAGTGAAGTGGGCAGGGGTAGAGGCAGGGCCAGAGCAAAGAATCCCCCAACTGTTTCCCAAAGCACCCCCTCACGGCAAGCCTCTGTTCAAAGGTGTGGATGTTTTTCAGTGAGAGCGTGGACGACTAACGAACAGTGGTGTGCAACCTGTATCGCACCAAGATCAGCTGGGGAGCCACCAGTACCAGCCTCACCACCACCACCAGCATGCACAGGCATATGATGGCCAAGCACCCCACAAGCTGGGACGAAGGCCGTTCATCGCCTCTGGGTCACACCATTGCCTCTTCCCCTGTGCCCCAACCTGCCACACAGATCCAATACCCCTCTCAGGACACAGGCACGAGCGCCTCCCAGCCTGCACCCACACCCTCAGCTCCACTGTCCTCAACCCCATCCAGCAATGTCTCTCAGCGCAGCAGTCAGCTGTCGCTAACACAAGCATTGGAGCGAAGGCGCAAATACGCCGCTATACACCTGCACGCACAAGCTTTTAATGTGCACATTGCCAAACTAATGAGCCTGGAGATGCTGTCATACAGGCTTGTGGAAAAGGAGGCTTCCAAAAACATGATGGCGGCGGCAGTCCCGCGCTACTCGGTTCCCGGTTGCCACTATTTTTCCCGGTGTGCCATCCCAGCCCTCCACCAGCATGTCTCCCACAACATTATACGTGCCCTCACCAACACGGTTACTTGGAAAGTCCACTTAACCACGGACACGTGGACAAGTACTGGCGGGCAGGGCCACTATATCTCCCTGACGGCACATTGGGTGAATTTGGTGGAGTCTGGGACCGAGTCGGAGCCTGGGACCGCTCACATCCTACCCACACCCAGAATAGCGGGTCCTACCTCGGTGCTGGTATCTGAAGCGGTTTATGTCACCTCCTGTAAACCCTCCCCTTCCTCCTCCTCCTACGCAACCTCTACCTCTCAATTAAGAAGTGTGAGCAGCACGTCGCCAGCAGTCGGTATCACACGTGGCGCGGCAACACAGCGGTGGGCAAGCATCAGGAGGTCGTGCTGAAACTACTCAGCTTAGGTGACAAGAGGCACATGGCCCCCGAACTGTTACAGCAGGGTCTAACAGAGCAGACCGACCTCTGGCTTTCGCCGCTGAGCCTCCAACCGAGCATGGTCGTGTGTGACAACGGCCGTAACCTGATGGCGGCTCTGCAGCTCGGTAGCCTCACACACGTGCCATGCCTGGCCCACGTCATCAATCTGGGGGTTCAGAGGTTTCTGAAAAACTACCCCCTCTTGTCTAACCTGCTCAGCAAGGTGCGCACATTTCCGCAAGTCCACCAAGGACGCTGCCACCCTGAGGACCCTGCAACATCGGTTTAATCTGCCAGAGCACCGACTGCTGTGCGACGTGCCCATTCGCTGGAATTCTATGCTGCACATGTTGGCCAGGCTGTATGAGCAGCATAGAGCAATAGTGGAATACCAACTCCAACATGGGCGGCGTTGTGGTAGTCAGCCTCCCCAATTCTTTACCGAGGAGTGGGCCTGGATGGCAGATATCTGCCAGGTCCTTGGAAACTTTGAGGAGCCTACCCAGATGGTGAGCAGCGATGCTGCAATCATTAGCACTACCATCCCGCTGCTATGTCTGCTGAGAAGTTCGCTGCAAAGCATAAAGGCCGATGCTTTGCGGTTGGAACAGGAGACGGGGGATGAGAGTATGTCGCTTGATAGCAAGAGCACCCTCATGTCTATATCTCAGCGCATTTTGGAGGGGGAGGAGCAGGAGGAGGAGGGGGAAGAGACAGCTGGGCCCACTGCAGAGGGTACCCATGCTGCTTGCCTCTCATCTGCTCAGCATGTATGGGCTGTGGAGGAGGAGGAGGAGGATCCTGAAAGTCATCTTCCTAGTGAGGACAGCCATGTCTTGCATACTGGTACCCTGGCACACATGGCTGACTTCATGTTAGGCTGCCTTTCTCGTGACCCTCGCATTAGATGCATTCTAGCCAACATGGATTACTGGGTGTACGCCCTTCTCGACCCACGGTATAAGGAGAACCTTTCCATTTTTCTTATTACCAAAGAGGAAAGGGGTACGAGAGTGATGCAATACCACAGGGCCCTGGTGGAAATAGTGATACTAAACTTCCCATCTGACAGCGCTAGTGGCAGAAGGCGCAGTTCCGAGGGCCAAGTAGCAGGGGAGGCATGGAGATCAGGCAGCATGTCCAGCGCAGGCAGGGGAACACTCTCCAAAGCCTTTACCAGCTTTATGGCTCCCCGGCAAGACTGTGTCACCACTCCCCAGTCAAGGCTGAGTCGGAGGGAGCACTGTAAAAAGATGGTGAGGGAGTACATAGCCGATCATACCACCGTCCTCCGTGATGCCTCTGCTCCGTACAACTATTAGGTGTCAAAGCTGAACACGTGGCACGAACTTGCGCTGTACGCCCTGGAGGTGCTGGCTTGTCCTGCCGCTAGCGTTTTTTCAGAGAGGGTATTTAGTGCAGCGGGGGGAATCATCCGAAAGTTCGACTCGAGCAACGAGCACCCAAGCATTTTGGTGCTCGCTCATCTCTACACAAAGCACATGACAATGCAGCCCGTAGTCAGGCAGGACTAGATCAGGAAAAAGCAAAGCAGGTGAGTATTCTGTTTTCTTTTACTTTTTAGCCTCACCCGGCCACTTTGTAAGCTGGAGTCTGAAGGGAATGCCTGTAGCAGCCGCAGTTGTGGGCCGCCCCAGGGTATGACCGGCCCACAAGGATTTTTCCCAGTGGACTGAGTGGCCAATCTGCCTATGGTGTCACGGCACCGTTGGTAGGTTCTTACAGCACACCAGGTTGGGAATCACTACTCTAATGTATAGATACCACTTTTGTTTTCTCAGTAGTGAAGCCTGTTGGCCCCTGTGAGAAGAGCTCCTGATATTGTGCCCTCATGACTGCTCTTCATGCTTGGGTTCCGGCAGTATGAACCACACAAGTGGTTGATGTGCACAACAAGGGCTCTTTTTCCATGGGTTTTGATACTAGGCTCCAACAAGCTTTTGACAGTGCTGAACTGGCAACAGGAAGTGTTGTCATCTTCACTTACAAAATACAAGGGCCTATGTCTGGATCTTGTAGGGTTTTCCCCATATTGTCCGCCAGATAGTTGATGACATTGGGCTGTATCTGTAGTAAATAAATATGGCCTCTCAGTATCTCTGAATCCCTACTGTCCATCTTTTCCCTCAGGTTCCAGCTCTGGCTTCATGTCTATGCGAGGAGGTAACTGCAGGAAGATGGGCCCTCCAGTGAAGGGCCCCACTCATTCTTCTAATACCTTTGTCCGTTGGAATGACTTGATCCAGAACCATCACTAATATCCATGGAATGCTGAAAAATTATATTCCAAACTGTACAGAGCAAATGACTGGAGCAGGGGGCATTTTGGCCGGTATATAGGAAGATTCTTATCTAACTCTCCTCCAGAAGAAGACATCGTCTGGGGGTTCTTTAGATTGGCTGGTTGGAAGGGCTCTTGTTCTACATAGTCCCAAGAAAAACTGCCTTCACACCACTCTATTGTATTGCTGGTTCTTTAGTCAAAGAATCCTCTTGGCCAGATTAAATCTGTCAGAGACAAACTGATGTGACCTCGGCTCCACCAATCCATGGACATAGTCTGGAGACCATTGACCAACCCATCCGTCAGCATAAACTGTTTATGATGTCCTAATAATTAATGACTATTCCTTTCATTTTTATTTTATTAAAACAGATCTGCATTATAACCCCATTATTGAGACTTTGCCCATTTATTGAGACTCCTCCCCTTATTGTGGCTCATCCCCCTCAGTTTATATGCAGTAGTCACCAGACAATCCACTTCTTCTCTTTGGTAATTTAGTTATTTGTAGTTTATAATCATGTTATAATCTCTTCTTGTATTGACTCCCTGCTGTTCTTTATGGCTGTAGACAGCAGTCAATCTAAACAAGCAGAGCTGCAGCGTAAAGCACGGAGGAGAAACAAGGCATTAGCCTGGACCTCTGGTAAGACAGAAATTAATTGTTCTCATTACCTCAAACTCAACTATAAAATGTGCATAAGCTGAAGCCATTGGTGTGCCTTAAAGAAAAAAAGCATACAACAGGAATAATGCACAGCAGTTCTTGCAATGGAGGATTGGAATCTTTATACAGGTATTAGTATATCTTGACTCCACCAGGAATTTCAGGTGGAGTCAACATTGACAGGGGGTGACGCCCCCCGCAGCTGATTGGCTGCAGACACTGTTTGCCTTCAGGTCGAGCAAGCTCAGTAAAGTTAAGGAGAAAAGCGATGCAGCGCCCATCGGTCCAGCAAGGACACAAAAGTAAGGATCAAAAGGCATTTAGCGGTGGCCGCCGCTGCACAGCTCTAAAAGCAAGTGGCTTTATCGCCGGCAGCGGCGTCGGCTGTCGGCCACAAGGCGGAACCCACCTTTCACTGGTTTTCCGGGAGTGGCCGTGAGGGAGAAGAAATGCATCCGCCACTACTCAGCTCACAGCCGTGGCCGTCAACTCATGCGTGAAGCAGCAGTGGCGGCAGGGAAGAAGAGCTGAGTGGTCGCATGCTTACCATGCTTGGGAGACATGGCAGCCGGTACGGACCTTAAACGCTTCAGCTTGTGCATACTTTTGGCCCTGTGCTCCACCCTTCAGCTGACGGTTACTACTATTCTTAGACTTCCATTATTACATGTAGATGTTGACATGTTATAGCAGTAACATGCCATTATTTATAGGTAATAATGTAAGACTTAGGGCTCATGTCCACGGGCAAAATAAGAATTAAAATCCGCAGCGGATTTTAACTCTTCTCCTGCCCGCGGATCCGCAACCCATAGGGATGCATTGACCACCCGCGGGGTAGATAAATACCCGCGGATCGTCAATAAAAGGGATTTTTTAAAAAATGGAGCATGAAAAAATCTGGACCATGCTCCATTTTCGTGCGGATCTCCCGCGGGGTCGGCTCTCGCGGGCTTCTATTGAAGCCTATGGGAGCCGTCCGGATCCGCGGGAGACCTAAAATAGGAATTGAAAAGAATTTACCCATCCGGAGCGGACCGGGAAGGTCTTCTATTCCTCACGGCCGGATCTTTCTTGCTTCGGCTCGGCGGATGTGCCCGGCGCATGCGCGCGGCACGCCGGCGACGTTCCGAGTTCATCCGCCGACCGAAAAAGCAGATCCGGCCGTGAGGAAGAGGAGACTTTCCCGAACCGCTCCGGATGGGTAAATTCTTTTAAATTCCTATTTTCTTTTATGGCATCAAAAAACCCCCCCTTCTCTGGCGATGTGGAGGGACAGGGTGGATCTCCTTTCGAACCTGGAGGAATTATCCAGTTACTCCAGGGGCTCCCATGAGGGGTTCCTGGAAACTTGGAGCCCGTGGCGCTCTATCAGAGCAACACTGCTCGAGGGGGGGTCGTCCACTGAGTCGGACTAAAACGGAGTCTATTCCACCTCCTCTCCTCCTCGGTTTCGAAGTACGAGTTCCACGCCCTAGTCACTGCGATCTCTCCACACAAAAATTTCTTGTCCGGTGGTGCGCCCGCAGCCTGAAGTTGCTCTGACGCGCTGGTTCCACATCTCACTTAAAGGTAGTCTGTGCGCGAGACTGCTCCCCCTTCCCCCCCCCCCTCCCCCCCCCCTCCCCCCCGTTCCCATACCTTTCTTCCATTCCCTCTGTTTGTTCCCTATTGTTGCTGTCAAATTGTTTCTTTGTGTGTCTATAGGTTGTTTAGGTTGTGTTTTGGGAGGATTCCTGATAGGGTAGTTGCCCTGATTGGTGGATGTTTGCCTCCCGGTGGCCTAGGCCACGTTATTACTGTTGCAGAATGTCTCGAAAAATTCTCAGAGGGTTACTTGCTCTTTTATCGTATGTTCGCACTCTAAGGTAACCTGTTTCTATATTTAAGGAGACGTTGTTTACTAATGATTCATTGATTGTCTATATTCAAAATGTCAATAAAAATCGTTTTAAAAAAAAAAAAAAATTCCTATTTTCAGCGCTCATGTCTGCGGGGCAGGGGGGACCCGCTGCAGATTCTCCATGGAGAATCCGTAGCGGGCCTGATTTTCCCCGTGGACATGAGGCCTTACAACGGTAGTAACCCTCAGCCAAAGGCTGCAGCCCTGGGACAAGTCTATGCACACTGTGCTGGTAGGACTTACGTGCCTTAGCCCAATCGGGAGCTGGCGGTGTGAGAGGGGCGTTCCCCCTGTCAAAACCCTAGCTTCAGGTGGCGTCAAGATACACTAATATTCTTGATACATACAGTCCATGTTATCTCAGTACTTGTTCTAATATATAGGGGGCCAGACATGGCTACACAGTGCACCCTTAGTACTTATGCTAATATATAGGGGACCCAGACATGACTACACAGTGAACCCTTAGTACTTGTCCTAATATATAGTGACCCAGATATGGTTACACAGTGCACCCTTAGTACTTATCCTAATATTTAGGGACCCAGACATGGCTACACAGTGCACCCTCAGTACTTGTCCTGATATAATTTGGTTTTGCAAAAGCTGATGCACACTGCAAAATTAGCTGAGGTGCTCCTTGATACCCCAAATCACATCTCATCTGTAAACGTTAACCCTTATATCTCTGTATCGCCTGAGCTTATGCAGAGTTCTGCAGGTTTAAAACAGTGCAATGCAAAGTACAAGGAATATACATTATTATGCATGTGGGAAATATACTTTATACAACCACATGACAACTTTACACTGGGGTGTAAAAAAAACTTTGGTTCTGGGACACTACATTAGGGGACCTGACATGACTACACAGTGCAACCTTACTACCTGTCCTAATATATAGGGGACCAGACATGACTGCACAGTGCACCCTTACTACCTGTCCAAATATATAGGGGACCAGACATGACTGCACAATGCACCCTTAGTACTTGTCCTAATATATAGGGGACCAGACATGCCTACACAGTTCACCCTTTGTACTTCTTATAATATATAGGGGACTCAGACATGACTGCACAGTCACCCTTAGTACCTGTCCTAATATATAGGGGACCAGACATGACTGCACAGTGCACCCTTACTATCTGTCCTAATATATAGGGTGCCTAGGCATGGCTATGCAGTGCACCCTTAGTACTTGTTCTAATATATATGGTACCAGATATGACTGCTCAGTGCACCCTTAGTACTTGTCCTAAAATACAGAGCACCAGATATGACTACGTAGTGCACCCTTAGTACTTGTCCTATTATATAGGGGACCCAGACATAGCTGCACAGTCAATCCTTAGTACTTGTTCTAATATATAGGGGAACCAGGCATGGCTACACAGTGCACCCAAGGTGATTGTCATAAAACATAGGGGACCCAGACAGGGCTTCACACTCCACCGTTTTACTTGTTCTAATATATAGGAGGCCAAGACATGGTTACACAGTGCACCGTTAGCACTTCTTCTAATATGTAGTGACCAGACATGACTACAATATGCACCTTGAGTACTTGTTTTACTATATAGAGAACCCAGAGATGACGACACAGTGCACCCTCAGTACTTTTCCTAATATATAGGGACCCAGACATAGCTACACAGTATATCCTCAGTACTTGTTCTAATATATAGGGAACTCAAAAAAGTCTAAACAGTGCACCTTTACTACTTGTCCTAATATATAAGGGATCCAGACATGACTGCACAGTGCACCCGTACTACTTGTCCTAATATATAAGGGACCAGACATGACTATACAGTGCACCCTTAGTACTTGTCCTAATATATAGGGACCCAGACATGGCTACACAGTGCACCCTTAGTACTTGTCCTAATATATAGGGGACCAGACATGGCTACACAGTGCACCCTTACAATTTGTCCTACCCTGTTTCCCTGAAAATAAGACATTCCCTGAAAATAAGACATAGCATGATTTTCCAGAATTTTTGAGGATGCTTGAATTATAAGCCCTACTCCAAAATTAAGCCCTGCTAACAGTTCATTAAAAAAGTCAATTTAAATAGTGTCCAGGCAGCTATACATGTAAAAAAGTTAAACCTTTTTGAACAAAAATTAATATAAGACACTGTCTTATTTTCAGGGAAACACGGTAATATATAGAAGATCCAGACATGACTACACAATTTAACCTTAGTACTTGTCCTCTTACATAGGGGGCCCAGACATGACTATAAAGTGCACCCTGAGTACTTGTCCTAATATATAAGGGACCAAAACATGGCTACACAGTGCACCCTTACTATTTGTCCTAATACATAGGGGCCCCAGGCATGGTTATGCAGTGCACCCTTAGTACTTGTCCTTTGTACTTCTTCTAATATACAGGGGACTCAGATATGACTGCACAGTGCACCTTTACTACATATCCTAATATATAGGGGACCATACATGATTGTACAGTGCACCCTTAGTACTTGTCCTAATATATAGGGGACCAGACATGGCTACACAGTGCACCCTTACAATTTGTCCTACCCTGTTTCCCTGAAAATAAGACATTCCCTGAAAATAAGACATAGCATGATTTTCCAGAATTTTTGAGGATGCTTGAATTATAAGCCCTACTCCAAAATTAAGCCCTGCTAACAGTTCATTAAAAAAGTCAATTTAAATAGTGTCCAGGCAGCTATACATGTAAAAAAGTTAAACCTTTTTGAACAAAAATTAATATAAGACACTGTCTTATTTTCAGGGAAACACGGTAATATATAGAAGATCCAGACATGACTACACAATTTAACCTTAGTACTTGTCCTCTTACATAGGGGGCCCAGACATGACTATAAAGTGCACCCTGAGTACTTGTCCTAATATATAAGGGACCAAAACATGGCTACACAGTGCACCCTTACTATTTGTCCTAATACATAGGGGCCCCAGGCATGGTTATGCAGTGCACCCTTAGTACTTGTCCTTTGTACTTCTTCTAATATACAGGGGACTCAGATATGACTGCACAGTGCACCTTTACTACATATCCTAATATATAGGGGACCATACATGATTGTACAGTGCACCCTTAGTACTTGTCCTAATATATAGGGGACCAGACATGGCTACACAGTGCACCCTTACAATTTGTCCTACCCTGTTTCCCTGAAAATAAGACATTCCCTGAAAATAAGACATAGCATGATTTTCCAGAATTTTTGAGGATGCTTGAATTATAAGCCCTACTCCAAAATTAAGCCCTGCTAACAGTTCATTAAAAAAGTCAATTTAAATAGTGTCCAGGCAGCTATACATGTAAAAAAGTTAAACCTTTTTGAACAAAAATTAATATAAGACACTGTCTTATTTTCAGGGAAACACGGTAATATATAGAAGATCCAGACATGACTACACAATTTAACCTTAGTACTTGTCCTCTTACATAGGGGGCCCAGACATGACTACAAAGTGCACCCTGAGTACTTGTCCTAATATATAAGGGACCAAAACATGGCTACACAGTGCACCCTTACTATTTGTCCTAATACATAGGGGCCCCAGGCATGGTTATGCAGTGCACCCTTAGTACTTGTCCTTTGTACTTCTTCTAATATACAGGGGACTCAGATATGACTGCACAGTGCACCCTTACTACATATCCTAATATATAGGGGACCATACATGATTGTACAGTGCACCCTTACTACGTGTTCCAATATATAGGGGACCAGGCTTGACTGCACAGTGCACCCTTACTACCTGTCCTAATATATAGGGTCCCCAGGCATGGCTATGCAGTGCACCCTTAGTACTTGTCCTAATATATAGGAGACCAGAAATGACTGCACAGTGCACCCTTACTATCTGTCCTAATATATAGGGGCCCCTGGCATGGCTATGCAGAGCACCCTTAGTACTTGTCCTAATATATAGGGGACCAGACATGGCTACACAGTGCCCCCTTAGTACTTGTCGTAATATATAGGGGACCAGACATGACTACACAGTGCCCCCTTAGTACTTGTCGTAATATATAGGGGACCAGACATGACTACACAGTGCCCCCTTAGTACTTGTCGTAATATATAGGGGACCAGACATGACTACACAGTGCACCCTTAGTACTTGTCCTAATATATAGGGGACCAGACATGGCTACACAGTGCCCCCTTAGTACTTGTCGTAATATATAGGGGACCAGACATGACTGCACAGTGCCCCCTTAGTACTTGTCGTAATATATAGGGGACCAGACATGGCTACACAGTGCACCCTTAGTACTTGTCCTAATATATAGGTGTCCCAGGGTAAAGACTCCAGGGGTTCTTTCCCATGGCTTTTAACTGAGTGATGTGTTGCACTCCTCTCTCCCTCAACATCCCAATAACTGAACCCTGACTGTCTGGCTCCTCCCACATTCCTGGGGATTACTTGCAAAACGGATACAATTTGGTTTTGCAAAAACTGATGCACTCTGCAAAATTTGCTGAGGTTCTGCTTGATACCCAAAATCACATCTCATCTGCAAGCTTTAACCCTTAGGCTGCCTGTCCACAGGCATTATTGCATTATGTTATCCGCACAAATATTCCAGCCGTGTATAACGCAGTGCACGCCGTGTATAACGCAGTGCGCTTTCCATAGCGTTGCTATGGAAAGCGCAACCTCCTGTCCAAGAGCGGAGAATCACAGCGATTCACCGCTCGCGGGATTCAAATCGCCACATGACGCGATTTGCCGAGACTCCTTGTGGCGAGCCTGTCAGATACGCTCATCGCGGACCACTGACAGTTCTCTCCCCTGTTCCCTGGTGGGGGAATATGACTAGCGATATTCCGCAACCCCCGTGGACATGCGGCCTAAGGCAAAGTACAACGAATATACATTATTATGCATGTGGGAAATATACTTTATACAACCACATGACAACTTTGCACTGGGGTTAAAAAAAACTTTGGCTCTGGAATACTACAATAGGAAACCAGACATGACTGCACAGTGCACCCTTACTACCTGTCCTAATATATACGGGACCAGACATGACTGCACAGAGCACCCTTAGTACTTGTCCTAATATATAGGGGACCAGACATGACTGCACAGTGCACCCTTACTACCTGTCCTAATATATAGGGGACCAGACATGACTGCACAGAGCACCCTTACTACCTGTCCTAATATAAAGGGGACCAGACATGACTCCACAGTGCACCCTTACTACCTGTCCTAATATATAGGGGGCCAGACATGGCTACACAGTGCACCCTTAGTACTTATGCTAATATATAGGGGACCAGACATGACTACACAGTGCACCCTTACTACCTGTCCTAATATATAGGGGACCAGACATGACTGCACAGAGCACCATTAGTACTTGTCCTAATATATAGGGGACCAGACATGACTGCACAGTGCACCCTTACTACCTGTCCTAATATATAGGGGACCAGACATGACTCCACAGAGCACCCTTAGTACTTGTCCTAATATATAGGGGACCCATACATGACTACACAGTGCACCCTTAGTACTTGTCCTAATATATAGGGACCAGAAATGACTGGACAGTGCACCCTTACTACCTGTCCTAATATACAGGGGACCAGACATGACTACACAGTACACCCTTACTACTTGTCCTAATATATAGGGGACCAGACATGACTCCACAGTGCACCCTTACTACCTGTCCTAATATATAAGGGACCAGACATGACTGCACAGAGCACCCTTACTGCTTGTCCTAGTATATAGGGTCCCCAGGCAGAGCTACGCAGTGCACCCTTAGTACTTGTCCTAATACCTAGGGGACCAGACATGACTGCACAGTGCACCCTTACTACCTGTCCTAATATATAGGGGGCCAGACATGACTGCACAGTGCACCCTTAGTACTTGTCCTAATACCTAGGGGACCAGACATGACTGCACAGTGCACCCTTACAATTTGTCCTAATATATAGAAGATCCAGACATGACTACACAGTTTAACCTTGGTACTTGTCCTCATACATAGTGGGCCAAGACATGACTACAAAGTGCACCCTGAGTACTTGTCCTAATATATAAGGGACCAAAACATGGCTATACAGTGCACCCTTACTATTTGTCCTAATACATAGGGGCCCCAGGCATGGTTATGCAGTGCACCCTTAGTACTTGTCCTTTGTACTTCTAATATACAGGGGACTCAGATATGACTGCACAGTGCACCCTTACTACATATCCTAATATATAGGGGACCATACATGATTGTACAGTGCACCCTTACTACCTGTCCTAATATATATGGTCCCCTGGCATGGCTATGCAGTGCACCCTTAGTACTTGTCCTAATATATAGGAGACCAGATATGACTGCACAGTGCACCCTTAGTACTTGTCCTTAAATACAGAGCACCAGATATGACTACGTAGTGTACCCTTAGTACTTGTCCTATTATATATGGGACCCCGACATGGCTACACAGTACAGCCTTAGTACCTGTCCTAATATATAGAGGCACAGACATAGCTGCACAGTCAATCCTTAGTACTTGTTCTAATATATAGGGGAACCAGGCATGGCTACACAGTGCACCCATGGTGATTGTCATAAAACATAGGGGACGCAGACAGGGCTTCACACTGCACCGTTTTACTTGTTCTACTATATAGGAGGCCAAGACATGGTTACACAGTGCACCGTTAGCACTTCCTCTAATATGTAGTGACCAGACATGAGTACAATATGCACCTTGAGTACTTGTGTTACTATATAGAGGACACAGACATGACGACACAGTGCACCCTCAGTACTTTTCCTAATATATAGGGACCCAGACATAGCTACACAGTATATCCTCAGTACTTGTTCTAATATATAGGGAACCCAAAAAAGGCTAAACAGTGCAGTCTTAGAACTTGTCCTAAAATATAGGGAACCCACACATGCCTATACAATGCAACCTTAATACTTGTCCTAATATATAGAGGGCCTAGACAAGGCTACAGTGGACCCATAGTACTTATCCTAATATAAAGGGGACAGAAGCATGACTACACAGTGTACCCTAAGTATTTGTCCTAATATATAGGGGACCCAAACATGGCTATTCATGGTTATGCAAAGTTTGCTGAGGTGCTCCTTGATACCCAAAATCACATCTCATCTGTCAACTTTAACCCTTATATCTCTGTATCGCCCGAGCTTATCCAGAATTCTGCAGTTCTAAAACAGTGCAATGCAAAGTACAACTAATATATATTTTTATGCATGTGGGAAATAAACTTTATACAACCACGTGACAACTTTGCACTGGGGTGTAAAAAAACTTTGGTTCTGGAATACTACAATAGGGAACCAGACTTGACTGCACAGTGCACCATTAGTACTTATCCTAATAAATAGGGAACCAGACATGACTGCACAGTGCATCCTTAGTACTTGTCCTAATATATAGGGGACCCAGACATGACTGCACAGTGCACCCTTAGTACTTGTCCTAATATATAGGGGACCCAGACATGACTACACAGTGCACCCTTAGTACTTGTCCTAATATATAGGGGACAAGACATGACTACACAGTGCACCCTTAGTACTTGCCCTAATATATAGGGGACCAGACATGACTGGACAGTGCACCCTTACTACCTGTCCTAATATAAAGGGGACCAGACATGACTGCACCCTTACTACTTGTCCTAGTATATAGGGTCCCCAGGCATAGCCACACAGTGCACCCTTAGTACTTGTCCTAATACCTAGGGGGCCAGACATGACTGCACAGTGCACCCTTACAATTTGTCCTAATATATAGAGGATCCAGACATGGCTACACAGTTTAACCTTAGTACTTGTCCTCATACATAGGGGGCGCAGACATGACTGCAAAGTGCACCCTGAGTACTTGTCCTAATATATAAATGAGCTGGAATATGGTTTTCTCCAGCAGGCTTCAGGGTATTCTGTAGCTTCCTAATTGTGTAGAAGCAGTATGCGCACACTGACGAAGTCAAACACGAGGTATCAGTCTCATGTCAAAAATGGCTCTTCTGGGAGAAACATTCAGACAGGCCCTTTTATTGAAAAGCATAACACCTGTCCTTTATGGGCGTTTAACAGATTACATCAGTAATAGAGATGAGCGAACACCAAAATGTTCGGGTGTTCGTTATTCGAAACGAATAACGAACCCCATTGAAGTCAATGGGCGACCAGAGCATTTTTGTATTTCGCCGATGCTCGCTAAGGTTTTCATGTGTGAAAATCTGGGCAATTCAAGAAAGTGATGGGAATGACACAGAAACGGATAGGGCAGGCGAGGGCCTACATGTTGGGCTGCATCTCAAGTTCACAGGTCCCACTATTAAGCCACAATACCGGCAAGAGTGCCCCCCCCCCCCCCCCTCCCAACAACTTTTACTTCTGAAAAGCCCTCATTAGCATGGCATACCTTTGCTAAGCACCACACTAGCTACAACAAAGCACAATCACTGCCTGGATGACACTCCGCTGCCACTTCTCCTGGGTTACATGCTGACCAACCGCCCCCCCCACAGCGCACACCAAAGTGTCCCTGCGCAGCCTTCAGCTGCCCTCATGCCACACCACCCTCATGTCTATTTAGAAGTGCGTCTGCCATGAGGAGGAACCGCAGGCACACACTGCAGAGGGTTGGCACGGCTAGGCAGCGACCCTCTTTAAAAGGGGCGGGGCGATAGCCCACAATGCTGTACAGAAGCAATGAGAAATAGAATCCTGTGCCACCGCCATCAGGAGCTGCACACGTGGGCATAGCAATGGGGAACCTATGTGCCACACACTATTCATTCTGTCAAGGTGTCTGCATGCCCCAGTCAGACTGGTAATATGAACCTTAACAGTAACCGCGTTGGTGGTAATGTGGTGGCGACTGCAGACCTAGTAGCACGGTTGTATTTTGTTGGTTTTCAGAATGCGGCCAGGATTAAGTGGGCCGTGGCGGGGGGATGGTGTGGGGGCTCTCTTGTTGTGTCGGTAAAGGTGAAATTCTTGGACTGCCACCAGACGAACCAATGCAAAGGCATTTGCCAAGAATGTTTTCCCTGTTGGAGGAGGAGGGGGATGTTTTTGAGGCACTACGTGTCCTCTCCACGTGTCCGTGGTTATATGCACCTTAACAGTAACCGCGTTGGTGGGAAATGGCCTCGCCGCCATCATGTCTTTGGGAAGCCTCTGTTTCCACACCCCAGAGACATACCATTAGCAGCGGTATAGGCAGAGCCCAGAATTCGTAACATTTCAGCCGTAGCATTAGGACAGGCCCCACTAACATATCAGTAGCAGCATTATAGGAGGAGCGCAGTCTTCGTTCCATGTCAGCAATAGTAGCACTCAAGACAGGCCCCAGTAACAATTCCGAAGCAGCAGTATAGCGGGAGCGCAGTCTTCGTTCCATGTCAGCAATAGTAGCACTCAAGACAGGCCCCAGTAACAATTCCGAAGCAGCAGTATAGCGGGAGCGCAGTCTTCGTTCCATGTCAGCAATAGTAGCACTCAAGACAGGCCCCAGTAACAATTCCGAAGCAGCAGTGTAGCGGGAGCGCAGTCTTCGTTCCATGTCAGCAATAGTAGCACTCAAGACAGGCCCCAGTAACAATTCCGAAGCAGCAGTATAGCGGGAGCGCAGTCTTCGTTCCATGTCAGCAATAGTAGCACTCAAGACAGGCCCCAGTAACAATTCTGAAGCAGCAGTATAGTGGGAGCGCAGTCTTAGTTCCATTTCAGTAGCCTTAGTATAGCCAAGGCCCAAGTTACATTTATGTAGCTAAAGTGTACGCCAACCCCACACACCTTTCTGTACCATGAGTGCAGGCGAAGAACATACAAATTGCTATGATTACACTGTAGGTGAGGGCCCCAAAAAATTGGTGTACCAACAGTACTAATGTACCTCAGTAAAAATTGGCCATGCCCAACCAAGATGGCAGGTGAATCGCTTTGGTTAATGTGGCTTAAGTGGTAACTAGGCCTGGAGGCAGCCCAGTGTAACGAAAAATTGGTTCAAGTTAAAGTTCCAACGCTTTTAAGCGCATTGAAACTTATAAAAATTGTTCAGAAAAATTATTTGAGTGAGCCTTGTGGCCCTAAGAAAAATTGCCCGTTCAGCGTGATTACGTGAGGTTTCAGGAGGAGGAGCAGGAGGAGGAGGAGGAATATTAGACACAGATTGATGAAGCAGAAATGTCCCCGTTTTGGATGGTGAGAGAGAACGTAGCTTCCATCCGCGGGTGCAGCCTACGTATTGCTTACGTATCGCTGCTGTCCGCTGGTGGAGAACAGAAGTCTGGGGAAATCCAGCCTTTGTTCATCTTGATGAGTGTTAGCCTGTCGGCACTGTCGGTTGACAAGCGGCTACGCTTATCTGTGATGATTCCCCTAGCCGCACTAAACACCCTCTCCGACAGGACGCTAGCCGCAGGACAAGCAAGCACCTCCAGGGCATACAGCGCTAGTTCAGGCCACGTGTCCAGCTTCGACACCCAGTAGTTGTAGGGGGCAGAGGCGTCACCGAGGATGGTCGTGCGATCGGCTACGTACTCCCTCACCATCCTTTTACAGTGCTCCCGCCGACTCAGCCTTGACTGGGGAGCGGTGACACAGTCTTGCTGGGGAGCCATAAAGCTGGCCAGGCTCTTAAAGACTGTTGCACTGCCTGGGATGTACATGCTGCTCGATCTCCGCACCTCCCCTGCTACCTTGCCCTCGGTACTGCGCCTTCTGCCACTAGCGCTGTCAGCTGGGAATTTTACCATCAGCTTGTCCGCAAGGGTCCTGTGGTATAGCAACACTCTCGAACCCCTTTCCTCTTCGGGAATGAGAGTGGGCAGGTTCTCCTTATAGCGTGGGTCGAGCAGTGTGTACACCCAGTAATCCGTTGTGGCCAGAATGCGTGCAACGCGAGGGTCACGAGAAAGGCATCCTAACATGAAGTCAGCCATGTGTGCCAGGGTACCAGTACGCAACACATGGCTGTCTTCACTAGGAAGATCACTTTCAGGATCCTCCTCCTCCTCCTCCTCCTCCTCAGGCCATACACGCTGAAAGGATGACAGGCAATCAGCCGGTGTACCGTCAGCAGCGGGCCAAGCTGTCTCTTCCCCCTCCTCCTCATCCTCCTCATGCTCCTCCTCCTGTACGCGCTGAGAAATAGACAGGAGGGTGCCCTGACTATCCAGCGGCATACTGTCTTCCACCACCCCCGTTTCCGAGCGCAAAGCAGCTGCCTTTATGGTTTGCAGGGAATTTCTCAAGATGCATAGCAGAGGAATGGTGACGCTAATGATTGTAGCATCGCCGCTCACCACCTGGGTAGACTCCTCAAAATTACCAAGGACATGGCAGATGTCTGCCAACCAAGCCCACTCTTCTGAAAGGAATTGAGGAGGCTGACTCCCACTGCGCCGCCCATGTTGGAGTTGGTATTCGACTATAGCTCTACGCTGTTCATAGAGCCTGGCCAACATGTGGAGCGTAGAGTTCCACCGTGTGGGCACGTCGCACAGCAGTCGGTGCACTGGCAGCTTAAAGTGATGTTGCAGGGTGCGCAGGGTGGCAGCGTCCGTGTGGGACTTGCGGAAATGTGCGCAGAGCCGGCGCGCCTTTACGAGCAGGTCTGACAAGCGTGGGTAGCTTTTCAGAAAGCGCTGAACCACCAAATTAAAGACGTGGGCCAGGCATGGCACGTGCGTGAGGCTGCCGAGCTGCAGAGCCGCCACCAGGTTACGGCCGTTGTCACACATGACCATGCCCGGTTGGAGGCTCAGCGGCGCAAGCCAGCGGTCGGTCTGCTGTGTCAGACCCTGCAGCAGTTCGTGGGCCATGTGCCTCTTATCGCCTAAGCTGAGTAGTTTCAGCACGGCCTGCTGACGCTTGCCCACCGCTGTGCTGCCACACCGCGCGACACCGACTGCTGGCGACATGCTGCTGCTAACACATCTTGATTGCGAGACAGAGGAGGAGGAGGAGGAGGAGGAGGAGGAGGGTGCTTTAGTGGAGGAAGCATACACCTCCGCAGATACCACCACCGAGCTGGGGCCCGCAATTCTGGGGGTGGGTAGGACGTGAGCGGTCCCAGGCTCTGACTTTGTCCCAGCCTCCACTAAATTCACCCAATGTGCCGTCAGGGAGATGTAGTGGCCCTGCCCGCCTGTGCTTGTCCACGTGTCCGTTGTTAAGTGGACCGTGGCAGTAACCGCGTTGGTGAGGGCGCGTACAATGTTGCGGGAGACGTGGTCGTGCAGGGCTGGGACGGAACATCGGGAAAAGTAGTGGCGACTGGGAACTGAGTAGCGCGGGGCCGCCGCCTCCATGATACTTTTGAAGGACTCAGTTTCCACAACCCTATATGGCAGCATCTCAAGGCTGATGAATTTTGCTATGCGGACGGTTAACGTTTGAGCGTGCGGGTGCGTGGCGGCGTACTTGCGCTTGCGCTCCAACAGTTGCGCAAGCGACGGCTGGACGGTGCGCTGAACTACACTGCTGGATGGGGCCGAGGACAGCGGAGATGAGGGTGTGGGTGCAGGCCATGAGGCGGTAGTGCCCGTGTCCTGAGAGGGGGGTTGGATCTCAGTGGCAGGTTGGGGCACAGGGGGAGAGGCAGGGGTGCAAACCGGAGGCGCTGAACGGCCTTCGTCCCACCTTGTGGGGTGCTTGGCCATCATATGTCTGCGCATGGTGGTGGTGGTGAGGCTGTTGGTGTTGGCTCCCCGGCTGAGCTTTGCGCGACAAAGGTTGCACACCACTGTTCGTCGGTCGTCAGGCGTCTCTGTGAAAAACTGCCAGACCTTAGAGCACCTCGGCCTCTGCAGGGTGGCATGGCGAGAGGGGGCGCTTTGGGAAACAGTTGGTGGATTATTCGGTCTGGCCCTGCCTCTACCCCTGGCCACCGCACTGCCTCTTGCAACCTGCCCTGCTGATGCCCTTGACTCCCCCTCTGAAGACCTGTCCTCCTGAGTAAGCGTTGCACACCAGGTGGGGTCAGTCACCTCATCGTCCTGCTGCTCTTCCTCTGAATCCTCTGTGCGCTGCTCCCTCGGACTTACTGCCCTTACTACTACCTCACTGCAAGACAACTGTGTCTGATCGTCATCGTCCTCCTCACCCACAGAAAGTTGTTGAGACAGTTGGCGGAAGTCCCCAGCCTCTTCCCCCGGACCCCGGGAACTTTCGAATGGTTGGGCATCAGTGATGATAAACTCCTCTGGTGGGAGAGGAACCACTGCTGCCCAATCTAAGCAGGGGCCCGAGAACAGTTCCTGGGAGTGTTCCCACTCCTGAGCAGGTGTCATTGTAGTGGAGTGAGGAGGCTGGGAGGAATGAGGAGCAGCAGACAGAGGATTCGGATTTGCAGCAGTGGACGGCGCAGAACTGCGGGTTGACGATAGGTTGCTCGAAGCACTTTCTGCCATCCAGGACAGGACCTGCTCACACTGCTCATTTTCTAATAACCGTCTCCCGCGTGGACCCATTAATTGGGCGATGAATGTGGGGATGCCAGAAACGTGCTTCTCTCCTAATCGCGCAGCAGTCGGCTGCGACACACCTGGAACAGGAGCTCGGCCTGTGCCCACACCCTGACTTGGCCCTCCGCGTCCTCGGCCGCGTCCACGTCCTCTAGGCCTACCCCTACCCCTCAGCATGCTGTATTACCAGTGATTTGATTTCACAGGCAGGAAATAAATTGGCGCAAGACTGCAGGCCAAATATAATTTTTTCCCTTTTTTGAAAACGAAAGGCCCCACTGCCTCTAGTGAATGAATAATCTAAGTTTAATAACTGTGCTGTGGCCCTGCTGTGTCACAGAACGTGAGGGTAGCAGAGTTATTAACTCTGGCAGAGCAGGTATTTTTTTTCCCAATTAAGGAAAGCAAATGGCGAAGCCAGCAGTAAACCGTAGCTGGGTGCGTCTGATTTTTAAACGTTGCACACGCAGCCGACACGTGTCCACCGCCCTTAGGACGGACAGAGGCAGGACAAATAGAATTATTTTTAGTTTTTTTCAACCAAAAGGCAGCACTGCGTATATTCAATGAACATGAGAAGTTTAATAACTGTGCTGTGGCCCTGCTAATGTGTCACAGAACGTGAGGGTAGCAGAGTTATTATAACTCTGGCAGAGCAGGTATTTTTTTTCCCAATTAAGGAAAGCAAATGGCGAAGCCAGCAGTAAACCGTAGCTGGGTGCGTCTGATTTTTAAACGTTGCACACGCAGCCGACACGTGTCCACCGCCCTTAGGACGGACAGAGGCAGGACAAATAGAATTATTTTCAGTTTTTTTCCACCAAAAGGCAGCACTGCGTATATTCAATGAACATGAGAAGTTTAATAACTGTGCTGTGGCCCTGCTAATGTGGCACAGAACGTGAGGGTAGCAGAGTTATTATAACTCTGGCAGAGCAGGTATTTTTTTTCCCAATTAAGGAAAGCAAATGGCGAAGCCAGCAGTAAACCGTAGCTGGGTGCGTCTGATTTTTAAACGTTGCACACGCAGCCGACACGTGTCCACCGCCCTTAGGACGGACAGAGGCAGGACAAATAGAATTATTTTCAGTTTTTTTCCACCAAAAGGCAGCACTGTGTATATTCAATGAACATGAGAAGTTTAATAACTGTGCTGTGGCCCTGCTAATGTGGCACAGAACTTGAGGGTAGCAGAGTTATTATAACTCTGGCAGAGCAGGTATTTTTTTTCCAAATTAAGGAAAGCAAATGGCGAAGCCAGGAGTAAAACATAGCTGGGTGCGTCTGATTTTTAAACGTTGCACACGCAGCCGACACGTGTCCACCGCCCTTAGGACGGACAGAGGCAGGACAAATAGAATTATTTTCACTTGTTTTACAAGCAAAAGGCCGCACTGCGTATATTCAATGAATAATAACAATTCTTTCCCTGCAGTATCAATGGAGGGTGCAATGCTCTGCAGAGGCGATTTTGAGAAGAAAAAAAATATGCAGCACAGCTAACAGCAGCCAGCACAGTACTGCACACGGTTAAATATGGCCCTAGAAAGGAGCGTTGAGGTTCTTGAAGGCTACACTCACTCCTAACACTCTCCCTGCCTATGCAACACTTCTGTCCCTAATGCCGGGTGCAACGCTCTGCAGAGCCGATTTTGAGAAGAAAAAAAAATTGCCACTGCTAACAGCAGCCAACACACAGCTATCAGTGGCCCTAATAAGGACCTTTGGGGGGTCTTGAAGCCTACACTAACTACCAATTCTTTCCCTACAGCAGCTCCGGTACAAACAGCACTGTCCCTCATCTAACTCACACAAGGCATCTGAGGCGAGCCGCGGGAGGGGTCGACTTTTATATTAGGCGGACACCTGATCTCCCCAGCCACTCACTGCAGGGGGGTGGTATAGGGCTTGAACGACGCAGGGGGAAGTTGTAATGCCTTCCCTGTCTTTCAATTGGCCAGAAAAGCGCGCTAACGTCTCAGGGAAGGAAGTGAAAGTAACCCGAACACCGCATGGTGTTCGTTACGAATAACGAACATCCCGAACACCCTATTATCCGCACGGATATCAAGTTCGGACGAACACGTTCGCTCATCTCTAATCAGTAACATATATATATATATATTCTTATTCGCTGGGTTATATAGAATTCCCCGCCTCCCTCAAGCCCGGTATAATGTGGACTTTGTCTCCTTAGCATGCAGACAACCTTATGGAATTTCTGTGTAGTTGACAAATCATTGTTTAAATAGATTCTGTGTGGGGGGTGGAAGGGGCTAGGAAAACACTCAGTATTGAACACAGGTATGCATAAAACACTATGACCCTTAACTCTTAGAGGCTTCTTGTGCAACTTTATGTACTCAGCTAACATTACATCACACATCTTTCACCATGCCATTGTCCGGCAAATACCATAATGAGATTGTGTGGCCATCAACCCAGGCATGACTCAGGCATGACTGCACAGTGCACCCTTACTACCTGTCCTAATATATAGGAGACCATACATGATTGTACAGTTCACCCTTACTACGTGTTCCAATATATAGGGGACCAGACTTGACTGCACAGTGCACCCTTACTACCTGTCCTAATATATAGGGGACCATACATGATTGTACAGTGCACCCTTACTACGTGTTCCAATATATAGGGGACCAGACTTGACTGCACAGTGCACCCTTACTACCTGTCCTAATATATAGGGTCCCCAGGCATGGCTATGCAGCGCACCCTTAGTACTTTTCCTAATATATAGGGGACCAAATATGACTGCACAGTGCACCCTTAGTACTTGTAGTAAAATACAGAGCACCAGATATGACTACACAGTACACCCTTAGTACTTGTCCTAATATATAGGGGACCCAGACATGGCTACACAGTGTACCCTTAGTACCTGTCCTAATATATAGGGTCCACAGACATAGCTGCACAGTCAGTCCTTACTACTTCTTTTAATATATAGGGGAACCAGACATGGCTACACAGTGTACCCATGGTGATTGTCATAAAACATAGGGGACGCAGACAGGGCTTCACACTGCACCGTTTTACTTGTTCTAATATATAGGAGGCCAAGACATGGTTATACAGTACACCGTTAGCACTTCTTCTACTATATAGTGACCAGACATGACTACAATATGCACCCTGAGTACTTGTTTTACTATATAGAGGACTATATAGAGCTTATCCAGAGTTCTGCAGTTCTAAAACTGTGCAATGCAAAGTACAACGAATATACATTATTATGCATGTGGGAAACATACGTTATAGAACCACGCGACAACTTTGCACTGCGGTGTAAAAAACTTTAGTTCTGGCATACTACAATAGGGAACCAGAAATGACTACACAGTGCAGCCTTAGTACTTGTCCTAATATATAGAGCCCCAGACATGGGTACACAGTCACTCTTAGTACTTGTCCTATATATAGGGGACCAGACATGGCTACACAGTGCGCCCTTAGTACTTGTCCTAATATATAGGGGACCCTGACACAACTACACAGAAAACCCTTAGTACTTGTCCCAATATAAGGTGACTGGATTTTCCCAGGATGAAAGCGGCACAAAAGGGGGTCGTTAGAGGATGGGGCTTATCACAACATATAATTTTACCTCCAGCATTATAAAATGTACAGGGCCATTTAAAAAAAGAGAGGGAGCAAATTCTGTGGCATTTCTGCATCCAAAAGACAGTCAGAGTCTGTAGCATTGGTGCGGAGTTTGACTGGAAATCAGGCGCGTATCCACAGTTTATTTGAAACTATGCGGTGCTTCTCCTTGAACTGGATACTATTTTCTCCAGCAGGTTTCGGGGTATTCTGTAGCTTCCTAATTGTGTAGTATGGCATGCGCACGCCTTATAACAACCAGTCAGACACAAGATGTAAGTCTCAGGTCTAAACTGGATCTGCGCGGTACATTGCTCAGACCCTCATTTTATTGAAACACATAATACCTGCCCTTTATGGGCATCAGTAACCTATATAGGTTTTAATTCGTTGGGCCATATAAAATCCCCCGCCCCTCCTCACACCCCTCTCAAGTCCAGTGTATGAGCCAGTCTTTGTCTCCTCAAGAAGTGGTCCGGCAAAAGTAGCTTCTTTGTCTCAGAAGTTGAGGGTGGGGGAGGGCTGGGAAAACGCCCAATGTGTATACAGTTCTTCAGTCTTGCAGTATAGCAATGTGACTTTAACCCTTAAGATGCTGTAGAGGAGCTTTACATTAGGCTAACATTATAGAACAAATCTTTCACCATGCCATTGTCCAGCAATTACCATAAGGAAATCATGCGGCCATTAGCCTCTACAGAGTTAAATCACTACAGCTGCGTAATACAACTAGTTTATACAAATCAATAGACATTTTACGCTAATTAATCATCATGTCTACTACACCCTCACCTCCTCCACAGGTTTCCCACTGTCAGTGTTTCTAACCAGCTCCGCTGGAGGAGGTGAGGGGGAGCACTGCATAGTATGAATTCAGCTGCAGGTATGCTGCTGATTTCCAGTCAAAATCCACATCAATGGTACAGATTTTGACAGTTTTTCTGGATGCAGAAATGCAACAGAATTTTCTGTTAAAATTTCTGCTGAAGACATTCTGCAGCATTTCCGCCACATGTATGCATACCGTAAGTCAGCTAGAGGTATGCTGCCATGTGCAAAGTGGCCCCGGTAGTAAGTGTCCTCCACAGTGGCCTCAGTAGTAATAGTGACCCTCACAGTGACCTCAAAGCTCTGTCCTAGGCCCAGTGTTGAACATTTTTATAAATGATCTGGAGGAGGGAATTGATGGGAAGCTGATCAAATTTGCTGACAACACACAGCTACGCAGCTATGCATACGTAGCCATGTGAAGAGCCAAGCGAAACAGGCAGGCATGTGCAGTGTCATGCGGTCCCTGACGGAAGTGCGCATGGCTGGAAAATGTGTGAGATGCTGGTGGTCTCCCACAGCGTTGTAGGCTTACAGCTGTGGCATTGAGCCCTTAGTCACCAATACAGCGGCTCAGTTCTAGTATACCTCTATTAAAGAAGTCAGATGGTCAAATGCCAGCTCGCTGATAGTGATTACCGTTCAATTACCTACAGTGATCGCTGGTGACGATCACTTTCGGTTTTCATCTCTAGCTGGCCCAGACCACCATTAGGGCTTTTTCCAGCCACCATTCGTCTCTGCTGAATTCGGAACAGACATGTTTGGCTACATGGTTTCCAAACACAGCCGCACACTGATAACAATTCCCTCCTTCTGCTCTTTAAACCATTAAGGACATGGCCTATTTTGGATATAAGGATGCAATGATTTTTTTTGGGTTTCTCATCTCCACTTTTCAAAAGCCATAATTTTTATTTTTCCATCAACATGGTGGTATGAGGGCTTGTTTTCTGCGTGGCAAACTGATCACACAGATTGCCCCTCGTTCTCTTTTCCCCCACTCCCCATCACACAGGATGCCTCTCGTTCTCCTCCCCCATTCCCCATCACACAGAACACCCCTCGTTCTATTCCCCCCACTCTCTATCATATTGGATGCCCCTCGCTCTCCTCCCCCCACTCCCCATCACACGGTGCCCCTCTTTCTCCTCCCCCAACTACTCATCATACAGAAAACCCCTCATTTCCCCCCTCCACAGACCCCATCACACAGGACACCCCTCGTCCTCCTCTTCAGACTCCCCATCATACCAAACACTCCTTGTTCTGCCCCCCATCACACAGGACATTCTGCTCACTGACCGCAGAGTTACTTTCAGTAAGGTCTCTGCACGGGCTGGCAGCTTCTCCTGCACACCAGCGCTTCCTCCCTCCACTCAGTCTCCTCCCCTGTCTTGTTCTCCTGCACTGAGATAATCAGAGAGGAGGAGTCTGAGCAGAGGTCCAGGAGGAAGCGCTGGTGTGCAGAAGAAGCTGCCAGCCTGCGCAGAGACCTAATTGAAATTAACTCTGTGGTCAGTGAGCATGTGGAATGGAGGCCATCTGGCCACGCCTGGCTTAGGCACCAGATTGTAATTGCGACTCCTATATGTACACAAGTGGTTGCGTCCAGTTCTGGGCAGCCCACTTTAAAAAAGACATCGACAAACTGGAGCAAGTACAGAGAAGTGTTACCAAGATGGTGAGCGGTCTGCAAATCATTTCCTATGAGGAACAGTTAAAGGATCTGAGAATGTTTAGCTTGCAAAAAAGAAGGCTGAGAGGAGATTTAATAGCTGCCTACAAATATCTGAAGGGCTGTCACAGTGCAGAGGGATCAGCCCTATTCTCATTTACACAGGGAAAGACTAGAAGCAATGGGATGAAACTGAAAAGGAGGAGACAGATTAGATATTAGAAAAAAGTTCCTGACAGTGAGGGTGCTAAATGAGTGGAACAGGTTACCATGGGAGGTGGTGAGTTCTCCTTCAATGGAAGTCTTCAAACAGAGGCTGGACAAATATCTGTCTGGGATGATTTAGGGAATCCTGCACTGAGCAGGGGGTTGGACCAGATGACCCTGGATGTCCCTTCCAACTCTACCATTCTATGATTCTCAGTAGTGACCCCCCGCCTCCACAGTGGCCCAAGTAGTAATAGTGACCCCACAGTGGCCCCAGTAGTAATAGTGAACCTCCACAAAAACCATAGTTGTAATTGTGGCCCGACTGTGGCCTCAGTTGTAATTGTGACCTCCACAGTGGCCGTAGTAGTAATAGTGTCCCCCACAGAGGCCCCAGTAGCAATAGTGACGCCTACGGTGGCCTCAGTGCTAATACTATTACTACTAGGGTTGATATAGGGAACTCTATTACCAATAGTGTCCCCTAGATCGACCCCAGTAGTAACAGTGACCCCCACAGTAACCCCAGTAGTAATAGAACCTCCCCTTGAAACCGATATACTTACCCTAGTCCTGGTCTTCAAAGCGCCACTGCTCCTCTTCTCATCACTGCTGTGGGCAGGAGTGTGCGCACCTTCCTCCCTGCTAAAAGTGATTAGCACCCTGGCTGCTAATCACTTTAATGGTGACCTGACGTCCCAAGAGTGAGACAAATGGCTTTCCCGTTGGGGTCCCGGCGGAATGTGGAACACATGGTCCCAAAGCGGGACTGCCCCGACTAAGTTGGGATGTCTGGTCACCTTACCTAATGTATGCATGGGCTCGTATGGGAGCCAATGACAGCAGCCGGAGAAAGGAGCGGGGAGGGAGTTAAGCAGCGTGACTGCTAAACTCCCTCCCTCTTCTCTCCTCCCCTCTGACTGTTTGCAATGGGAGGGGGTGGGACAGGGCGTAGCTAAGCTCCGTCCCACTCCGTCTCCTCCCATTACTGGCTGCGGACAAGGGTTGGGGGGTGATTAGCTCCGCCCCCATCCAGCCTACTCCCTTTGCAAACAGCCGGAGGGAAGGAGAGAAGAGGTGAGCAGGCGGGGTAAGAGAAGTAGAGGCAATGACATTGCGGCCTTGGCATACATGCGTTGGGGCCCATGCCGTCTGAACGTGTGCACAACAACATTAGATTTGGCAGGTGCACGTAAAAACGCCTACGAAAGTGTGAAAAAGCCCTGACTGTGATGCATATTAATACACTATCACACTGAAATGCCCTTTACAAATTTTTCAAATTAGTTGTTAATACCCACACAGTTTTGCCTGCGAAATTACTTGATCGTTAAGGATTTTTACCTCAAATTTCCCTTTTTGCATAGCATAGGGTAAAATGCACTTCAAATCTGATACTAAGGCCCATTAACACATGTAGGTTTTACCATGGAGATTCACTGCTAATTCTCTGTGTAAATGATCCACCGCACAAGGGCATTCATGCCATAAAGGCTGACTATGTTGATGCTATAGGGCCCATGGTGAGAGGGGCCCAGTGAAGTTCAGTTTTCCCTCCTTTTCTATTGGGTTACTGGAACCAGTGCGGGACTTGCCCCTCCAGAGGAACGGAACTGCCCAAAAACTAGTTGTTGGGAAATGACTATGGGGACATGGAAAGGAAATGGAGAAGAAAACAAACATCAGACTCTTCTGTCCCAGATGCCAAAATCCAGCACTTTAATAAGTGACCCATTTTTTTTTTTGCTCTGGGGCCATATCTCTTCTATGTATGCCTCTGCGACACCCTTACAAAATCATCCTCCAATCTTGTAATTCTCATAATGTACAAGTTAAAAAACTACAGGGCCGTGTCAGGGTTTAAGTTTAAAGTGGGTAAATTCAGTTTGCATCGTCATTAAAATCTCCAGCTGGTATAATGGGCAGTTGTGCATCGACTATCATGTTTTCACTGATCCTCTTTAATCTCAGAGTAACAGCCACCTTAAGGCTTCGTTCACACAAGCACATATTGGCCGTCGTTTTCACGGCTCGCCAATATATGCTTCCATCTGGGGCGTTGAAACTCGTGAATGGGCACACAAATCTAAAGTTTGTGCACCCGTTCACATGACATGGGATCCGGTGCATATGCACCGAGCTCACCATGCCACCGCCCATTTCCCCTGCCTCTGCATCGCAAGGTCACCTCTCGTCTCCTCTACACTCGTTCTTTGCAATGGAAGGGGGCGGGGCGGGGGTGAAGCTAAGCAGCGACCTGCCCCACCTCCTCCCATTGATAGCTATGGACAAGGGGCAGGAAGAGGGCCACAGATTAGCTCCACCTACGCCCTGCTCCTTGTCCATAGCCATCACTGGGAGGGGCGGACAGGATCAGTGCTTAGCCCCGCCTCCTTCCATTGTACAGAACGAGCGGGGAGGAGATGAGAGGTGAGCCTGCATAGGGGGAGGAGAGCAGAGGGAAGGAGTTTAGCAGTCATGCTGCCAAACTTCATCCCACCTACGGCCGCTGCTATGGGCTCCCATAGGAGCGCATGCAGTGGCCGACGTATTTCGGCCCAAAAGATAGTTCCAAGAATATCTTTTGGGCCAGACGTAAAAACACCCGGCGCTATATTGGTCTTGCTGGGCATTTTTACATCTCAGTAATACGCTCATGTGATCTGATGCATTGGAATCCAATGTATCACATAACAGCGCATATTGGCCGGCCGTGAAAAAGGCCTGCCGATAAGCGCTTGTGTGAAAAAAGCCTAAGTTTGAGATGCTTCTGATAAGCCTTTTGATGTTCGGCATTAGTGATTTTAGACTTTTTGTAATTCTCATTAGCCGCTCTATCCTCTCTTATGCATTTTCCATCATTTTGAAGCCATTTATTAGCCATATGTCGTGACGTTTTGCAAAATAAATTTTTCGTACTTTAATTTTCTCAAATGTTCACTATTTGCTGTATACTTGTAGAACTGACTGAGACAAATCATATGATACCTCACAAGGTTTGGCAGCATGCCGGAGTCTAGAACCACACAAATTTTTAGGTGTGCGGCACAGCAATTTTAGTCCCTTAACCCCTTGAGTGGCACGCTCGGAAATTTTCCGGGACAAGCTCCACTGCTCATAGCGACATAGCCCGGAAGATTTCCGGGCAATGTATCACTATGGGAGCTGCAGAGCACAATGCCACAAGCTGTGGCATTGTGCTCTGCCTGCACAGACCCACAGAGAACAAAGCAAGGGCTTTGAAAAACCAGCAGAATATATTGCCGATTTGCCGGCAATCTCCTGCTTTGTTTACAGGTTGCCATAGAGACCATCGGCTTGTCAGAAGCAAGCAGATGGTCTCTGTGGCTGTGAGAGCTTGGTGCTTAGCTGTCAGAGGACAGCTAGGTACCAGCTCTTACAGCAGAGATCAGAGAAAACCTCCAATCTCTGCTGTGTTAACCCTTTACATGCGGCAGTCTATGTGACTGCAGCATGTAAAGGGCTGTCACTGCAGCATGTAAAGGGCTGTCACCATCGGACCCCCGGAATGTGATCAGGGGTCCTGATTGGTCCCTGTGGAAGTCCCCTAAAGGGACAAAAAAATAAAAATAAAAAAAAAATTATAAAAAAAAATTATAAAAACACTTGTCTCCCTTTACTTTGTAAAAAATCAAAAATACAATCACACATGTGGTATCCATGTGTCGTAATGACCCAGAGAAGGAAGTTAATACATTATTTAACCCTTTAATGACATGGCCCCTTTTTTTCTTTTTTCCCCATTTCTTTTTTTCCTCCACCCTGTTTAAAAAATCACAACTTGTCCTGCAAAAAACAAGCCCTCATATGGCCATGTCAATGGAAAAATGAAAAAGTTATGGCTCTTGAGACGCAACTGGAAAATTAGTTGAAATTCAATGATTAGACCATTTTAAAAAACCTGCCCTGGTGGGCACGACAGGGTGGTAGGAAACCCGCCACTCAAGGGGTTAAGGAGGCGATGTTATTGCATCACCAGAACTCGTCATACCGCGGTCCGACTCTTGTTACTGGGTACCTTGGCCGTTCCTCTTTACAATGAGATATTTAACACTATCGTCATACATCTAGAAATTAGTTTACTCTTAAAACTGTCATGTTTCTGTATCGCTCACCGGCCCAAGTATGGCTCCTGAACTATACACACATTCTACGTCAAGTCTGCTCTCTGCTGTTATACTAGAGGCAGCTTAGCAGAGTTGTAGCGTTCAGCTGGTTGAAGACCTGCCCAGTTCAGGTGATACTATGGATACTTTTTAAGAATTAGGTTGCCTTCAGTGCACTTTCAGCACGGTTGCTACATGTGGATATACAATAAAAAAGAGCTACAGTATGCAGATGTTCTCTAAACCTTATTACACAGTTTTAAGCTAAAACTTGTAGTTACATGGGAGTGGAGGGGCTCACGTTGCTATTGTATTGCTGCTCTTCTTCAGAAGGAATGAGCATCGCTGCTGCTCCAGGAAAAGCCCGACTCCTTGATGATGTGGGTGCTGATGTGATTAGTGCTTTGTGATTAGCATGTCACCTGCTCTGGTAACAGCTGGAGAAGTATCACATAAGCGCCGGATAGTGCCATTTGTGGAGAGGCCATGTGGTGTGCTGTGAGACACTACTAGGAGGGAGTGCTGAGGAGACACTGCTGCCACAACTGCGGAATGGATGGCCCATATGAGAACTAGAGATACTGAAGAGTGTCCCAGGATGTGTGCAGGGGCAGAGGATGTCTACCACCAGAGCTGCGGCTTGTCAACGGTGGAATCTGCTTATATGCTTCCCCCACCCCACCCCCTCCCATTGCAAACAGCCAGAGGGGAGGAGAGCCGCAGAGAGCTGGCAAGGTGGAGGGAAGAGGAAGACGGCTCATATGGTAGCGTATATCGTCCGGCCGTGACAACGTTGTCCGATATACGCTCATGGGAATAAGCCCTTAAGTTGTTAAATGCCTTAAAGGGATTTTCCCACAACTTCAGACCAGCATCACATGAGCTTATGCATATTTGAACGCATGGCGTTTTTGAGGGTTAAACTATGCTTTTTTGTGCGTGCATCGGTGTGCTTTTTGCACCCACAAAGCATGCGCATTTCTGTTAAGTCGCCCTGATTTATACGGCTTTTCAGTCTACTGAGTACCAAATGTGTTCTTTTTTCAGTGGAATTACACAGTGTTTTACACATCTCCTCATCTTGCTCATGCATTTGCACACTCCCCATTGACTTCTATGGAGGTCTTTAGTGTGCAAATGTGTAGGAAAAAAGAGCATGGTGAGGTTTTTTTTTTGTGCAACCGAAATGTGTAGAAAAAAAAACAGGCATGTGAACGAATCCAATGAAATGAATTGGCTCTATTCTCTATGTATTGTACACATATATTTTGTGTGTGCCTAAGCCTGTGTGGCGCAGGCCTTAAATTGCTTTACAACCACTTAGTTCTTCCTGGTTGTTGACTAGGACATGTGATCCTTAAGGTCCCCATACACAGTGGACTACAGTTATTATCTAAACCTGCCAACTTTGGTGGGATGACCCGTATATGGGGCCATTTGATCTTCTTCCAACAGATGATGTTGAGGAATCAAGGATCAGGTATGTTGAATGTTAAAGCCTGATCCTTTTGTCCCCCCTGGAGATAAGTTGCCACCAGAATTGTCTGCTGTGGCCAAACCGAGCATTCATGTGTAAGAATAGCAGAATGGCAAAAGAGAAAGAGCTAAGCCAACTCTATAGCCCACTATATGGTAAGCCAGGGCCCGCCACTGAATCCAGCAACCACCAATGGCTATTATGTGATACACGAAGCGTTTTACACATATCGCCATGGGAACGAGCCCTTACAGGTGTATTTCAGGATTGAAAGTTATCCTCTGTTCACAAGATAGGGGATACATTTCAAATCACTAGGAATCTGAGTACTGGAACGCCCCCAATTCTGAGAACAGGGTCCACTGCATCCAGGAATGAACAGAACGGCAGTTGGTAATGCACCCTGTTGCTTCATTAATTTCAATGGAACCGCTGGAGATAGCAGAGTTCAAGCGCTCAGCTTTTCCTCTGTCAGTCATATTGAAATTAATGAAGTAGTAATGTTCATGCTCAACCATCGCTTCATTCATTTGGAGACCTTTGGGACCTGCGTTCTCAGAATTGATGGTACAGATCCAACTACTTAGACACCCAATCAGAAAGTCATTCTCAGTCCTGTGAATAGGGATAACGCTCAAACTTGGCAAACCTCTTTAAAATGGTCATACACATGGAGATGAACTGCCACCAGAGATGCCTGACACAGCAGCTACTCCCTCTACCTATTGATGACACATAAACACTTATCCAAGCCGAGCATACATATGTATGCAAAGCTGGGAGTAATAGCTGTTGGCCAAATAAATATTTGGTTGACCAGTAGTATTGAGTGAACTTTTGAGACGTTCGATTGGCCGGTTTGCCAAGTTCCGGCAAAAAGTTAATTTCAGTCCAAATTAGTTTGAACCAAACCAGAACCTCAGCAGTAATCTGTCAATTAGTCTGACCTTTAGTTTTCAGCCCTTATTTTTCCTCTTCTTCTGCTTTATGACCAGCCCCCCATACCATTTTCCTTGCCACCCGGCTAGACCATCATGATGATTTCTTGCAATCATAACTTGTCTCTACAAAATTTGACACTCAGACAACTTTGACTTCTCTATTTCCCACCACCTGGCTTTATTTTTCAAACTTGCACATAATGTCCTCATCCATGCCACAGTTAGTAGTAATGCCATCCATACTTAGAAGCCTGAGAGCATGTTTGGTAATGTTGTTTGTGTTTGTCTCCCCTTCAGATTTTATCCAAGATTTAGCTCCTATGATCAGCACAACACATCAGAGAGTCAGTACAGCTTGAAGAGAAGAAGAGAACACCAGCTCCAGCTGCAGTACAGAGAGTGAACCTGATATGACAAAGCAAGAACGGCTCACCACTGTCGCCAGTCTCTCCTCTGCAACCTCTATAACCTAATAATTCTGGAGGTTATGGACATCACAGAGTGACTTCCTCGGGGACATCCTCTATGAGTATAAGAGTTTTTTAAGGGACTTTACGAGTAATAAGGCATGGTGGCAGTGGAGGTTGGGAGTGGAGTAATGTGGTTGATTGGAAGGCTCCAACAGGAACGCCATCAGTGGTGTTCTGTAAGCCTAGCGGGGCTTCTAAATTACAAACCCATGTGACACATTTACGGGAGACCACCAGACCAGAAGGTCTGGTAACGTCACCTGTCAGATGCTGTTCCCACACGGAATCCAACCCTGCCTGCGGCCGGTAAACCCTGCATACCTGTATTCTCCCATCTGCGACGTTTCCACTTCTGGGTTTGCTGTACTGTGCATAGTCCTCACTGCTCGCTGTTGGACATGTGCAGTACATTTTTTTTTTTTTTATATCCCCTGCTTTCTCATGGGATCTGCGGCATCATCGTAGTATCAGCTGCGGGTGTGCCGTGGATCAGACAGCTTCCATTGACTGCAATGGAAGCCGTCTGTAGGGGAACTTCAACAATATGGAGCACACTGCGATTTGTTTTCCAAACCAAAAGGTCTGCAGAACAAATCCGTATGCTTTAATTAATTTGCGTACTCCCATGTTTCCTTAAGGGCGGCTTGATTTGCTGATCTCTTGTTCAGGTGCCGCACGCGTATTCCGCAAATCAAACCCGCCCGCGGACATTGGACCTTAGGCCTCTTTCCCACGGCGTATATCGGCCTGCCATTTTCACGGTCGGCTGATATATGCTGTGATCGGATGCATTCTATTTCAATGCATCAGATCACATGGCCATATTCCCGTGACATAAAAGAGCCGGCCGGCCAATATAGCGCCGGGCATTTTCATGTTAGGCCCAAAAGACAGTCCTGGAACTATCTTTTGGGCCCGAATACATCGGCCACTGCATTAGCTCCTATAGGAGCCAATGACAGCAGCTGGAGAAGAGAGTTGGGAGAGAGTTTAGCAGCGTGACTGCTAAACTCTCTCCTTCTCTCTCCTCTGCTCCGGCTGATTGTAATGTGAGGGGGAAGGATGGGGGCAGAGCTAAGCTACCGCACCCTCCCCGTCCCTTGTTTACAGCCAGCAATCGGAGTTGGCAGGATGGGGTAGCACTTAGCTCTGCCCCCTCACCGCCCCCTTCCATTGCAATCAGACAATGGGGAGGAGAGATTTAGCTGAGCCGGAAAGGGGAAGGGAAGAGCGACGGCATGGCAGCCACGGCGTATATGCGCCGGGGCCCATGCCATCTGAACGGGCACACAAACATTAGATTTGTGCGCCTGTTCACGAGCTTTTACACCCCAGACGGTAGTGTATATCGCCTGGCCATGAAAACGGCGGCCGATATATATGCTCATGCGAATGAAGCCTCAGTTTCAGAAAAACCCTTTAAATTGCTGCCCAAGGTTTAGTGAACAAGGCTTAATAAGGTTAATGATCATAATGAGCAATGTGGTTTTACGCCAGATAAATCGGTTGGCAATAATCTGCGGTATCACTAGTTTCTCTGAAATAAGGGTGACCACTCAATTCCTTCACTTGATGCATCAGAAGCATTTAATTGCATAGAGTGGATGTATTTGTAGTTTGTAGGAAACATCACTTCTGCTATATTTATCATAATTAGTAATTTTTAAAAATATACCTCTTTTTTTGGTCTATTAGTTCATTGGCCGAAATCTGTCTTGTCTTATCCCGACTCCAATACACTCCCAGGATGTTCCCCCCAACGTATACCACCAAATGTATTTTTCCGTTATTGAAGGGTAATAATTCTCTGAAGGGTTTAGGACTATTCAGCGCTCAAAAATCTTGTGAAAATGGCGCAGCTGTTGAAGGTGATCTTTATTATTGTAAAAAGTGCTATCTGGACCCTACTGAAATATTTTAAAACCTTTGTCCATCAACTGTTTAATACCGGAGAAGATTATGGCCTCAATTACAGCCCATATATACATACAGAGGTCAATTAGATTCTTCTTGGTAAATACGCATAGAGGTAAGGTAGATTCTCTTTCGTATATACACACAGAGGTCAGTTAGATTCTCTTCAGTATATATATACATACAGGTGAGGTAGATTCTCCTCAGTATATGTACACAAAGATCAGGTAGATTCTCTTCAGTATATATACATACAAGTGAGGTAGATTCTCCTTAGTATAAAAATTATTTCCCTAGGCTTAATGGTTTCTGAGAAAGGAACTATCTTATGTATTGCGGATTTTTGCACAGTTTTTCACATTTAGAATTGAATATTAAAGTTGCGACCCCTTTACTTTTCCAATTTAGGATGTAAAGAATGGTCGTGCCAAATTTCACGTTTGTGTGGTACAGATGTGTGTTATTAGTTACATTACATACAGTAGGGGGTCACTTACTTTTACACTTAGAATTGAACAATCAGGTTGTGACCCCCTTACTTTTCCTATTTAGGACCTAAACAAAGGTCTTGCCAAATTTCACGTTTGTGCAGCACAGATTTGTGTTATTAGTTACATTACATAGGGGGGTCACTTACTTTTGAGTTTAGAATTGAATTATCAAGTTGCGACACCCATAGTTTCCTATTTAGGACCTAAGGAAGAGTGGTGCCAAATTTCAAGTTTGTACAACATCGGGAAGTTAGAGAGTTAGATTAGGTATATAGCATAGTGGGGTCACTTACTTTTGCACTTAGCATTGAATAATCAAGTTGCAATCCCTTTACTTTTCCTATTTAGGACCTTAAGAATGCACGTGCCAAATTTCATGTTTGTGCAATACAGATAATAATAATAATAATAATCTTTATTTGTATAGCGCCAACATATTCCGCAGCGCTTACATAGACAGGGGGGAATACAGAAAGACAAAATACAAACATTACAGAACCACGGTTACATATAGTAATCAGTTGATGGAAACAATAGGGGTGAGGGTCCTGCTCCAACGAGCTTACATACTACAAGTAATGGGGTGATACAGAAGGTAAAGGGGCTGGAGATGTGCACTGTATGGCGAAGTGGAGAGTGAGCGATGCTATACACATAGACAATGGTCAGACATTTAGCCGTGTGACGGCAGAAATGGTGTGACTGCAGGAGCGGTTTATGATGGCTAGCAGGGATTGCAGTCAGTTGGTCAGGGAGCATGTTATCAGGCGGAGTACAGAGAGGTTTGTTTAGGGAATGCGATATGCCTCCCTGAAGAGGTGCGTTTTTAGAGCACGCCTGAAGTTCTGCGAGACCTGGATTGCTCGGGTAGCCTTTGGTAGTGCGTTCCAGAGGACCGGTGCTGCTCTGGAGAAGTCTTGGAGGCGGGAATGAAAAGTTCGAATTAAAGGGGCGCTCAGTCTGGTTTCATTAGCAGAGCGGAGAGCCCGGGCTGGTTGATGGATTGAGATGAGGGAGGCGATATAGGGTGGCGCTGTACTGTGGAGGGCTTTGTGGATGAAGGTAGCGAGTTTGAATTGAATTCTGTATTTAACGGGCAGCCAGTGCAGTGACCGGCACAGGGCAGAGGCGTCCGAGTAGCGGCTGGACAGGAAGATGAGCCTGGCTGCCGCATTCCGGATGGACTGGAGAGGGTAGAGTCTGGTGCAGGGGAGGCCGATCAGCAACGAGTTGCAATAATCGAGCCGGGAGTGGATGAGGGCGACAATAAGCGTTTTTAACGTCTCCACAGTGAGAAAAGAGTGGATTCTTGCGATGTTCTTGAGGTGCAGCTGACATGTTCGGGCCAGAGATTGGATGTAGGGGGCAAAAGAGAGATCAGAGTCAAATATGACCCCAAGGCAGCGGGCGTGTTGTCTAGGAGTTATGGTGGCGCCACACACTGAGATGGAGATGTCAGGATGAGGTCGGTTAGTGGAGGGTGGAAATACCAGTAAGTCAGTTTTAGAGAGGTTTAGTTTTAGGTAGAGAGAGGACATGGTGTTAGAGACAGCGGACAGACAGTTAGTGATGTTTTGGAGGAAAGGTGCAGAGATGTCACGGGAAGAGGTGTATAGCTGGGTATCATCAGCGTACAGGTGGTATTTGAGGCCAAAACTCCTGATGGTTTGTCCAATAGGGGCTGTGTAGATAGAGAAGAGAAGAGGGCCAAGGACCGAGCCCTGGGGGACCCCAACAGCAAGGGGAAGAGGAGGGGAGGTAGAGCCAGCAAAGGAGACACTGAAAGAGCGGTCAGATAGGTAAGAGGAGAACCAGGAGAGGGCAGTGTCCTTTAGGCCAATGGAGCGTAGCATACTGAGGAGGAGTTTGTGGTCAACAGTGTCAAACGCTGCAGAAAGGTCGAGGAGGATCAGTAGGGAGTAATCGCCCCTCGATTTGGCTGTCAGTAGGTCATTGGATACCCTAGTAAGGGCAGTTTCTGTCGAGTGTTGAGGTCGGAAGCCAGACTGTAGGGGGTCTAGGAGAGAGTTCTCTGATAAATAGCTTACAAGGCGGGAGTAAACTAGGCGTTCTAGTAGTTTGGAGATGAAGGGGAGGTTTGAGATGGGTCTGTAGTTGGCAGCATCAGTCGCGTCCAGAGTCGGTTTCTTTAGCAGTGGGGATATGATGGCGTGTTTGAAAGAAGAGGGAAAGATGCCAGAGGTCAGAGAGAGGTTGAATATAGTGGTGAGATGGGAGATGACCACTGGGGAGAAGGAACGGAGGAGGTGTGAGGGGAGAGGGTCGCTAGCGCAGGTGGTGGGGCGAGCAGAGAAGAGCAATTTGGAGACTTCTTCCTCTGTCGCTGGTCTGAGTACAGACAGTGAGCAGGAGCTAGATGCAGTGCTGACAGGACTAGGGTCAGGGCTAGTCTGGGATTGGGAAGTTATTTCCTGACGGATGTCGTCTATTTTCTTTTTGAAGTAAGCAGCCAACTCTTCAGCACTGAGATCCGTCACTGGGGGCTGCGGTTTTGGGCTGAGAAGGGAGTGAAAAGTATCAAAGAGCCGTTTAGGGTTGTGCGATAATGAGGAGACTAGAGAGGTGAAGTAGACTTGTTTGGCATGGTGGAGGGCGAGGTTGTAGGTTCTGAGCATGAATTTGTAGTGGAGGAAGTCTGGTGCCGTTTGCGATTTCCTCCACAGCCGTTCAGCACTTCTAGAGCACCGCCGGATGAAGCGTGTATGAGGTGTGAGCCAGGGTTGCCGTGTTCTGCATCGAATGGCTCGGGTTCTGGGGGGCGCTGCTTCATCCAGGGCATGTTTGAGAGCGGTGTTGTAGTGAGCGGCAGCCAGGTTGGGGCAGGAGAGGAGAGAGATGGGGGACAGAGAGGACTGTAGGGATTCAGCAAAGTCCTGGGTGTGAATGGCCTTAAGGTTCCTGTAGGTACTGTAGGTAGGTGGGTCTGGAGAGATGGTAGGGAGCGTGACAGAGAAAGAGAGGAAGTTATGATCCGAGAGTGGGAGAGGGGAGTTAGTGAAGTTGGAAACAGAGCAGAGACGGAAGAAGACCAGATCAAGAGTGTTGCCATCCCTGTGAGTGGGAGAGGCTGTGAGTTGAGAGAGACCAAGGGAGGAGGTGAGCGAAAGAAGCTTAGAGGCAGAAGGGGACATAGGGTCATTAGTGGGGATGTTAAAATCACCTAAGATGAGGGTTGGAATTTCACAGGATAGGAAGTGGGGGAGCCAGGCAGCAAAGTGGTCCAAAAACAGGCGAGGAGCACCTGGGGGGCGATAGATAACTGCTACTCGCATGGACAGCGGGCGGAAAAGCCGTAGCATATGTACCTCAAATGATGGAAAAGTGAGTGAGGGTACAGGGGGGATGACCTGGTAGGTGCATTTCGGGGAAAGAAGAGCACCTACTCCTCCGCCACGCCTGTCATCTGGTCTCGGGGTATGGGAGAACTGCAGGCCATTGTAAGACAATGCAGCAGGGGAGGCCGTGTCAGACTGCTGTATCCACGTTTCTGTTAGAGCTAGCAGGTTTAAAGATTTAGCAGTAACAGATGTGTGTTATTAGTTACATTACACAGGGGGTCACTTACTTTTACACTAAGAAATGAATAATCAAGCTGCGACCCCTTTACTTTTCTATTAATGACATATAGAATGGTGACACTAAATTTCACGTTTGTACGACACCAGGAAGTTACATATCATAAGGGGTCACTTACTTTTGCACTTAGCATTGAACAATAATCAAGTTGAGACCCTGTCACCTTTCCTGTTTGGTACCTAAATAAAATTTGTGCCAAATTTCAAGTTTTTGCACAACCCTGGGAAGTTACATAACATAGGGGGTCTATTACTTTTGCACTAAGCATTAAATAATCAAGTTGTTTGTGTGCAGGCAACCTTAGTCAGTGAGTGAGTGAGTCTGTGAGTGAGTTAGTCTGTGAGTGAATCAGTCTGTGAGGGCTTTCGCCTTTATATATATAGATTCTGTATTATTAGCATATATGAGTGATTGTCATGGATCTATCAGTGTTATAATCACTAGACATGACCACACAATTACAGTCTATTGAAATAATGATGTTGTTGCCCCTTTACAAGGGGGCTGGCAGGGAAATTAGAGGCCATTTTAGCTATACAGAATATGATTGGTTGCTCAGACTCTTCTGGTTCCTAACAGCTGCAGCTTGTGATGTCACGGAATGTTGTGGCTGTTGGCCCCTCCCCCTTTCATTATGCACATTATGACATCACAGACATTATGGCGTCACAGAGGTTATATAAAGAGCTGCAGCGCCAACATTCTGTAGAGAGTTGCAGTTGGCGTTAGAGGTAAGTCCGCTATATGTGGAGCTCCTGTATTGTACTTCATTATCTCCTATCTTGGGTCCTCTTCTTCAGCTGGGATCATTTCTTTCCTTTCCCTCCTTTTCCAGTAAATCCATCTGTGTTGTAAATGTATAATGTGACATTATGTGGTGCGGGTACAAGTTGTTATATGGATGTAGCAAGTGTTAGCATGTAAACCAGCCTGCCAGAATGCTTGTAGGGAATGTGTTATCCATTATAAGCATTAGCTAAGTCCTGGTGCTTCTAGTTTAGGTGACATGGAGTCCTGGGAGCCTCTTTTACTTTTCACCCGCTTCCATGTTCCTGCGTTGTCCCCGTCACAGTCAGCACACAGCAAGTTTAGCTCTTTATAGAAAACTGTGAGCGCACTCGCACAAAGATTAATGGGTTAATATTTATACCTATTATTAGTATTGATATCTGTCAGATATTAGACATGGAGTTTACAGTTTTTTACTATGTTGCTGGTGTTACAGCGGTCGGTGGGCTGTCCACCATACTTGGGGTCTGGTCGGTGGGCTGTCCACCATACTTGGGGTCTGGTCGGTGGGCTGTCCACCATACTTGGGGTCTGGTCGGTGGGCTGTCCACCATACTTGGGGTCTGGTCGGTGGGCTGTCCACCATACTTGGGGTCTGGTCGGTGGGCTGTCCACCATACTTGGGGTCTGGTCGGTGGGCTGTCCACCATACTTGGGGTCTGGTCGGTGGGCTGTACACCATACTTGGGGTCTGGTCGATGGGCTGTACACCATACTTGGGGTCTGGGTTCGGTTCAGTGGAGGGTTTTATCTTTCTTCTGACCAACATCCAGTAATTACATGAGATAAGTACGGCGTGTGATACTCATTTACCAGCTGCAGACAGTGGAGCCTATGATGCCTGCTGTCGGGGTTCAGTTCCAGGTGCAGATTATAATTGTATCTATTTCATGTTATTATTTGTTACTTTGTTGCATATACAGTATTTACTAATACAACATGTCTAGAATGCAGGATTGTACCAGATTGCTTATTTTTCTAGCCCCTATTGCCTGATTATAACATCCCTCACTGTATTACTGTGCTAATGTGGATTCAGATTCTATTAGGTTGCATTCACACTTGGTAGATTTAATCTAGTTCTGCATGGGCAATCGTGATTTTGCCATGAGAAAATCGTGGCAAAATCCCTAACAGCTGTAGCTTGTGATGTCACAGAACGTTGTGGCTATTGGCCCCTCTATCTTTCATTATGCACATTATGACATCACAGACATTTTGACATCACAGAGGTTATATAAGGAGCTGCAGCGCCAACATTCTGTAGAGAGTTGCAGTTGGCGTTAGAGGTAAGTCCACTATATGTGGAGCTCCTGTATTGTACTTCATTATCTCCTATCTTGGGTCCTCTTCTTCAGCTGTGATCACTACTCTCCTTTCCCTTCTTTTCCAGTAAATCCATCTGTGTTGTAAATGTACAATGTGACATTATGTGGTGCGGGTACAAGTTGTTATATCGATGTAGCAACTGTTAGCATGTCATCCACCGCCAGAATGCTTGTAGGGAATGTCTTATCCACTATAAGCATTAGCTAAGTTCTGGTGCTTCTAGTTTAGGTGACATGAAGTCTGGGGAGCCTCTTTTTTTTCTCACCCACTTCCACGTTCCTACGATGTCCCCGTCACAGTCAGTGCACAGCAAGTTTACCTTTTTACAGAACGCTGTGTGTGCGCTCCCACAGAGATGAAGGGATTAATATACCTATTTTTAGCATTGCTATCGGTCACATATTAGACATGGATTCTACAGTTTTTCACTATGTTGCTGGTGGTACAGCGGTCAGTGGGCTGTCCACCATACATAGGGGCTGGTCGGTGGGCTGTCTACCATACTTGGGGTCTAGTCGGTGGGCTGTCCACCATACTTGGGGTCTGGTCGGTGGGTTGTCCACCATACTTGGGGTCTGGTAGGTGGGCTGTCCACCATACTTGGGGTCTGAGTTCAGTTCAGTGGAGGGCTTTGTCTTTCTGCTGACAAACATCCAGTAACTACATGAGATAGGTACGGAGTGTGATACTCATTTACCAGCTGCAATGTTTTCACTCATGCGATGTTGCAAAGGAAAAAAAAAATCGTAGCATGTCCTGTCTATCTGCGTTTTACAGGTTTTTTTCATCTCCTATGCTTCCGCATGGAGCCTTCTTTTTTCAGATTGCAAAGATTAAAAGTGTGATTTTCAGGGCTATAAAGGTCCTCAATGTCTGGGAGGGGCATACACTGAAATCATAAGAGCCTGTAATTAATTATTATATAATAGTAATATTTATAATGTACAGTCCTATAAACCTGATATGTATCTATTATCTCGCTATCCATCATCCAACCATCCAACATCTCCACATCCATCCTCCACAATTACCTTCTATAGAGATGACAATGTTGCACCATGTACAAGGTTTTGGAGGCTGGGGAAAGAATTTAGTGACTATTTTATGTATATGAAATTTGATTTAATCTTGTCCCTAATTGCTGCTTGTGATGTCACCAAAAGTTGTTGGCTCCACCCCCACATAGTGAGACAGCATGTATATGGTATAAGGAGCTGCAGAGCCAACATTGCATTGAGGGTTGTAGTTGGTGGCAGGTATGTCCACAACATCAGGATCGCATTTGTGTCCTTCTTTATTTTCTAGCATGTCCGTAGCTTTCCTTGAGGTGGCGGTAGAGGTTGGAGATGGTTTCATTATAGAATAATGGCTGACCCTCATACCTAGATTTTAACTATCTTATTTATTCTTTAACAGTATTGAGAGAGAGAGATATAGAGAGAGAACGAGCTATTTACTGAGAAAGATCTAAATCAAGCATATCCAGTTATGATGTAAGTATCTTGTTATATGGCCCTTGGGTGATATTTAGATAAATAGATGGACACCATGAAAACAAGTGTAACGAGGTGCAACCAACCTATAGCATAAACCAGGATAATGCCAACAAATACAGAGTCCATATGGAAGAACCTGTTGTGCCCTCAAATATCACAAACATATAACACATTCTATTATAGTCATACTAAATTACCCTAAAATAAAAGTATGTGTGAGCGTGATCTGCAAGGATGGATTCAGAACCAAATTGGTTCAGAGTGCCTTCCACATGGAAGAACGGCCCAAAGAATGCCACATAAAAATTCCCCAGACTGTAACTCTGCTTCCACCGGCTTGTGTTCTTCCAGCAGTGGTTGCAGGGTGATTGTTCTCTGATGTTTCTTATCTGACACGCCAATGTCCATCTATTCATCTATCATTATCAGAAGTGCTGCCTGTATCTGGAAAATGATGGCAGGTGCTGATATTCCTGAATTCTACACCCTGTAGTAGGGAGACAATGTCCTAGATTAACACCATCTTCTTTACTTTCTAATAGGTCCCACGAGGAAGAAGCGTTAACATTCTACGCATTACCGGCTTTTTATAACAACTGTGCCGAGGAGTTACCACAAAAAAATCTAAGAATCTTCTTGCAAAAACAGTAAGTATTTCACTGTAGGACCCCCATAATAGTGACTGTTACCACAATACCTGGTGCTATTCTTCACAGACATAACCCCATACTCATCGGATAATCACACATCAGGGACAAGGGGCCATAGATAACACAATGATAAAAGCGGGAATATAGAAGGAAATACAACACAAATATCAGCTATCACCCAGGAGCCCCTATTATCATGTTACTCTTCTTCATTGCCCTCTTGCGAGGGAAGAGAAGCCGATATCACCGACTGGCTATGGCAAGCCAATCATACAAAGTAGACCTTCATACAATCACCGGAAAATGTCAGCTGCAATCTGATTGGTTGTTATTGAAAATTCCTTGTTTATAATTCTTTCCTTTTTTTCTCCCACAGGTGGCGGGAGACCACCAACAACAACAGTGTGGCTTATTACCAGTAAGTATCTCCTAGCATGACGACCCTATTGTTCTAGTGTTATTGGAATTGCTGTTTTTTCTTTCTAAAGGCCCATTTATATGCAACGATTTCGCTCAAAAGACATCTTTTGAGTGATAATCGTTGTGTGCATTTACACGGCAAGATGATCACTCAAAATTCGCTCAAACGGCACTTTGACAGTTTTGAGTGTTCACTTTGCATAAGTGTATAAATGAAGCTCACGCTGTATGCAGAAAACAAGTGGGGCCGCTATCTTTTGCATATATCTGTTGTCTTCTCGGAGTGCTCAGCTGGAATATAGGTGTATGCTCCAAGTGAATTATACAGAAGACAGCTGGAGTGCTGTCTTCTGCATAATTCTGCTGTATTTACGTAGCACTCAACTAGTAGTATATAGCTGAGCACTCCGAGCGGGATATGCAGAACATAACAGGACCGCTGTCTTCAGCATACTCCTGCTGTGCTCACTGAGCAGGACACCAGCTGAAACAATAGTATCAGTGGTATCCCGCTAAGAACTCAGGGCGCGGCGCTGATAAGGCTTATCATTCTCTTTCAGCTTGTTGTTAATGAAAAATGTACAAATTCCGTTCAGTTTGACCCAATGATTCTTGCTCAAAAGACGGCTTTGATTGATTTTTGATCAAGAATTCTTGGGTTTAAATGGGCCTTAATTCTGGACTTAATAAAAGCACAGCAAGGAGTGACAGTTCATTAGTAACCCCCATCTCCCCCAAAATGGGGGACTTAACTTATTTAAATGATCTTACTATAATAAACCCCATATGGGACCTCTGATGGCAAAATTACAAAGCTACGGCTATCAGAACATGAACATGCAAAAATATCAAAAGTCACTGCTTCCTTAAAGCCTAAAATACACCAATCCTGAAAGGGTTAACCCTACCACCTGGAGATTTTCTTTTTCTATGTACGGTTATATTATCCTCTGGCCCCATTAGCCACCAGAACTAAATGTATGTATATGTTATGTGTTCTTCAACAGAGAAGATGATGAGGAGGAGGATGATCATATACCTTCCGGCCTCAAGGATTCCATCATTATGGACAAATCCGACAGCATCATTGTGTAAGTATTGAATCATCTCCAATGGGCCTATTGTATAAATATATCATGTATCAAACACCACTATATCTATAATATTTATGTATTGTTTTAATAGCGAAGAGGACAAGGCAGAACAAGACACCAACACTGCCTGTCCTAGTGCCCCCCTCCTGGACGAATCTGCCAACATCGTTCTGTAAGTACCGTATCCTCTACAATGGGTTTATTGTACACACTGTATATGACACAACATTACACATAGTTCATTGATAATGACTTGTACTATCCAGACTGACAGTCATATACAACATGGCGGTACACACTGGATATCACATAGGACTTATTCACAGGATGACTGGATAGGACTTATGTTAGTATACGGATTATTACTGTGGTTGGGTTGCACTCTTCTGCTGCACATTACAGGACATGGAGCCATGAGTTCAGTCATGGACATCCACACATTATAAGGTGGAGAAGGTACGTAGAGTCTTTGGCCAGTTTTCTGCTAGGAAAAAAAAATAGTTAATTTTACAGCACACTGAATTTGACAGCTGACAGCTGACATAGACTCCACATTCTGGTGCATAGATTGGCCAGAGATATGCCAAACTTAGTAAGAGATGATCGCCTCTTAATAGATTTAGCGCACTTTGGATTAAGACTGCCATATACAGCGACGTACATTTCTCCAAATGTGTGGGGAACTAGTTCCATGTAGAACTATGTATCACAGACAAGATGGGTTGGGATGATTCTGATGGAGGGTTGTCCGTCTTGTGGTGATGGTGCAGGGTGCGAACAGCTCTGATAGACATTTACCCATCCATCAATTACCAAAGTGTTGCTTATATCACCATCTTCTTTACTCTCCAATAGGACCCAGGAGGAAGAAGCGTTAACATTCTACGCATTACCGGCCTATTATAACAACTGTGCCGAGGAGTTACCACAAAAAAATCTTAGAATCTTCTTGCAAAAACAGTAAGTATTTCACTGTAGGACCCCCATGATAGTGACTGTTACCACAATACCTGGTGCTCTTCTTCACAGACATTACCCCACACTCATCGGATAATCACACATCAGGGACAAGGGGCCATAGATAACACAATGATAAAAGCGGGAATATAGAAGGAAATACAACACAAATATCAGCTATCACCCAGGAGCCCCTATTATCATGTTACTCTTCTTCATTGCTCTCTTGCGAGGGAAGAGAAGCCGATATCACCGACTGGCTATGGCAAGCCAATCATAAAAAAGTAGACCTTCATACAATCACCGGAAAATGTCAGCTGCAATCTGATTGGTTGTTATTGAAAATTCCTTGTTTATAATTCTTTCCTTTTCTTCTCCCACAGGTGGCGGGAGACCACCAACAACAACAGTGTGGTTTATTACCAGTAAGTATCTCCTAGCATGACGACCCTATTGCTCTAGTGTTATTGGAATTGCTGTATTTTCTTTCTAAAGGCCCATTTATATGCAACGATTTCGCTCAAAAGACATCATTTGAGTGATAATCGTTGTGTGCGTTTACACGGCAAGATGATCACTCAAAATTCGCTCAAACGGCACTTTGACAGTTTTGAGTGTTCACTTTGCATAAGTGTGTAAATGAAGCTCACGCTGTATGCAGAAAACAAGTGGGGCCGCTATCTTTTGCATATATCTGTTGTCTTCTCGGAGTGCTCAGCTGGAATATAGGTGTATGCTCCAAGTGAATTATACAGAAGACAGCTGGAGTGCTGTCTTCTGCATAATTCTGCTGTATTTACGTAGCGCTCCACTAGTAGTATATAGCTGAGCACTCCGAGCGGGATATGCAGAACATAGCAGGACCGCTGTCTTCAGCATACTCCTGCTGTGCTCTCCGAGCAGGACACCAGCTGAAAAAATAGTATCAATGGTATCCCGCTAAGAACTCAGGGCGCAGCGCTGATAAGGCTCATCGTTCTCTTTCAGCTTGTTGTTAATGAAAAATGTACAAATTCCGTTCAGTTTGACCCAATGATTCTTGCTCAAAAGACGGCTTTGATTGATTTTTGATCAAGAATTCTTGGGTTTAAATGGGCCTTAATTCTGGACTTAATAAAAGGACAGCAAGGAGTGACAGTTCATTAGTAACCCCCATCTCCCCCAAAATGGGGGACTTAACTTATTTAAATGATCTTACTATAATAAACAACATATGGGACCTCTGATGCCAAAATTACAAAGCTACGGCTATCAGAACATGAACATGCAAAAATATCAAAAGTCACTGCTTCCTTAAAGCCTAAAATACACCAATCCTGAAAGGGTTAACCCTACCACCTGGAGATTTTCTTTTTCTATGTACGGTTATATTATCCTCTGGCCCCATTAGCCACCAGAACTAAATGTATGTATATGTTATGTGTTGTTCAACAGAGAAGATGATGAGGAGGAGGATGATCAGATACCTTCCGGCCTCGAGGATTCCATCATTATGGACAAATCCGACAGCATCACTGTGTAAGTATTGAATCATCTCCAATGGGCCTATTGTATAAATATATCATGTATCAAACACCACTATATCTATAATATTTATGTATTGTTTTAATAGCGAAGAGGACAAGGCAGAACAAGACACCAACACTGCCTGTCCTAGTGCCCCCCTCCTGGACGAATCTGCCAACATCGTTCTGTAAGTACCGTATCCTCTACAATGGGTTTATTGTACACACTGTATATGACACATTACACATAGTTCATTGATAATGACTTGTACTATCCAGACTGACAGTCATATACAACATGGCGGTACACACTGGATATCACATAGGACTTATTCACAGGATGACTGGATAGGACTTATGTTAGTATACGGATTATTATTGTGGTTGGGTTGCACTCTTCTGCTGCACATTACAAGACATGGAGCCATGAGTTCAGTCATGGACATCCACACATTAAAAGGCGGAGAATTTACGTAGAGTCTTTGGCCAGTTTTCTGCTAGGAAAAAAAAATAGTTAATTTTACAGCACACTGAATTTGACAGCTGACAGCTGGCATAGACTCCACATTCTGGTGCACAGATTGGCCAGAGATATGCCAAACTTAGTAAGAAATGATCGCCTCTTCATAGATTTAGCGCACTTTGGATTTAGACTGCCATATACAGCGAAGTACATTTCCCCAAATGTGTGGGGAACTAGTTCCATGTAGAACTATGTATCACAGACAAGATGGGTTGGGATGATTCTGATGGAGGGTTGTCCGTCTTGTGGTGATGGTTGCCGGGTTCGAACAGCTCTGATAGACATTTACCCATCCATCAATTACCAAAGTGTTGCTTATATCACCATCTTCTTTACTCTCCAATAGGACCCAGGAGGAAGAAGCGTTAACATTCTACGCATTACCGGCTTATTATAACAACTGTGCCGAGGAGTTGCCACAAAAAAATCTAAGAATCTTCTTGCAAAAACAGTAAGTATTTCACTGTAGGACCCCCATGATAGTGACTGTTGCCACAATTCCTGGTGCAATCCTTCACAGACATAACCCCACACTCATCAGATAATCACACATCAGGGACAAGGGGCCATAGATAACACAATGATAAAAGCGGGAATGTAGAAGGAAATACAACACAAATATCAGCTATCACCCAGGAGCCCCTATTATCATGTTACTCTTCTTCATTGCTCTCTTGCGAGGGAAGAGAAGCCGATATCACCGACTGGCTTAGGTAAGCCAATCATACAAAGTAGACCTTCATACAGTCACCAGAAAATGTCAGCTACAATCTGATTGGTTGTTAATGAAAATTCCTTGTTCCTAATTCTTTCTTTTTCTTCTCCCATAGGTGGCGGGAGACCACCAACAACAACAGTGTGGTTTATTACCAGTAAGTATCTCCTAGCATGACGACCCTATTGTTCTAGTGTTATAAGGATTGCTCTTTTTTTCTTTGTGAAGGCCCATTCAGACACAATGATTCTCAGTCAAACAGCATCTTTTGAGCAATAATCATTGTGTGCATTAACACGGCAAGATGATCCCTCAAAATTTGCTTAAATGGCAGTTTGGTTGACAATTTTGAGCGCTCACTTTACATAAGTGTATAAATAAATGTATGCAGAATACAAGTGAGGCTGCTATCTTCTGCATATAGCTGTTGTCTTCTTGGAGCACTGAGCTTGAATACAGCTGTGCGCTCCGAGAGGAGCATAGAGCAGACAGATGGAGCGCTCTCTTCTTCATACTCCTGCTGTGTTTATAGAGCGCTCAGCTAGTATACCAGCTGAGAGCTCCGAGACGGGGATGCAGAACATAACTGGAACGCTGTCTTCTGCATACTACTGCTGTGTTCTCCAAGTGGGACACCAGCTGAAACAATAGTATCAGCGGTATGCTGAAGGATATCGATGAACAACTCATTAATGAAAAGTGCACAAAGTCTGTGCAGTTAGACCGAACGATTCTTGCTCAAAAGACGGCTTTGAGCGATTTTTGATCGGAAATCATTTGCTTTAAATGGGCCTTAATTCTCCTTCTGATAAAAAGACAGCAAGGAGTGACAGTTGATTAGTAACCCCCATCTACCCCAAAATGGGTTACTTAACTTATTTAAATTATCCCACTATAATAAACCCCATATGGGACCTCTGATGGCAAAATTACAAAGTTATGGCTATCAGAAGATGGAGATGCAAAAATATCAAAAGTCACTGCTTCCTTAAAGCCTAAAATACACCAGTCCTAAAAGGGTTAACCCTACCACCTGGAGATTTTCTTTTTCTATGTATGGTTATATTATCTCCTGGCCCCATTAGCCACCAGAACTAAATGTATATATATATATATATATATGTCATGTCTTGTTCAACAGAGAAGAAGATGATGAAGACGAGGATGATGAGACACCTTCCATCCTCGAGGATCCAAGCATTATGGACACAACCGACAGCATCACCGTGTAAGTACTGAATCATCTCCAATGGGCTTATTGTATAAATATATCATATATTACACAACACTATATATATAATATTTATGTATTGTTTAATAGCGAAGAGGACAAGGCAGAACAGGAGTCCATCACTGCCTGTCCTAGTGACCCCCTCCTGGACGAATCTACCAACATCGTTCTGTAAGTACCACATCCTCTACAATGGGCTTATTGTACACACCGCATATGAAACAACATTAGATATAGTTCATTGATAATGACTTGTACTATCCAGACTGACAGTCATATACAACATGGCGGTACACACATATCACATAGATGATGAGTCGGGTGTGTGCACAGGACACATTCACAGGATGGCTGGATAGGACTTATGTTAGTATACGAATTTGTATTTTGGTTGGGTTGCGCTCTTGTGCTGCACATTACAAGGCATGGCGCCATTATTTCAGTAATAGACGTTTATCCACACACTACAAGGGCAAGAATTTACTTAGAGTCTTTGGACAGTTTTCTGCTGAAAAAAAGCTAATTTTACAGCACACTAAATTTGGGCACAAAAATTGTGATTGTTATATATTTTTTCACCTCAATCACCACTTTTGGAGAAAAAAATGAGACTAGCAAAAGGGATGTTTTGAGAGATTTACTATGATTTATGCTAATATCTGGCATAAGTTATGGAACAAATCTGCAGCAGCTGACAGCTGGCTTACACTCCACATTCTGCAATGATAGACATCTACCCATCCATCATTTACCAAAGTGCTGCTGGTATCTGGAAAATGATGGCGGGCACTGATGTTCCTGAATTCTACACCCTGTAGTAGGGAGACGATGTCCTAGATTATCACCATCTTCTTTACTATCCAATAGGACCCAGGAGGAGAAAGCAGCGGCATACTCAGTTTTCCCGTCATATTATAACAACCGTGCGAATGAGTTGCCGCAAAAAAATCTAAAAATCTTCTTGCAAAAACAGTAAGTATTTCTCTGTTGGACCCCCATGATAGTGACTGTTACCGCAATTCCTGGTGCTATTCTTCACAGACATAACCCCACACTCATCGGATAATCACACATCAGGGACAAGGGCCCATAGATAACACAATGATAAAAGCGGGAATGTAGAAGGAAATACAACACAAATATCAGCTATCACCCAGGAGCCCCTATTATCATCTTACTCTTCTTCATTGCTCTTTTGCAAGGGGAGAGAAGCCCTATATCACTGACTGGCTATGGCAAGCTAATCATACAAAGTAGACCTTCATACAGTCACCAGAAAATGTCAGCTACAATCTGATTGGTTGTTACTCAAAATTCCTTGTTCATAATTCTTTCCTTTTCTTCTCCCACAGGTGGCTGGAAACCACCAACAGCAACAGTGTGGTTTATTACCAGTAAGTATATCCTAGCATGATGCCCCTATTGTTCCAGTGTTATTGGAATTGCTCTTTTTTCTTTCTAAAAGTCCCTTTTAGACGCATTGGTTCTCGTTCAAAAGACATTTTTTGAGCGATGATCATTGTGTGCATTTACATGGTAAGATGATCACTCAAAATTCACTCACACGGTAGTTTAGGTGACGGTTTTGAACGTTCACTTTGCATAAGCATGTAAATGAAGGCTCACACTGTATGCAGAATACAAGAGGGACAGCTATCTTTTGCATACTCCTGCTGCTTTCATGAAGCGCTCAGCGAGTATATAGCTGAGCGCTCTGAGCAGGGTATGCAGAACATAGCTGGACTGCTTTCTTCTTCATACTCCTGCTGTGTTTTCGGAGATATCAGCTGGTATACAGCCGAGCACTCCGAGTGGGGTATGCAAAACACAGCTGTAACGCTGTCTTCAGCATACTCCTGCTGTGTTCTCTGAGCGGCACACCAGCTGAAACAATAGTATCAGCGGTATCCCACTGAGAACTCAGCGCGCAGCACTGATAAGGCTCATTGCTCTCTTTCAGCTTGCTGAAAGAGATCAATGCACAACTTGTTAATGAAAAATATACGAAGTCCGTTCAGTTAGATCCAACGATTCTTGCTCCAAAGACGGCTTTCAGCAATTTTTGATCAAGAATCGTTGGGTTTAAATGGGCCTTAATTCTCCTCCTAATAAAAGGACAGAAAGGAGTGACAGTTCATAAGTAACCCCCATCTACCCTAAAATGGGACACTTAACTTATTTAAATGATCCCACTATAATAAACCCCATATGGGACCTCTGATGGTAAAATTACAAAGTTATGGCTATCAGAACATGGAGATGCAAAAATGTCAAAAGTCACTGCTTCCTTAAAGCCTACAATACACCAGTCCTAAAAGGGCTAACCCTACCACCTGGAGATTTTCTTTTTCTATGTACGGTTATATTATCCTCTGGCCCCATTAGTCACCAGAACTAAATGTATATATATGTTATGTGTCGTTCAACAGAGAAGAAGATGATGAGGAGGAAGATGAGACACCTTCCGTCCTCAAGGACTCCAACTTAATGGACACAACCGACAGCATCACTGTGTAAGTACTGAATCATCTCCAATGGGCTTATTGTATAAATATGTCATATATCACACAACACTATATATATAATATTTATGCATTGTTTAATAGCGAAGAGGACAAGGCAGAAAAAGATAACACCACGGCCTGTCCTAGTGACCACCTCCTGGACGAATCTGTCAACTTCGTTCTGTAAGTACTGCTTCCTCTATGATGGGTTTATTGTACACACCGTATATGACACAACATTACACATAGTTCGTTGATAATGACTTGTACTATCCAGACTGACAGTCATATATAACATGGCGGTACACACTGGATATCACATAAATGATGAGTCGGGTCGGTACACCGGACACATTCACAGGATGGCTGGATAGGACTTATGTTAGTATACAGATTAGTATTGCGGTTGGGTTGTGCTCTTGCGCTACACAGTACAAGGCATGGCGCCCTTTGTTTGAGTCATGGATATCTACCCATTACAAGGGCGAGAATTTACTTAGAGACTTTGGCCAGTTTTCTGCTGGGAAAAAAATGGCTACTTTTATAGCACACTAAATATATAAATATATATATTATGTATTATCTAATAGGGAAGAAGACAAAAAGGAAAAGTCCAACTATCAAAGTCCAACTAATCATATTGAAGATGTCAACCTGATCAGCGAATGCCCAATAATTGATAAGGCAGAGAGCATTAAGAGGTAAGTACAGAATTATCTCCCATGGGCATATTGAAGCATTCCATCATAGGTTCATGGTATTTCATGGACGGATACAGAATATAATGTTTTAGTTTTTCTTTTGTGACATTTAGTTTCTCATCTTGTCCATTTTTTTTTCCAGCAGCAGAAAGAAGACCGGAAGATGGGCTAGATTCACCAGGTGAGTACAAATTCATTTATTTTTTATGTCTGACGGTATTTTTTCCGTGAGGTTCATGGAAGCAGGGAAATAAAACTTAGGTTATTACATTTACATTGGGGATTTTGTTTTCTTGCTCTATTATGAGAGCAGGAAAACAGAATCCTCGGCCAAACGGTTCCTTTTTTATAATAGAACCTTATGGCATTGAGCTGACGCCATTGACTATAATGGGGTCTGTTCAGTTGCTGAAACCCCGCAGCATTTTACCGGACATGCAACATTATTTGTCCAGCGTTTCATGTGTGATTTGTGCCAGCGACTCCAAACAGAAACTGGCACAGATGTGCACAAACCTTCATAGCTTTATTTTCTCCCTATATTTGTCTGTGTATAGATTAGAGGTAATGGTGATTCTATGGTTACTGGATATCTGAATTGTACACAGTGTATACTACTATATACAGGAGTTACATGTTGTGTGGGTATATGAACATATAATGACCAATAGTGATGAGTGAACTTTTAAAAATTCGGTTTGGCTGGTTCACTGAATTTCAGCATAAAGTTTGGTTCATTCCAGATTAGTTTAAACTGAACCGGAATTTCACCAATACCCCTAAAACTAGTGTATAACAGTGGTGGTGGTTCAGCTGAGACAAACCGCCCGAGATTCGGGTTCATGCTGAACTGAACTTTTAGTGACATTTAACCCAAAACAGGGTTGGACTGTTTCAGTTTGCTCATCACTAATGCGCAGATTTATGTTCAGTAGCTAAAACCACAACTTGCTGAAACAAAAATAGGTACATCTAGTCCATGTAGGAAATGATAATCAAGCACCACCTGAACCCCCAAGTCTCACACTTGTTTTCTTCTTTATTTAGAGCTTTCCGAGGACTTTTCTCCTGCTGCCGCCCAAATAAATGCCATGACAATGGCTAGAAGCTTTCACCTCCCCAATCCCCCTTCCCTTCCCCCATAACCCTCTACTCCCTCCACTCCAATAACCCTCTCCCCAAACCCCTTCCCCACTCCATAACTCTTTCCTCTCCCCACACCCATCAGATAATCACTTTTGAGAAACCATGACCGCATGTAACGGAGTCATCTCCACTGCTGTCACCCCCTTCAAACCCCATCTTACCTAATTAACCACAGACTCCTTTTTCTTTGGATTAATTTGGCCACAGCAGGCATGTTAATTAACAAAGATAACATTAAACATATGAAACATTTTAACCCAATGGGAAAGCTAGGGAGAGATCCTTGGAGTCACAAAAAATCTGTCGCCTCACCAACATGGGAAATAGTTGTAACTTCCGCCAGTCGCATACTAACCAACTCGGTTGACACTATTTCTCAAACCACGCCTCCCGCCACAAGCCAACTGACTCAGAAGATCCAGCACTCATCAACTAGCCTGTAGTCGCTGACCTCCTGACACCGAGGTCAGTTAGCCATACCCTGGCTAGCCACTTCCACCATCTTTGCAGGGCACTGCCTGTCAAAGCCAAGAGGCGACAGACCCACTTACTAATCAATAAAGAGGGGGAAGGTAGCTATCCAGCCCCTGCCTTCCCTCCACCATACATTTATGCTGACTCCAAGGACCCCCCCCCCCCCATTGCTGCTATGACAAGGTTTCTCAAAAAATCCCTCCAACCCTTTCCCTTACCACTTGCCAGGTTAACTCTTCCCTTCCTGTTAACCCTGTCATGTGTGCCTTCCACTTATCACCCTGCGAACTTCAGTTCCAGCATTCCTTATACTTGAATAAACTTTCATTCATTCAATACTTGGTATCATTAGTTTGTTTCCTCCTTATTTAGATACTTTAGAAAAGTAATTTCCTCCTGCATCTACAGGATGCCGGATGAACATGGATGAAAACTTTTCCCTCCCCAAACTTTCTCCTCCTCCCTCCCCCCACCCACATAACTCTCTCCACTCCACAATCCCCCTCCTATCCTCAAAGAATAAAAAAATGGATGGACTTGTACAGGACTCTCCACTGGGTTGGTGACATTAGTGCCCAAGGAAGGAGTCAACCAGACCCTTGGTCATGACCAGCTTCAGATGTACATGGGCCCTTGGGCAACAAAGCCAAAGTGCACCCTGCAGCATCCCTTAAGGTGATCCTGGACACATGGCATACGCTGAGGATCTGGGAGGGCAAAATGCTGGCGTGCCATAGTGGCACTTACGACACTCCCACCTGGAGGGATGCACATAGCCAGGGCCAGAGCACCGCTGGGCCTCTTCTGGACACCCTTAGAATAGGGATGCCCAATAGATGTGGAACAGGATAAGAGTTTGTCGCGAGTGGTGCCACCATTCTGGTACACACTGGAATGAACTCCGGTGCAGAATAAAATGAGCCACAGACAGATATGAAGTACCTCAGGTCACTGGGAATGGTGAGGGCCTGAAATAAACTTTATCTGGCAAACTTGGAGAAATGACAGTGCAGGAAATTAGTAGATTTGAACAGTAGTACCTCCACATGGCGATCCAAACTTCAGAATACCCGTGTGTGACA